>NC_083101.1:52099980-52403931 GCF_949774975.1 Lagenorhynchus albirostris | reverse complement strand
TTTTCACATCTATCTAGATGATCATACATTTTTCTCCTCTAGCTTACTAATGTGATGGGTTATATTCTTAGATTTCTTTATGTTGAGCTGTTTTTATATTCTTCAGCTAAGGCATCACACTATCTTGTATTTATCCTTTTTAATATACTGATGGACTCTATTTGCTAACATTTAATTTTGAAGATTGCTTATATGATTTACACCTATAATCACAGGTACAGCTGGTATGTTTTTGTTGTTGTTGCCATTTCTTTGTCTGGCTTTGGTTTCTAGGGTATGTTCACATTGTAAAGTCAGTTGGGAAGTCTTCTCTTTCCCCATATTCTGGAATAATTTATATAGAAATATTTTATTCTTTGAAGGCTTAAAACTCTCTACTGTAACTCTGCCTGGGCTTAAAGCCTTTTTGAGCGGTTCTTTGACAACTTTTAGTATTTTTTCGTGGAGATTGGTCTCTTCAGATTTTTTTTTTTAACCACGCCTTACATTTTCCCACCTATACAAATGAAAGACCATTCCTTCTTCACCCTCCGAGTGATGGAGAGTAGAAGCATGCTCAGAAGCAGAGGGAAAACAATTCATGGAGGCAAGATATTCATGAGCTTGTGTGTGTGTGTGTGTGTGTGTGTGTGTGTGTGTGGAGAGAGAGAGAGAGAGAAAGAGTGAGAGGGGGTATGTTGTGTGGTGCATGTGTGGTAAGAGGGGTAGGGGAGATATGTGGGAGATGTGGTTCAGGGAAAAGTATGTGGAGGGTGCTTTGTGACGTGTATGTGTTGGGGGTGTCTGTAGTATGTGTGGGTGTGTACGTGGTATAACAGAATTCTCTAGCCCAAAGGCCTAGTGTTCTCTTTGGGTCCTCAGGGAACTCTGTGCATCACTTAAGCACTGGGATTGACATCAAAAGAATTCTCTTTAGCCCCTCTAGATTGAAAACCTCATGTAAGAATATGTGTCTAGTCTCCCAAATACTAGGGTTCATATTGCATAAACTGGAACATTCATGTCAGAGGATTCTGTGTCTTCTTAAACTAATAGCCAAAAGTCTTCATCTTACCAGAGAGAAACTGTTTACTTTTTACCATACACACAAATCACTTTATGTAAGTTATCTCATTTCACTCCTATAGGATTTATGGAAATATTAGATATTTCTGTTTAGGTTTTCAAAAGTATACATAAATAGACTTAAAATCACACAAGAATTACCAGGATATAGAATTATATTAAAGCCATTTGATGAATAGTAACATTTTCTACAGAAAACACTGTTTTCTAAACAAAATCTAAAAAGCTTTATAAATTCATACAACAGTGGGAAAACATTGTTGGATGCCACATAATAAATCAATCTGACAACGTGCAGAAATACTTGGGGTAGAATTTTCAGATGGATAAGGTCCTGCATTAACAAGTAGAAGCAAAATCTAGACTCAAAAACTTGAGTTGCATATAACTATAGGCCAGTGTTTCTCAAACTCTAGCATGCATCAGAATCACCTGGAGGGTTGTTAAAACACAGATTGCTGTGCCCACTGCCAGAAGATTAATTCAGTAGGCTTGGGGTAGGACCTGAGAAGTTGCTTTTTTTTTTTATTGAAGTATAGTTGATGTACAATATTATATAAACTACAGGTATACAATATAGATATTCACAATTTTAAAAGTTATATTCCATTTATAGTTATTATAAAATATTGGCTATATTCTGTGTTGTACAACATATCTTTGTAGCTTATTTTATACATAATAGTTTGTACCTCTTAATCTCCTACCCTCACGTTGTCCCTTCCCCCTTCCCTCTCCCCACTAGTAACCATTAGTTTGTTCTCTATATCTGTGAGTCTGTTTCTTTTTTGTTATATTCACTAGTTTGTTGTATTGTTTAGAGTCCACATAAGTGATATCATAAAGTATTTGTCTTTCTCTTTTTTCACTTAGCATAATACCCTCCAAGTCCATCCATGTTGTTGCAAATGGCAAAATTCATCTTTTCCAACCAGAATGCTATGAGACTAGAAATCAACTACAAGAAAAAAACTGCAAAAACACAAACACGTGAAGGCTAAACAATATGCTACTCAACAAACAATGAATCACTGAAGAAATCAGAGAAGCTAAAAAAATACCTAGAGACAAATGAAAACAAAAACATGATGATCTAAAACCTACGGGATGCAGTAAAAACAATTCTAAGAAAGAAGTTTAGGGTGACACAAGCTTACCTCAGGAAACAAGGAAAACCTCAAATAAACAACTTAACCTTACACCTAAAGTAACTGGAGAAAGAAGAACAAACAAAATCCAAAGTTAGAAGGAAAGGAATCATAAAGATCAGAGAAGAAATAAAATAGAGACTAAAAAACAATAGAAAAGATCAATGAAACTAAAATCTGGTTCTTTGAAAAGATAAACAAAGATAAACCTTTAGTCAGACTCAAAAAGAGAAAAAGGGAGAAGTCCCAAATCAATAAAATGAGAAATGAAAAAGGAGAAGTTACAACCGACACAACAGAAATACGAAAGATCATAAGAGACTACTATGAACAACTATATGACAATAAAATGGACAACCTAGAGGAAATGGACAAATTCTTAGGAATGTACAATCTCCTAAGACTGAACCAGGCAGAAAAAGAAAATATGAACAGACCAATTACCAGTAATGAAATTGAATCAGTAATTTAAAAAACTCCCAACAAACATAAGTCCAGAACCAGATGGCTGCACAGGTGAATTCTACCAAACAGCTAGAGAAGAGTTAACACCCATCCTTCTGAAACTATCCTAAAAATTTGCAAAGGAAGGAATACTTCCAAACTCATTCTATGAGGCCAGCATAACCCTGAAACCAAAGCCAGAGAAAGATATCACAAAAAAAAGAAAATTACAGGCCAATATCAATGATGAACATAGATGTAAAAATCCTCAACAAAATATTAGCAAACCAAAACCAACAATCTCTTAAAAGGATTACACACCATGATCAAGTGGGATTTAACCCAGGGATGCAAGGATTTTTCAATATCCACAAATCAATCAATGTGATACACCATATTAACAAATTGAAGAATAAAAACCATATGATCATCTCAGTAGATGCAGAAGTTGCATTTCTAATATATTCCCAGATGATGTCGATGCTGTTGGTCCAGGAGCTCTACTTTGAGAACTGCAGATTTTGATAATCAGATTATTCCCAGTGCTATTACTTAACTATGGTATCTAGAGTCAATACTTGGTGCTCGCCATGGCCATTAGCTTAGTAGCATCTTAAGGACTCTGGCTTCTAAAGAAATGAAGATCCTCAAACTCTAGATCATGGAATCATTTCAGGAGACATTTGTGCATTTCAAACTCTTTTACTACAACCCACAATAAGCAATATAGTCTACATTACCACGTAATTATATATAGACGCATATCACTGAAATAAATATTTCACAAAACAATACTCATCCTTTCTGCCTGTGAGGCACTCTGATCTATTCAATTTTTTTTAATGCTGTATAAAACTCACTGTATAAATTGTTTTCATGGCTCACTAAAGGATTGAAACTGGCAGTTTGAAAAATACTGTATTCAGGGCTAGATGAAGAAGGATCTGTCCAATTGGTAAAGTGCGAGTGTTAATGCAGTGGAGGAAGGAATGATTAGGACAAGAGTAGTTAATTCATCAGACAGAATGAGTCAAGTGAACCCAGCACATCAGCTGAACTTCTAAATGTACAGAGGTCACAGACCATCTTTTCCTGAGTTTGCCAGTCACACAGACTATTATTTTTTCTAGTCAAATTTCTTCTGAAATGGACTTTGTGGAATATAAAATATTATTAAAACCCAAAATAATATCAGTAAGAGTATATTTAAATTCAATTAATAGAACTTAGCCAATTAAAAGCTGTATCTTTGCATTCAGAGCTTCCTCAATTTAGTAGCCTCTAAAATAAATCCCAAACATGAACTAAGCTAGCCTACATGCATAAGTGATACATGCCCCCAAATGTGAAATTGTGGGAACTACACATCATCTGGGCACGCCTTAGAAATGCTGACACCTTTTCCAGACTGCTTTGAAGGTACGTGAGTGGGTGAGAGCTGACACCAGGCTTAATAATCCGCAGGCTTAATAATCCACCAGTTTAATAATCCACCAGCTTAATAATCCATATTTTACTTGTAGTAAAATAAAATAAGTGGTGAAATTACTATTGTGGAGAAAATTTAATTATCAGGGAAGTCAATTTTGCTTGTGAAATGATAGGGATAAAAAAACATAATTTAAAATGCCAAACAATATGCATGAAATAAACCAAAACACCATATCTACAGGAAAACAAGCAAGGGCAGCTTGGTGGGTTCTCTTTAGCTACTGCTGAGTGAATGATCTGTCAATTTGCATGCCAGATGCAGCTTTTATTGAGTTTCATTCCCAGCATAATTGTGGTTTGCAAAGCAGAGAGTGTCTTTCAGTTAATGAATTTGGTTGAGATGAAAACAGAGATAGGGAGAAATAGGTGTACTCCCTAACAGCTCACAGGCTCCTTCTCCTATGCTACACCTTCTCCAAAAAAAGTTGCTACAGAGAGTCATGCATCACTGAAGATCCTGAATGAAGGTCAGCTGGCTCTCCAAAGGGTCCAAGCCGCCTTCAAAGACTCACTGGAATCTGCCTCCTTGGTCAGATTTCCTTTCATAGTGGCCAGGAGAGTTCCAGAGCTCTTGGCTGCTGGGCGAGCCTGGGTAAGGGTGTTTTCCAGAGTAAGAAGAAGAAAACATGAGAAGGGACAGAGGGGAAAAGCCAAGGATCAGAAATAAAAGGTCATCACCGTTTGTCAGATCCTGGAAGGAAGTACAAGGATTTTTACAGAGTGAGGCAATGAGTCAGAAGGCAAGGGGGTCAGGATCAGATCTGGAAATCTGGGGATGGGCAAAGGGTGATGAATTCAAGGCACAGCTCATGAATGTGACAAGGGTTCTTGGTACTCACAGTAATGGGGCTAGATGCATGGCATGGGTTTAGAGCTGCTTCAGACTCAGAGCTGGGCCAGACAATGCCACAATATGGTCCTAGCAACTGACTTGGCAAACTGAGCCTAAGACCACAGGAGTGGTAGTGAGGAAACCTCTGTTATCTAGCTTCATGGGTACTTTAAGTTGTCAACCATCATTTCATCATCTTACAAGAGTACTTCTCACACTTGAATGTGCATGTGAATCACCTGGGCATCTTGTAAAATGCAGATTCTGATTTTGTAATTCTGGGGTGGGGCCTGGGATTGTGCTTTTCTATCAAGTTCCCAGGTGATACTGATGCTGCTGGTCTGAGGACCACACTTAGAGTGACGGGTCCTATGGAAGTTTTTTAAATTCCTCTGAGGTGCCTGACATTTCCCAAAGCTTCAATCCCAAGGTCGCAGGTTCTGTCCCCTCAAGGTTTCTCTTCAGAAGTTAGAAGCAGAATAATTTCTTAACTATCTCTATAACTATACTCCTAATCTTACAAGCACACACACCATATCCTCGGTGTTTCACCATAATTAAATAAGGGACAGAATTCAAATTTGGATTTAGACATCATGGTCTGCTTCAGAGAGATTTGGTTATTAGACATCTAAGCCTCAGCTTATAAAGACAGAGATAAGGATAGAGTACAGCAACAGATGGAAGGAACAGAGAAGAAGGGATTAACATTGATTTAGGGTCTACCATGGGGCAGGTACTGTGCCAGGCAGCACACACACTAGCTAAAGCTTGCTGTACTCATATTCCAAACACTAGGCTGAGTACTTCTCACACATTTTCTCATTTAATCCTCACAACAAACTTATGCATTGATACTTATTAAAAATCCCCATTTTACAAAAGAGAGATCTAATTCTTAGAGAGGTTAAGCAGTTGCCTAAGCTGACAGGGTTCGAAACGGGGAAGATGGGATCCATCCAAGCAATGACAATCCAGGGAAGTAGTCATTGTTACTCCTGTTTTTTGTTAAAGGTGAGGAAACAATTTGTAGAAGTGATATAACATGCTTCCAGACCTGCCCAAACCAAGTAGTTTTAACCCTGGCTGCAAATAGAAAGCACTTGGAGACCTTTACTGTCTCTACCAGAGCTCCACCCTTAACGAATTAAGTCCCAATCCCTGGAGATGGGGTCTGGGCACTGACATTTTCTAAAAGTTCCCTTGGTGATCTTAATGGGCAGCCAGAGTCAATGACCATTGCTCCATCTATACTATATCCCATATGTAGTCCTAGAGAATCCTAAGTTTTATACATATAAAACTTATAAGTACATACTTATATTTGTATTTAAATTTAATTTTTAACATGGGCCCTCCATCAGAGAATACTGCAAAATGGGAAGATGAGAAGATAAGGCAGGTAAGCCCCCTTCATCATTAACAAACTGGAGATTACACACCCGTATAATGCAATATTATTGCACTTCACTGCCAAGGCTCAAGAAAACTGCTGTTTCTAAGCGGGCTGGCAATAATGGGGGAAGATTGCCTACAGGAGATGGCTATTAAGTTGTACTCTGAAAGTAAAAAAGGATACAGCATGAGACAGATGACAAGGTGGAGTTGGATGACCTCTCTTTGTGCTGCCGTCTCTATTGCAGAAGAATCTACTGAACCCAGTTTTAAAAGTCAGGCCTTGTCAAGGTCAATGGTATACTAGCTTCTTAGCACCTCTCCTTCTCCAGGAGTGAGTAGGCTTTGCTAATACCAAACTTGTTGGAAGAAAATTGTTTTCTCTTCCAGGACCTCATTTAAGATGTTAGATTGGGTACTACAAGATCCAGGGTGGGTTTTGCTTGGACTCCCACAAGTACATCACAGTGTTTCACAGGAAAAGCATGACTTCTATTGGGTATAGATGTGAACAAGTGTGAACAACACTTGTGCAAGCAACTGCTTGCAAAGGGAAATTAGCTGGAGTGAGTGAGTGTACAGTGTGAAGGGGTGTATGTGTGTGTGTGTGTGTGTGTGTGTGTGTGTGTGTGTGTGAGAAGGTGGGGAGGGGTGGATTATAAAAACAGCCCATCAGGGCAGTGTTTAAGGACAAAGAAGTTGATGCACCCAAATCTAGAGACTCATTGATGATTTAACAGAGACAACCAGTTGACCTGTCAGTGGGCATTCCCACTATTCTCTATGGGGAAATGGCCACAGGACGAGAAGTGGATTGGAAGAAAGAGTTTTTAAAAAACAACTTCTTTTAATTCAAGAAATAGTAGTATTTGACTTATAAGATAATTGTCCTCTAAAAGAGAACAAGGGATCTATCTTACTTATCTATACATATATGTATATTTATGTTGTTTTCATAAAAATGCTTCATCATGCGGTTAAATAAGCCATTGACATAATACTAGAGACAGGACAGGGTGTATATCAGACACATCTACTTTTTGTCCTAGACATCCAACCCTCAGCCATCTATTTCAACCCCAAAACAGTTTGGCTGGTGACTTCTGTTTGGGTATCTGTATCTTTGTTCCTCACAAGGAATAAATGGATGTGGCCAGTATCCCACTTTACCTCCAAGAAGGCTCTTCTTAGACCACTGCACCTCAGAGTGAAAGTATGTCCCTTTTAACCAGGGGCTCCTATTGCTGATGTACTGCTGCACAGTTTCAGCCTCAATTTATATTCCTACATTACAAATTATTTAACTTTTTCTTGCATGTTGTCTCAACTATCCCATCATTTCTTACCACCTGTACAGCTTGCATCCTTGTCTCTGTAATTTTCTGCAATAGCATCCTAACTGTTCCCTTTTTTTCTACTCCTGACTCTCTATAGTCTCCTCAGAGCAGCCAGAGAAAGCATTTCAAAATATAAATCAAATCATAGCATTCCCTTGGACAAAATCCTTGAGTGACTTCTTGTCACATAGTGAATAAAAACCAAAGTCCTTACTGTAGCCACAAGGCCCACACGATGTGACCCTGGTCCTTCTCCCATGATTCCTCTCCTATCACCCTCCCATAGCTGACTGTTCCAGCCACCCTGGCCTCCCTGCTGTCCTCATTCACACCAAGCATGCTCCTCCATAGATCTTTGCACCTGCTTTTCCTTCTGTGTGGACTGCGCTTCCCCTGGGGAATTCATAGCCCCTTTCCCTCACTTCTTCACATCTCTGCTCTAGGGGCACTGGCTTGGAGAGGCCATTCCTGGCCCCCAACTAAAATAATAAACCTTGTCACCACTC
The DNA here is from genome assembly GCF_949774975.1 of Lagenorhynchus albirostris. Classification (NCBI taxonomy): domain Eukaryota; kingdom Metazoa; phylum Chordata; class Mammalia; order Artiodactyla; family Delphinidae; genus Lagenorhynchus; species Lagenorhynchus albirostris. Next base: position 52,395,713 of record NC_083101.1, on the reverse strand, counting down.
ATTTCTCACACTCCCAGGACCCAGCAGAGTGCAGGGAATTGAGGAATTATACTTCGGTAAACCTTACTTTGGGGTTAGAAGAGAGAGGTGAGATTGGCAGGTACTACAGACTCAATGTTTGTGTTAAAATGCATATGTTGAAGCCCTAATCCTTAATGTGATGGTATCTGGAGATGGGCCTTTTGAAGGTCAGTAGGTCATGAGGGTGGAGTCATCATGAATGAGATTAGTGCCTTTATAAGAAGAGACAGGAAAGAGTTTGCTTCCAGTCTCTCTCTCCACCATATGAAGACATAACCAAGAAGAGGTTTCTCCCCAGGAACCAAATCAGCCAGCACTTTGATCCCTGGACTTCCCAGCCTGCAGAACTGTGAGAAATAAATTTCTCTTGTGTAAGCCACCCAGTTCGTGGCATCTTGTTAGAGCAGCCCAAACTGACTGAGACAGCAGGGAATAGAAAATCCATCCCTAGACCAGCCGGGGGCCTGTCTGCAACAGCACACATCACAAGAGTTTGTAGTGTGAGAGGTGAGTGTGGCAAATGTCTTCCTGGTTCTTCTGAGTTTTGCTTCTGAACTGTTCTTACATGATGGAGTCAGGCCAAAGTCTGCTGTGGGAAATAAACACATTTTGCTGAAAAGTTGGGCATTTTCTTTTTCTTTCATGCTTTCATAGATCTCAGGCACCAAACCTGGTGAAAAGAAGGAACTGTCAGCCTAACAGCAGGCAAATAATAGATGTAACAGTGAACTAAGATGAAACATCCTACTACCCTGTACCAAAAGTGCATGCTTTGTAATTCTTCTCGACCTTGGATCTTCATCTTGGGAGAACACAGGCCTTATTTGCCCTGATAGTACAATGACCTCACTCTCAGAGCACAGGGAGTCAAGAGCCTGGAGTTAATTACTTTTCAGACTCACCTCTACATATGTTCAGAAAAACTGGGAAATTGATTTTGGTTCCCACCAAGCAATATGTTTTCCTCCCTTTAAAACTATTTGTTCTCAGTGAAATTGCAATTTAAACAACTACTTGTGAAGGCCCTAAGCTATAGTTCTTCCTTCTGTTAGTTTCCCCCTTATTTTAATGGGATCTTCTTGGAGACATGAATGCATTTAGTAAAAATTCATTCATTTAGCAGATATTTACTGAGCACCTACTAAGAATCAGGTACCGAGCTGGGCACTAGGGCACAACAGAAAAGAAGACAAACATCTTTGCACTCATGAAAACGCATTCTGCAGAAGTAGGCATGTGCAGGGGTAGGGAGGAAGGGCAAATAAAGTTAAAGAGAGTTTCTAATTATGATTAGCATAAATCAGATAATAAAGGTAATATGATAGTGCCTGGGCAGGCCCTTTTAAATAGAATGATCAGGGACACACCCTCTAAAATACTGACACTTGAACTGATGGACAAGCCTGAGGCAGTCATACCAGTGACTCGGAGAAATGTCCAGGCAGAAGGTAAATTATCAATGTAAAGCCTCGGAGAGAGAAGCATCCTGACATATCCAAGGAATGGAAGGGAAGCTATTGTGGCTGAAGGCTATTGAAAGAGAGAGAGAGAGAGAGAGAGAGAGAGAGAGAGAGAGAGAGAGGCTGACAAAGGATATATCTTACAAGATCATATACAATATAGAGAGAAGCTCTGCTTTTATTCTATGGAGAATAGAACTTGTATGCTTTTAAGCAGGATGGAGAATGGATCTAGTTTACATTTTTTTAATTAAACTTTTTTTTTTAAATTTCGAGATCACTGTAGACTCCCAAGCACTTGTAAGAAATAAACCAGGCAGATCCCATGTACCCTTTACCTGGTTTCCCCCAATGGTGATATCTTGAAGAACAATAGTCTAATATCACTACTCAGAATATGGATACTGATACAATCCACCAATTTTATTCCATTTTCCCAAGTTTTATATGTCTTTGTTTTTTAGAACAGTTTTAGTAAAAAGAAAAATTGAGCAGAAAGTATAGAAGGTTACCATATAAACGTGCCTCCACACACACACAGACTCTAGGATTATGAATGTCGTGCACAAGAGCTGTACATTTGTTACAGTCCATGAACCTACATTTACACATCATGATTACCTAAAGTCCACAGATTATATTAGGGTTCATTCTTGGTGTTGTATATTCTATGGGTTTTGACAAATGTCTACTAACATGTCTCCATCATTAAAGCATCATACAAAGTAATTTCACTGCCCTAAAAATACTTCATGTTCTGCCTATTCATCCCTCCCCCAATTCCTGGCAGCCACTGATCTTTTTACCGTCTGTACCTTTTCCAGAATATCACAGAGTTGGAATCATGCAGGATATAGCATTTTCAGATCAGCTTTTTTTCACTTGCTAATATACATTTAAGTTCCCTCCATGTCCTTTTATGGTTTGATAGCTCTTTTCTTTTTAGCATTAAATAATATTCCATTGTCTGGATACATCACAGTTTATTTATCCATTCACCCGCTGAAGGGACATCTTGGTTGCTTCCAAGTTTTGGAAATTGTGAATAAAGCTGCTATAAACATCTCTTTGTGGGTTTTTGTGTGCACAGTTTTCAACTCCTTTGGGTAAATACCAAGGAACATGACTGCTAGATCGTAAGAGTAACTTTAGTTTTGTAAGAAACATTTTCCAAAGTGGCTGTACATTTTGCATTCCCACCAGCAACGAATGAGAGTTCCTGTTGCTCCACATTCTCAGCATCATTTTGTGTCGTCAGTGTTCTGGATTTCAACCATTCTAACAGGTGTATGGTGGTACCTCACTGTTCTTTTAATTTGCATTGCACTGATGACATATGATGTGGAGCAGCTCTTCATATGCTTATCTGCCATCTGTATATCTTATTAGATGAGATATCTGTTAAGGTCTTTGGCCTATTTTTTAAATCAGGTTGATTTTTTTCTTCATTATTATTATTGCATCTTAAGAGTTCTTTGTACATTTTGGATAGCAATTCTTTATTAGACATTTCTTTTTCAAATATTTTTTTTCTCTTGATGCTGTCTTTTGCAGAAGAGAGGATTTTAATTTTAATGAAGTCCAGCTTATCAATTATTTCTTTCATGGATTGTGACTTTCATGTTGTATCTAAAAAGTCGTCACCACACTCAAAGTCATTTAGGTTTTGTCCTATGCTACCTTCTAGAAGTTTTATGGTTTTGCATTTTACATTTAGGTCTGTGATCCATTTTGACTTAATTTTTGTGAAGGGTATAAGGTATGCATCTAAGATCAGTTTTTTTTGCATGTGGCTGTCCAGTTGTTCCAGCACCATTTGCTGAAAACATCATTTTTGCTTTATTGTATTATTTTTTATCCTTTGTTAAAGTTCAGTTGACTACAGTTATGTGGGCCTATTTCTGGATTCTCTATTCTAATCCAGTGATCTATTTGTCTATTCTTTCACCAGTACCACATTGTCTTGATTACTGTAGCTTTATAGTAACTCAGAGTTGAATAGTGTCAGTCCTCTAAATTTGTTCTTTTCCTTCAACATTGTGTTGACTATTCTGGGTCTTTTGCCACTGCCGATAAACTTTAGAATATGTTTACCAATATCCACAGAATAACTTTGTTGAGATTTCATTGAATCTATAAATCAAGTTGGGAAGAACTGATATTTTGATAATATTTAGTCTTCCCATCCATGAACATTGAAATATCTCTCCATTTATTCAGTTCTTTGATTTCTTTCATCAGAGTTTTGTAGTTTTCCTCACATAGATCTTGTACATATTTTATTATATTTATACCTAAGTACTTCAGTACTTCATTTTTTTCAGGTGCTAATGTAAATGGTATTATTATTTTTTTAAATTTTAGATCCCACTTGTTCATTGCTGGTATATAGGAAAGCAACTGACTTTTGTTTGTTAACCTTGTACCCTACAATCTTACTACAATTGCTTATTAGTTCCAGGAAGTTTTTTGTCACTTCTTTCAGGTTTTCTATATGAACGATCATGTCATCTGTGAACAAAGACAGTTTTATTTCTCCATTCTCAATCTGTATACCTTTTTTTTTTCTTGTTTTATTCAATTAGCAAGGACTTCCAGTATGATGTTGAAAAGGAGTGATGAGAGGGGACCTCCTTGCCTTGTACCTGATCGTAGTGGGAAAGCTTCAAGTTTCTATTAGGTATGTCAATTGTAGGTTTTTTGTAGTTATTTCTTTATCAAGCTGAAATTGCCCTCTCTGTTACTAGTTTTCTGAGAGTTTTTAAATCATGAATGGGTGTTGGATTTGTCAAATGCTTTTTCCGCATCTATTGATATGATTTTGTGATTTTTGTTTTTTAGCTTGCTGATGTGGTAGATCACATAAATTGATTTTTGGATGTTGATGCAGCCTTACATACCTGGGGTAAATCCTACTTGGTTGTGATGTATAATTCTTTCCATACATTTTGGATCCAATTTGTGACTTTTGTATCTATGTTCAGGAGATACACAGTATTCTTGTAATATCTTTGTCTGCTTTTGGTATTAGAATAATGCTGCCCTAAGAAGTATTCCTTCTGCTTCTATTCTCTGAAAGAGATTGTAGAGAATTAGTATAATTTCTTCCTTAAATATTTGGTAGAAATCACCAGTGAACCTCTCTGGGGCTGGTGCTTTCTATTTGGGGGAGATTATTATTGATTCAATCAATCTCTTTAATAGATATATACTTTTTTGGCACATTTTAAAACTCAGGTTATTCATTTTCTTATTGTTGAGTTTTAACAATTCTTTGTATATTTTGGATAACAGTCTTTTATCAGTATGTCTTTTGCAAATATTTTCTCCTAGTCTGTGGCTCGAGTTCCATGCAATTTTGTCACATATGTGGGTTCATGTATCTACCAACATCGTCAAGATACTCTGGACAGTTCAGTCACCATGGTATCCTTTGTGGTTGCCCTTTTTTAAATAGTGAAGCATAGTTGATTTACAATGTTGTTGTTGTGCTACTTTCAGGTGACCAATAAAGTGATTCAGATGAATAGATAGACAGGTAGATAGATAGATAGACATTTTTTCTGATTCTTTTCCATTATAATAAGATAATGAATATAGTTTCCTGTGCCATACAGTAGGTTCTTGTTGTTTATTTTATCTATCGTAGTGTGTTATCTGTATCTGGTTTTTGCCCTTTTACAATCACACCCATCCTGCTCTTGTTCCCTTCCCCATTCCTCTCCCATGGCCATCACTAAACTGCTCTCTATTTCTATAATTTTGAAATTTAAAGAATGATTTATAAATGGAATCATAGAGTAATCTTTGAGGATTGGCTTGTTACACTCAGTGTAAATCTCTGGAGATTCATCCAGGTTGTTATGTGTATCAATAGTTCATTTTTTATTGCTGAGTAGTATTATATAGTATGAATGTACCACAGTTTGTTGAACATTTACACATTGAAGGACATCTGAGTCGTTTCTGGTCTTTGGCTGTTACAAATAAAGCTGCTGTAAACATTCATGTGCAGGTGTTTATATGAATCTAAGTTTTCCTTTCTCTGGGATAAATGGCCAGGAGTGAAATTGCTGAGTCATATAGTAATTGTAGGTTTAGTTTTAAAAGAAACGGACACATCCTTTAGTAGAGTAGCTGTACCATTTTACATTTCCACCAGCTATGTATGCGTGATCCAGTTTTTCCAAATCCTTGCAGGTATTTGGTGCTGTCGCTATTTTTTTTTAATTTTAGCTATTTTTGTAGGTTGTAATGATATCTCATTGTCTTACCTTGAATTTCCATAACAGCTAATGATTGATAATAATGAGATACTGACCATGTTTTCATGTGTTTATTGGCCATCTGTATATCCTCTTCAGTGAAATATCTGTTTATGTATTTTGCCCATTTTCCAATTGTATTGTTTGGGGCTTTTTAAACTGTTGAGTTTTGAAGAGTTCTTTATATATTCTAGCACAAAATCTTTGTCAGATATGTGGTTTCTAAAATATTTTCTTTCACTCTATACCTTATTACCTTCTTACCTGGATCTTTAGTAGAACAAAGTTTTTAATTTTTATGAGTTCAAATTTATACATTTTTCTTTCTATATACCATGCTTTTGATTTTAAAGCTAAGAAGAGTTTATCCACTTTGCCAATCTCTGACTTTTAGTGTATTTAGACCATTTACATTTAATTAATTGTTCATATGTTAGAGCCTAAGTTTTCCATTTTATTAGTTTTTTAAATTTGTTTCCTCTGTTTCTTATTGCTGTGTTTCTATTTTCTTGCCTTTCTGTGGGTTACTTAAACAATTTTTAGAATTTTAATTTTTTAATAGTGTTTCTGAGTATATCTCTTGGTACAGTTTTCTTAGCTGTTGTTCTGTAGTTTACATTTTTTAAAGGGTCACAGGCTGCTGTGTCTAGAGTGGGTTTGCAGGTGGGAATATTAAAAGAAGAGAGATCAGTAGAAATACTATTGATGTTATTACACCATTGTGAGATAGTTATTTTAAGTGTGGTCATTGGTGAAAGTCTCCAAGGAAGCACATTCTCTTCTCTTTGGATGAAATATTATTTCTCACTCCTTTCACCTCAACTCTTACTCATGTTTTATTTTGTCATTTTCATCTAAAAACCTATGATTTTTTTAACATCTTTATTGGAGTATAATTGCTTTACAATGGTGCGTTAGTTTCTGCTTTATAACAAAGTGAATCAGCTATGCATATACATATATCCCCATATCTCCTCCCTCTTGTGTCTCTCTCCCACCCTCTCTATCCCACCCCTCTAGGTGGTCACAAAGCACTGAGTTGACCTCCCGGTGCTATGTGGCTGCTTCCCACTAGCTATCTATTTTACATTTGGTAGTGTATATATGTCCATGTCATCTCTCATGTCCTCCCAGCTTACCCTCCCCCCTCCCTGTGTCCTCAAGTCCATTCTCTATGTCTGCATCTTTATTCCTGTCCTGCCCCTCGTTTCTTCAGGACCATTTTTTATTTATTTTTTTTTTAGATTTCATATATATGTGTTAGCATACGGTATTTGTTTTTTTCTTTCTGACTTAGATTGGATTTCTGCATTGCTCCAATGTTTGCCCATATAACCTCTAACTTTCCTATTACAGAACTAACCACATGAATTTGTAATTTATTGTTTGTCTGTTTGTTCTTCCATTACACTGTGAACTTCTTGAGTGCAGGAATCATATCTTATTACTCCATTCTGGGTACTAACCCCTCATAGAGTGCCTTGAGAACTAGTAGGCCCTCAAAAAGTATCTATTGACTGAAACAATAAATTTTATGAGATTCATTTAAATTGCCTTCCAAAATACTGACAGTTTATTCCCATAGATGTTATCAAAGTGTTTTAATACCAGTGTATGACATATTAAAATTTAAATATTAACAATTTAAAACCACATTTTCAATTTAAGTTTGTTTTTAGTAGAGTCCAGTGGAATTGGGCTATAAACAAAAGAAACCTTAATTGGTATGCTTATTACACATAAGAGTACTCTGTGTGCTATTGTGGGATTTTTTTTTTTTAATGTTGTTTTGGTCACTTCTGAATGGACCAGACATATAATATTGCTGCAGAAACTATTCCAGTGCACCAAGTCACCATTTCAATTCAGAGAATATGATGGTTTTGATTTCCCTGAGTTTTCAAAGGTAACACACCAAAACCTCCTATTATTATGTTCCAAGGAAATATAACCAAACCCACAACATTCACATAACACCAAAAAGTTGCCCAAACAGCTGCTGTCGCTGAAACCTTTATGTGCAGATTGTAACTTAGAAGAAACATTTTTGGATGAGAGAGAGCTTTGTGTGGACGAGAGCTTTCTGTACAGGATTCAATACTCAAAGTGCTGACACACAGGATGACAGTGTGGCATGGGAATCAGTATTCGGCATGGGCATCAGTATTCCAGGCTATGTTATTTTAAAAAGAAATGTGTGACTGCTTCCCAAGCAAACCAAGCCACGGAGCCAGACTGCCTCTATCTTTCTGTCAAATGCATAATTGTACTAATTGTACTTAAGATTCTCTAAAGATAGGGTAGTGGGATTTTCCCATATTAGAGTGACCTGCTGCTTTATCAATAATTTGGTTCACGTTTTTGTTTGGTGAAGTCTCAGTGGATCATGACTTAATCTATAAAAATATAATAGGAAAGAGCACTAGTAGTGAGATTTAAACAGTGCCCTTCTTGAATTTTTTAAGGAATGATTTTCACAAGAACCACAAGATGGCATTGTCTACTATAGGACTGTGCTCTGACACTCAGAACTGACAGCACGGAATGGAGACAGAGTTGCTTCACATCCCTCATTTTCTTTGGAAGATTTGGTCCCTACAATCCACGTTAGCTTTATTCACTGTGTGTTGTGTGGTTGTGGTGAGTGTTGGGTTGTAAAGGGGGAAAAGTAGTTGGAAGTGCATCTTGGACAGCTTCAAGAAGGGCACTAACGGACTACAATGAAATAAAGACCGAAGGAAGTCTGGGTGAGAACACAGGTGTTCCCACCTGCCACTATGCCAGATTCAAAGACTCAGCTAGTGTTTACACACCAACAAAGAGGAGATTTAGATCTGATCCAGTTATTGTAGTTTAAGCAATTCATATTTGTTTGGATTAACCACTGCCAAAAGATTTTACGCTTTCCCTTTGGTACCATTCATATAGACCTACACTGGCAACTCCATAACGACATGTCCAGTATAGTGTATGTAGGATGGAATACAGTCTCTCCTCTCCAGTCTCTGAACATGATGTTGTAATGTAAAGTGAAAGGAAGGAATTCATTGCAAGTGAATTCCTACACTGAACATATACTTTACAAAACTTTCTCATTTTAGGCCTCACAACAACCCCATATGTAGGTATTACAGATGAGGAAACTGAGACTCAGTTGAGAAACTAGTCTAGGCTCATAAAGTAGTGCCGTATGATTTCTTCTTAATCTCAAAATAGTCTAATTCTAATGTCCATGGGCTTTGCACTGTAATACACTGTTTTCAAATAGAAAGACACTGTGTATCTAAGCAAACCTGAAACAAACGTCACAGTTCTCTCTTTAGTCTCAGTGCACCTCTGTGTATTGGGGCCGGGGGCGGGGGATGCGTGACCATAGACCATAAGTGCCCCTATGGCAGAGACGAAGCCTGCCCCACAGTGTTTTCTTCAATGTTCTGGTTGAGATGTCTGGTTAATATAATATATAAAGCAATTGGATAATTTTACTTTTTCCCTCAATGGACTGGAAATTCAATTGCATAGACCATGTCAACTTTATATTATGTGTTATGAACCATTGTTTTTTAGTTTTCTGTGAGTCACGTGCAACAAAGAGTTTGCAACTGAGGACTTAGAACTTGGTGTAAAGTGTATGCTTTTGTGTAAAAATCTGTGGGTCAAAGTGAGCAATCCTAGATGCCAGACACTTCCCAGAAGCTAAAGTTTCAAAGATGTATAAGATGCAGTCCCTACCCCCCAAGGAGCTCAGAGTTTAGTAAGGAAGACAGACACAGAAAGAGATATAATTTCAGCCTTATTTGGGAAGTGTTGTGAAAGAGGCAGGCACTGGAAGGTAGGTGAACATAGAGAAGGGCATTTATCCATCCTGAGGCTTCAGGGAAGGCTTCCTACAGGATATAATATATCAGCTAGGCTCTGGAGGATGATTTAGAGGCTAGAGTCAAAATAAACTCTTTATCTTGCCTCCTACTCTTCACTAGAAACCCACTTGGAAGAAAAACCTTCACCAAGTCTCAGTTGAGTATCAGATACTGATTTGAAGATCCATGCTGATTATTCTTCACTCTACCCCTCAAATGATTTGCCCCATCTTCCCTGAGAGTCTAACCTCAGAGACTGCATCACCTGGGCTCCAATGCCCCTGCGCTTCACTTGGGTTTGGCCAGCATGGAAGCACTAGCAGAAGACCCCAGGCAAGGATAAGAGAGAGGTTGGTGTATTTATAACTCGTACTCCTTCCAAATTTGTTGCAATTATGCTAATCACTGTATCCTCCTATGACTACGTTATAGACCTTCGTTCTTAGTTGCAGCTTTCAAAGAGACTCTAGGAACACCATTTCCACCCTTGCCTTGATGCTAGTGCGCGGGAGCCTCAACACCCCTTGTTGGTTCCCTTAACCCTTCTCACACCTCTATTAATCATTCTTTCATTTAAAAAAAATATTTATAATTCCCTCCCAAAGATGCCATCTCTTTCCTGTGGAACCCTGACCGATAAAAGTGAGAGAAAAAGAAGAGCTTTAACTAACTCAAGATTCATCTTGAGGAGACTCACCAACCACAAAGGCTGAGCAGAAGCATGTTTGACATTTAGTGGATTGAGTGACTTTAGGCAGAGTCGCCTTACACTCTAAATCCCTACAAGAAATGGATATCATTGTGGCTGCTGTGCCAATGCTTAGGGCAGATAAGATGCAGTGCAATTCAGCAAGGAATTCTTGAGTCCCTATTACTTGCTAGCGCTGTGTTGGAGTGGATGCCACAGAGATAAAAAGGAATCTCTTCCCTTAATGATCTCATAATCCAGAGAAGAAGAAAGAGAAGTAAGTCAACAATTCCAGTGAAGACATGTTGAAGAGGCGAAAAGGAATTGTCCTTCATTCAGTTTGGGGGAGGTGGTCCTCTTCAGGATAGCTTGGCTTTGCTGTGGTAGCAAATCAACCCTGAAACCTAAGAGGTTTTATTTTATTAGTTTATTTTTCTCTCATGTGAAGGCCAATATATTTTGGGCATATATCTTAAAACTATACCATTTTTAATGCGTAGCCTCCAATATTCTATGGCAGAGAAAGAAAGGGATGGAGGCAGCACACTGCTTTTAATAGTTTTGGCTCATAAGTAACAAAGTCCCTTTTTTTCACAGTTTATTAGTCAGAACTAATTTATGTTTAATGAACACAAGAGTTCATGGAAAGGTTTTTGGAAAGGGTGACAATTGAGCTTGGTCTTAAAGAATAAGAGGAAATTATAGATAATAAAGAGAAGGGAGGGCATTCTAGACGAGGAGAAGGACATATTTAAAGGTAAGGTAACAAGGACAAGTGTGGAGTCTTCAGAGAAGTACATATATTCTGGCATAAGTGGAACCCCAGGAGGTCATGAGAGGGTGATGAGCGATAAGGCAGGAGAGGAAGGCAGTGGTCAGATGATAAAGTGCTTTATTTGCCGTGGTTAGGGTTTGGGGATTTACCCCAAAGTTTATGAGAAGATATAGGATTTCAAAGGTGGGGGAAGTAACAGTAGCAACATTAGATTTTAAAACAATCATTCTCTTAGAATGAGGAGAACAGATATCAGAAGGATGTGAACTGGAAAGCAATGGGGCTCTGGCATTAATCCAGGCACAAATGGGAAGGGCCAGCATAGGGTCAGCAGTGCTGGAGGCGAAGAGTATGATGGACTTGGTGCTACTTCAAGTTGGACTTCAATGGGCTCTGTGACCTGGAGAGGAAGCAGGAAGAGTCTAGTATGACCTTTAGGGCTTCAGACTACTGTCCCTGCATGGAACTTGCTACTTTCCCTGAGCCAGGGAGCATAGAATGAGAGGCAGAAGACGGACGGGATGGAGAGACACATACTTTGAGACATGATGAAGTTGAGGTTTCTGCAGGATCCACAGGTGGAGATGTCCAATCAACAACTGGAACAGGATCAAGACCTTGGCTGGAGGTATGGAACTGGGAGTTCTAGATCACTGGAAGCCCTAAGAATGAGCAAAAGTATCTACAAAGGATGGATAAGAAAGCTCAGAATGCACATCCATGAGACATGAGAGAGAGGGCACTTCTACATAATTCGGAGCAGACCTTGATAAACGCTGATCCATGAATGCAAAGGCAATGGTCAGAGGTGAACCACAGGTCAGTATGATGGAAAGCGTGAGGATGAACGAAAAGGAAACACTATCAAGCAATGAGTACATGAGTAGAAGAGAGAGAGAGGAAAACAATGAACTACTCATTGCAAAAGAGGTCATCATAAGTCAGAGAGATACAGGTAAGTAGGACAGCAGAGCTGAGAATTTCTGCGCCAGCAAGTTAGAGAAGGGCTCAGTGTGCGACTTTGACAACATCTTGGTTTATATACCGAAAAACAAATCAGTTTGTCAATGTTCTCCCTTCTCAATGCCTACTCTGTGAATTGAGGTTCAGATATTTTTCTAACCTACAGTACATTTAGAGCAAATTTGGAAACTGTTAATTTGATAACTTTGGGAATTACTCAGGTAGCAAATATTAAAAGCTCCAAGTAATATATATATATATATATATATATATATATATTTTTTTTTTTTTTTTTTTTTCGGTACGCGGGGCTCTCACTGTTGTGGCCTCTCCCGTTGCGGAGCACAGGCTCTGGACGCGCAGACTCAGCAGCCATGGCTCACGGGCCTAGCCGCTCCACGGCATGTGGGATCTTCCCGGACTGGGGCACGAACCCGTGTCCCCTGCATCGGCAGGCAGACTCTCAACCACTGCGCCACCAGGGAAGCCCTCCAAGTAATATTTTTAAATTGAAGACTTGAGATACACCAGGCACAGCCCTAGCAGTTTATGTTTGCTACCTCATTTAATTCTGTGCAGAGGGTGTTATTATCCCCATTTACAGACATAAGGATTAAGGCCTCAGATAGATAATGTGGTACAACTAAAATTGAATAGCTGGCAAAGGACAAAGTTAAAGTTGACAGCGTGGTCTTCATTACAGCAGAGCATTAGCCACCAGCCATCCCGTCTCCTGTAAGTTGTCAAAAAGGAAATATCCCTAGTCAATAGATCTCTGAAAATTAACAGTTGAGTAAATTTGGAAATCCCTGAGTCTCTACACCTTAAAACTATTACCTATGATTTTCTCACATCCTCTTCATTGGCCATGAATGTTTGGTGGCTCCTATTATTAATTCTTTAAAACAACATTAAGATTAGTTATTAAGCAGCTCCTCATTCCAACCACGGATCCTTATTTGATTCACTCTAAGTTGCAAGGGGAATAAAGACCAGAAGAACCAGGTACCCAAGTAAGCACTACATAGGGAAAACGATCCAAGCTATGGAAACTCCCGTCCTCCCGATGGCTCTCCTGTTCATACATCTGTGGTGACCAGAGGAAGGAGGAAACTGCCGTTAAAGGTTTTAGAGTGTTCAGGAAAATTAAACAGAGTCAAGTGACAACAAACTTGGTTTTAACAGAAGACTAGTAACGTCTTAATATACTTAATATAATTATATAATTAATATAATATAATAATTAAAGGTGTCCTTGACCTCTGATGAAATTGACAGAAAGTTGAGGTATAGGAAGGGCAGGGACCCTGAAGTCTTGCCCAATTGTTCTTTGGGCTTGGACAGACCAAATATTGTTCTTTTTTATTTCCTTTGATAAAGAAATGTACATTTAATTATGCATTTTGTAAATGTGAAATCAACCTCTAATACATAGAGAATTAGAATATTTTGTACCCTGATCACTACTGTAGAAAATTAAACCAAACATGAAAGAATGTAATCCTATAATTAGAGTAAAATGCATGAAAAAAAATGAGAGAGCACCAAAATAAGACAATGTAAAACAAGCTATGCAATATAAGTTAAACATCATTTGTTTAAATTTCCTTACCAAAACACAAAGATGGTAAATATAAAATTGTTATGTTCTTTATGTATTTATCTTTATGAAAAGATAAATCCCCCAAATAAAAAAAAGTATCATATATGAGAGACATATAAAACAAAATGACACTAAAAATCATTTTTAAAAGGTATAAGCAAAAATCCATCAGGCAAATGCAAAGGAGAAGAAGGAAAAATGGATATTATTAATATTGCAGAAGATAGAATTTGAGAAAAAATATTGCATCAGATAAATAAAGCCATTTTGAATTGTCAACATATATAAGGAAGAGACTAACATTGTATAATGAATCAAATACTTTATAAAAAGCAAAAACTGAGCAAAGCACAGGGAGAAAGAGACAGAAACACAACTGCTGCGTGAGATTAAACATAGCATCATTTATCTGTGTCATAAATAGAGATCATCAGTACTCCTGAACACCATGGGTCCTCCACAGTGTTCAGGACCTAGTACTCCAGGGTTGATTGAAGGACCCTGTCTCTGTGCCTTACCAGTCAGGCTGCTGCATCTTCTAACCTTCTGCTCTGCCCCTGAACCTATCCCCTCTGTCAGAAATGCTTGCCCTGTCACATCTGTAGATGTCAGCCCAAGCTCCCCCAGACAAGCTCCCCCATATTCCCCTACACGAAGCATGACCGACTTGAAGATTCATGCGGCCCAAACATGTATTGGGTTGGCCAAAACATTCATTCGGTTTAAAGTAAAAAAAAGACATTTTTCATTTTCATGAAGAACTTAATTGAACAATGTATTCACTAACTGAACAAACTTTTTGGCCAATCCAATAGTATAAATGAGAGAAGCAGTCCAAGTAGAGAAAGTATGTCTCATCTAAAGGGCACAGCCAACAACTAGCTTCAGTCAGTTTTCAACAAAGAAGTGTACAGGCTGTGTTGCAGTTTCTCACTTTTTCAAGAGAAGCCAGAACCTTTGATTTATATGCGGTTTCTCAGTTTTGAAATGTTAGCTTAATTATAAATAAAAACAAAACAAGACTCTTTGTGCTCAATCTAGCCCATGCGTCTCCAGCACAGTTCACAATTTCTACTCTAGGTTATATCTGTCTACTCTGGAACTGTTCAGTTTTCACCTTTCAAAATATACACAGCAAACTCCTTGGAATATAAATATTAATGTTAAATGTTTCCTGAATGAATGATGGCATGAATGAATTGAAACTGTCTCTGCTGTGCAGGAAGAAACGTAATCAAGGATGAAAAGACAGTATGATAAATGCTACGAAATTGCCACACTTAGGGTGTAACAGAAGCACAGAGAAAGAGTCCTTCAATCAACACTGGATTCTCCTTCCCAGAATATTTGTATAAAAATACCCTCCAATAGAGGAGTGAATAAATAAAAGAAGAGGCCTTATTCGTACAGTAGAATGCTATACGGGAGAGATGTTGAGA
The DNA here is from genome assembly GCF_949774975.1 of Lagenorhynchus albirostris. Lineage (NCBI taxonomy): Eukaryota > Metazoa > Chordata > Mammalia > Artiodactyla > Delphinidae > Lagenorhynchus > Lagenorhynchus albirostris. Next base: position 52,380,639 of record NC_083101.1, on the reverse strand, counting down.
GAATTGGATTTACAGGTACTGACGTGGACAAATATCAAAAAATAGTGCCAGGTGAAAAAAAAATAAGTCACAAACAGATTCATAGAGAAAGACACTGATTATGTAACATTGTTAAGTGTACAATATATCACTACACATATATATTTTTAAGAAAATATACACGTGTTGCAGAAGTGAAAAAAGAATATGTACAGGAATGATACATGCAAACTTCAAGATAGTTTTACCCTTGGGAAGGGAGGGTATGGAGTGGGGGAGAGCACTGAGGCTTTAGTTATATTTTAGGAATAATAATATTAGTAATATTAGATTTCTTAGGGAAAACATTTGAAACAAATATATAGATATATGTTGATATTCATTAAGTTTGGGTGGTAGGTTCACTGGTGTCTGTATATTGTTCTCTATACTTCTGAGTATTTTTTAAATATGTCATGATTAAAAATAATAATTATGATGCCCTGTGTCATACTGGAAGAAGGAAGTTATGAGTTAATTCTAAGAACCTGGGAATTATTCTTCCAGGGCTGAAGATACTAAGCAGGTGGAGAAGTGCTGTTTCACTCCATAGCTCTGATATGTTTTTCCTTTCCCATTCAGATTGTCACACTGACATACAGCAGTCTCTACTTTCCCCAGCCCCAATCTGCTGCGCTTTATCCTCAGCTCCTTCCAGCCAATGGAATTAACCACTGGCCACCCCGAAGCTCAGGCAAAGCCAGTTTCCAAGTCTAGACACGACCACTGGACAACATGCAAGAAAAGAAAGGAAATTGTTCTTTCACAAAGAATGTAGAACATACTCAAGGAAAGAAAGAAGATGTTATTATAAAATGTAAGATCCACAAAGAACCTTAAGAATTACATAGAACAGCTCCCAGCTTTACAAAAAAGGAAACCCTCAGGGAGAAGAAAGACCTCCCTCAGTCGTGAAGGCTAATTAATAGTGAGGCCTGGACACAGGAGAGGTCCCAGGCTCCCATCGCAGGAATCTTTTTACTGCTGCACCCATGACACTAATAGAATTCTGGAGGTAACAAGAGCCTTGAGATCACCTATGTCTCTTATACAATAAACACAAGAACCAAGACTTCCAGTAATCCTCTCACTGAAGAATTTTAAAGTTTCCAAGTCAGTTTCATCCATTCTTTAAAAATATGGTCTTCATGAATCTGAGAATCTCACTCTTGAATGTAAAAATTGCCAAGTCACTTAATCCATGAATCGAGTGGAATGAATTCTGAGAACCACTGAGTCACCTAATGTGAGATTCCTGAGTCATCTCTTAGTACATATTGTGCACTCTGTTTAACGGCTTTCTCCATCTTCTTTGTCTAGGGAAATACTGTTCATCCATCCACCTGTCACTTCCTTTGACGTCTTCCCTATCATGCTGACATTGCTTGGTTTCCCCTTCTCTTTATCACCACGTGTGAATTTACAAGAGAACAAAAATAAAATAGTATGTGGTAAGTGCTACACTATTACAATTTTACCTTCTTTCTCCCCAAACTGCAAGTTCCTTGGGATCCTGTGACATGATTAATCTCTAAAAAATAGTGCATGGTCAACAAATATTTATTGAATGAATTAAAGGCAGTGATGATTCATTATCAATGTTACATGTTTCCCAGAAACAACTGGATTTACACAGTATTATTACTGACTCTAAAATTCTTAGAATTAATTTTGTCCTATGATAAGACTCTCCGTAGACTGTATAATGGAATAGACTTTTAAGAGCTCTGACAAAACATTCTTCATTCAATCATGAGTTGGAGAAAGATGCAACAGTCTATCTCTGAAAGCATAAGTTCCCCATTCGCTGGAAAAGTTTAAAGAAAAAGTCGACACCTTTCTGGAGGGGTGTCTTAGAGGAAATGTGTACAGTGGGTGAGGGGTTGGACTAGGTATTCTTCAATATTCTTAGTGACTAGGACATCTCCCGAGACCCAGATTGTTGGTAGAGGGACCAGGCATCAGCTCATGATGCATTCACTCCATCAGAAGGAATTGGGGAAACATAAGGGGGAGAGATACAATAGCAACCTTGAGGAGCTCAGCCTAATGGAGAAACCACTCAATCCTTTGCGCAGTCATACCAAGAAGAGGCAGCCCACTTATTCCAGGTGGCCCCAATAGGCAGCATGAAGTTAAGGGAATGTTAGGCAAATAGCATGACAATCGTAGAAAGAAAATTCTAATAATTAAGCCAACCTAACTAAAAGTATCTAACAGTGGATGAAGTGCCCTGTGTAGGAATGAGCATCTTCCCTTAGAGGTGTTCAACAAAGAGGTCAAATGACCAACTATTTGGGATGGGATTGGGTGGATTTTTATCCTCATTCTAAGGTGGGATTATATTTAGGGTGTCCACACACCCCACTTTCCCCTACACAGTTCTAGTTTACACCTGTTGTTCTAGCATAATTATTAGTTCTTCTCCATTTCACTTTCAAAAGTATCCCAGTTTGGAAGATAAATCATATGGTCACCCTACTTACATTTAGATGACTCTAAAATCCCTTCCAAAGTTAATAATCTTACTCAATGTTCTACCTAGGAGTAGGAGCTTTATAAAAGAACGGGTATCTCAGCTGGGTTAGAGATGGGGATTTGAGACTGAAGGAGACATTTGTCAAGATCCCACTGGATTATCTCTTCTATCCCATGACTTCAAGTATCACTATTTGTGAAAATTCTCAAACCCATGTATTTATCTCTAACTTCCCTACTAAGTCATGAATTTTCATTGACGTTATGGAGACCAACACTGATGTCCTACAGAGGCACCTCTAAGGAAACATAGCTCATATGGTTTGAGGACAAATACCATATGAGTTTGTTATAGGACCATTTTCTAATACATGTCTTGATAGTAAAAATTCATATGGACATAGTAATAAAATAAAAAATTAAATACATGTATTAATATTATATATTGATTTATAACAATTCATGTAAAGCTTCTTGATCTTATCATAGAACCTGAGGAATTATGTAACGTGAGAATATTCTGTGCTAAATTTCACACTGTAGTGAAAATTAAAGTTCTTAGCCTGGTGCTATATACTTTTTGCCTTCTCAGCAAATATTTAAATAATGATGGGGTCTTCAAATGGGAAAGTGTGTGGGTATTTGAAACTTACATTTTCTTGTCTCTAAGTAATATTTTGTGAATATCAGAACTGAGGAAGGGTCACAGAGTTTCCACCTATCCAAAGCTTTGTCATAGCTCTCTCCAGGGTGTCCATGAGTAATGTGAAAATGTCTACAGTGGAAGTGAAAACAATGCTTGCGGCTGCAGCCCAATAATTCTTTGGAGAAACCCTAGTGAGTCACAAAGAAAAGGTGTCAGAAACTAGGCCAACTTGCCTTTGCATGGATGCATTCAGCATCACCGGGTGCCACCTGACATAATTCATCTCTTGTCCCAGAGAGTTCAAAATTTCAACAGAGCTCAAGGTTGTAAAGTCCCCAAACAGTCAAAATACCTGGGGTTTGTAACTCAGCACTGGGAGTGAGGTCTGAGGACCTAGAGCATCTGGCGCCACCTGGGTGCTCATTAGAAATGCAGAATCTGGCGCCCTACCCTAGACCTGCTAAATCAGCATCTGCAGTGGGCAAGATCCTAGGTAAATTCATACGCATGTTAAAAGTATAAGAACTTGGGACCTCCCTGGTGGTCCCGTGGTTAGGACTTCGCCTTCCAGTGCAGGGGGTGCAGGTTCGATCCCTGTTCGTGGAGCTAAGATCCCACGTGCCTCGCGGCCAAAAGACCAAAACATAGAACGGAAGCGATGTTGTAACAAATTCAATAAAGACTTTAAAAATGGTCCACATCAAAAAATCTTTAAAAAACAAAAAGGATAAGAACTTAAAACTTCTCGTTGCAAGAAAAAATTGTTAACTATGTGAGGTGATGGATGTTAACTAAACTTACTGTGGTCATCATTCATATATATGTGTGTATATATATGTATATAAATAAAATCATTATGTTGCACACCTTAAACATATGCAATGTTATATGTCAATAATATCTCAATAAAACTGGGGGGAAAGTTTGATAAATACTAGCCTAGGACACTTACTCACCTGAAGCCTACACGCCTGGATTCAGATTGGACTGTTCCAAGCACTGTAATAATACTTAAGTTGTAGGATTAAACTAAACATCATGACTGACACAGAGAAGTGGCCTCTATATGTTAATTCCCTTGCTTATCCTACACAAAATCTGCACCTGTCCTGGTCAGCCCAGGAATGGGCTCCTCTATCACTTATAACTCTTTGTTGCTTGAATGGGTATCTTCCATTCTTAGAAAACATCCACAGATTTTGGCCCAGAAAAAGACCTACTTGGTTCGTGATGCACGGTCATCTTCTCACCCACTACCTTCCTTCTGAAGATATGGAAAGGGCTTTCTCCTGGGAGGGGGGACTTGGAGGAATCAGCAAAACAGAACCTGGTTCTGTATTTTTCACAGAGCCTTTCTGAGGCTTTCAAAGAGCATGAAATGCAATTAATACCAATGTGAAATTCGCAGTTGTTCATTATGAGGTTATTCAGTGCTATTGTTACCTGACCTATAAGCAACTGTTGTCAACTCATGTACATGGTCACTGGGACCTGGAATTACTATATACAAGTGAAATAAATCTGGTTCTCAGATTGGCACAGAATTCTTCCCTCCCCTTCTCTCAATCCTTACCATAGTTGGGTCGTGTATAGCTAATGGTCACACTTCTCACTTTTCTTTATGCAATTTCTCTTTGTTTATTTTTTCCCCAGAGGTTCTGCTCTATTAAACATTTTTATTCCTGCAACCCAGGACTTTTGGCCATTGAAGACCCAGTAAAGAGGTTAGGCTGAGCTGAAATAGATCAGACCTGTTACACTCACTCTGATTTATCTGACTCCTTTGCTGGTTCACCAGCTTGAAATCTTTGGCACTGGTTCAGGCCATGTCTCTGGCAGAGAGGTTTTTGCTTTTCTTAAAATTTATTTTAAAGGTTGCTCTGTTTTCGTTACAGATGATATGGTTGAATCTCAAAGTGCCACAAAGTAAAATGCATATACTAAGTTTGATAGATATTTTCCCCCTGGGGCCATAAAAATGGAAACAAAGCAATTTAAGGAGCTCTTTTCAAACTTCTGGGACACACAGTGGAAAACATATTAGGTTGGTTGGACTTATTTTTTAAAAAATTTTTTGTTAACATCTTTATTGGAGTATAAATGCTTTACAATGGTGTGTTAGTTTCTGCTGTATAACAAAGTGAATCAGCTATACATATATGTATATCCCCATAGCCACTCTCTCTTGCGCCTCCCTCCCACCCTCCCTAGGTTGGACTTATATTTGTTCCTGGGTGCTGGTGACTTGAAGACAGCAGCTGTTTTTTGCACATGCTGATATCATTGCTACCGTGGTAAATACAGATGTGCTGCCTGCTGGACAGAGAGACACACTGGTATTCTGCCTGGGCTCTCTGGCATCAATGCAAGGATGTTTGAGCTGGCTAGCAGAGGAAGAACTCAGTGACCAAAAATACCAAGAGATGGCAGAAATCTTTCCTTGCAGGCAAAGAAGAAAGAAGGCAAAAAGAGACCCACACCGGAAAAATCCCTTGCTATTGGCAGGAGAGTTTGTCATGCTTCCCATGTTTCCCCAGGATTTTGGAAGTCATTTTGGACTTTTTGTTTCTCATACACAACTGATTTGAAGAAGATGTTTCAAACTAGGTAGTGGTGGGAACTTACTACACAAGTGTAATGAGTCTAATACAGTATAAGAAAGGTCTTCCTGATACGATGATGCAATCTTTGCCACTGATGAGTTTGGCTTTGAATTTCAAGCAGGGATAATGGTGGATAATTTAAATATGAATTGTATTGATTACAACTTGATTGGCTTCTTCCGTGGTACTCAGTGCAGCATTTGTCCATCAGAGACAAGTCTTTAGTTACCTGACAGGAGCCTACAGAGAGAACATTCTGCCCAAGGTCTGGGGCAGCCCAGCACCAGGTCCTGAATCTCAGTCAGGCACATAGTCTCCCAATAATCTCACTCCCAACCAGAAACTAAGAATCCATGATCTTTGGAGCCCTTTATCCTACGTCCAGAAGGGAGATATTTGGAAGGTAATGGGGTATTGACTCCCAAGTTTCCTTCAAGGTCTTGTGTCTCTGGGGTCAAGAGTGTCTGCAATACCTTTATGCCCTTGAATATCTATTTTCCATAAACCCATACCTTATCATGCCTTGTGCTGTGGAAGCTGGATCTCAGGGTTTAATGCAGAGCAGAATCATGGCTTGTCTTTTCTCAAGAAGAAACCCTGAAACAGACATAGGAAGCAATGACACCTCAGTGTGCCGAATGATTTTCCTTATTTCTCTGAGGTCCAGAGATCTAAGACTGTTGGTCCCAAAGGTCCTACTAAATAAATGCCCCACACTTGCAGCTCTGCTGTGTCAAAAGTCCTGGCTGTTTCCAGAAAAAAAAGCATGCCCAGTTTTGCTTACACATACAATTGTTTTGAATCCACTTGTCTGCCTAACTTCAAAGAAAGCCTTTGTTTACAAATTAGTCCCCAGTATTTTTTCACTTGGCCTTTAAAGTCACTCTGGCTGTGGGGACACTGACAAAGGTGGGTCAGGGTGTCCTCCACACATCTTTCATCTCCACCCAGAGCTCCCACTGAAGGGACACTCAAGCTTCTCATGGTAGCATCTGGGAGACACAATTGCAAGGGGAAGTGACTGATGGATTGCCATGCTAGCTCTGAGGGACCTGCACATGCATCAATGTCTCAGGAAGTCTGCGTTTGTTTTTTTCTTTTTGAAAAGATGAAATCAACTTGGGCGGGGGGGGGGGGGCGGGGAGGACAGCTCTTGGTTTGGTTTTATTTTCAAAATGCTCCTGAGGTAAAATAAAAAGATAAGGTCTTTAAGAATACTATCATGGCGACTCTGAAGTTTATGGGGTAACCCAGACTCACAACCCCTTGGGTTGTGAGTAAAAATATTAAGCACCAAGATCTGCTTAATATTTCTCTGCCACTTGTGGGTTTTTTATTACAAAGGGAGTTCTCTTTGTGATTTCTATAGGTGCACACATCTTAATTGTCAAAGTCTTCTATGAGCGTTGGTGGCCCTAAACTTATAAATAAGTAATTTCCAGAAGTTCATTCATAAGTTGATTTTTTTGGATTTCTTTTTTCCACAAAGAAATATGATTAGAAATCATGCTTATGGCTCCTCAAAATTTCCTTAACTCATTATGTATTAAACACTATTCCATGCTTTCAACAAAATATAGTTAATAACAACAAAAATATAAAATAAGCTTCCCTACTCTGAATATTATTTTTTGACGAGAGCACATTTTTAATTAGAGGAAGATGTGGAGGCCTGTGGAAACTTTAGCGGAGGTATAAATGATCTGACACTTTCTAAGGCTTCAGGATATAATGGCAATTGGCAAATTTCAAAACTTGTAGTGTTATTTACTTAATCAGATGTGTTAACTAGTCATGCTTTTCAGACCATGTCAGGCTCTTTTTTCCTTTTTTAATTTTAACTACATCTGAAAAAAAAAAAGAAAGAAAATGAGAGGAAAAGAAAAGTAGAAAAAAAAGTTTTTCTGTGACATCTTAGGTGAAAGGTGGACAAGACATGTTACAAAAATGCAGTTACAAGAGAAAGTGTGTGTTCATATGATAAAGAGACTGACCTGAAGTGTGAAATTAACTGATCGTTGGTCAGTGAGATTGATGAAAACCACAGAATACACCCTGTACATATCTCCCTTCAAAGAAAGAACATTACGGTAAAGCAGTTGTTCTCAAAATGTGATCCCCAGACCAGCAGCTCTGCTTTACTGCATCGCCTGGGAACTTGTTAGAAATCCAAATTATTGGGCCCAACTCTATACCTACTGACTCAGAATCTCTGGGAATGGGGTGCAGCAACCTGTGCTTTAACACGCTGTCGGAGAGACCCTGCAGGCTGTAATTTGGGAAGCCCTGTGTTAAAGGAACTCTGGATTGTAGAGTTTCCTAAAATGACCACTAGGTGGCTCTGTTGGTCAGGGCAGATTGGTTAATGAAGGAAGTTGCGGGGTCAGAACACCTAATTAATACTATTCTTAAGTAGCTGTGTGGAGGAGGATGACGTTTTATCTGTTGTCTCAATTTTTTTTTTTAAGTCATCAGGAAGAAAGTGTAAATAAATCCACTATCTTAACTGGCCAACTGAAATTATGGAACATTTCTACGTTTGGTTTTAATGACTAGAGTCTGTTTACAAACATGAAAAATTGTATTAATATGTAGAAAACATAAATATTTGTTTCCTGTTCTGTAACATAAGATATTATCGCTATTACCTAAATATAATATTTAATTCTATCTTGACTTAAACATTTTAAATTATATCAAAGACATACCATGACACAGCTAACAAAATTAGAAATTAACCCTTAACACAATCTTGGACTCTACTTCATTTTTCATCTACCCTCGCTCTACAGCCACGCTGACGAGTGGCTAGACTCCTCGGGTCTAATCTTAGCTGTGTCTCTCTGTTCCATTCCCTCCAGCCTTTCTAGTTTTCACCTAGTCTTATGCTCAACCTCTGGCACTTCTCATTCCCTACTTTCACAATAGTAACTCTGCCTTCAGCCCCTGGGGCCTTACTCTATGGTCAGGTACTCAAGATATAGGAAGGCCTTGGTACATTTCTTTGGACAGGACAGCAGAGCAGGGAGAAGGCTAGAGCTGAAGCCCTCCACTGTAGCAAACTTTGGGCTGGGTACATTTTTGTGTCTGTACTGAGGATATACTATTATAGTTCAAATGTATAGTTCTAATAACTCTATAAACTCTTCAAAGGAAAATCACTATAAAGCTCAATATAAATATTTTGAATCTCTTTTTGTTGTTATTGTACCATTATTCTTTATCAGAAAGGATTCTTCAGAAAGGTTCTTAACCTGAAGCCTCTGACATAAAAGTCTATTTCAATATAATTGTTTTCCTTTGTAACTTAGTACATTTTATGAATTTGAAAATATTTTTGGCCAAAGGAGACCATGCCTAATAAAAATGAAGAAACCCTGAACAGTACTGGGGGACACTGCCTCTACCTCAGAGGAAGAAATGTTCATCTCTCTGGGCCTCACCAAGGGACATAAAAGCAGAGGAAGAAATGTTCATCTCTCTGGGCCTCACCAAGGGACAGAAAAGCAATCACCCAGAGGCAGAAAGTAAACTCAGTCCCTGGCTAAGCTGACCAAGGGTTTTCAGGCTCCCAAATTCAGCATATATCTCAAGCCAGCAAGGGAGAAGTATGCGTGCTTATTCATCAAAAATACATCCACAATGGTCCATCCTAAAATGTTTCCCCAGAATCCTGGAACGTATAAGGTTACTTACTGCAGTTAACATATTGTTTGATTGAAGTAGAGTGGACTTAACTATGACAAATGAAAAATGCATGCCAGAGTATGTCTAAGACTTTAGTTCTTATTATGCAGTATAAGTTAACAAAATGCTTCCCCAGTTTCATAAAGGCCAAGTAAGCACCTTAGTCTTACAGCAAATGTTAAGGGCAACTGTGGCATTGCTAATGTATGAAATACATCTTTCAGTGGTAAAAACAGGCATTTCCTATTTCAGGAGATGTTTAGTTTATAGCTATAAACTAATCTTAAGCATCTGGCTATCGAGCAGGAAAGTCCATATCTCACTCTGCCAAAGCCAGGTCCTGACGTTCCACTAATCTTTGCTGAAAACAACAGTCTAAGAATTTCTGGGCAGAGTTAATAGTGCAAAGGAATCAGATCTTACCTACCCAACAGAAAATTAAAATTTGATACCTTTGGAAGACTCAGGAAGAACTCATTTAACAAGTGTTGTTATGGCAGGAATGATTTTAAAACCTATGCTCCTCCTTAAGAGTCAGTCTCAATAATTATCACTCCTTATGATTACAAAATAGCATTTTCCCCATATGATATTATTTTGTTCTCTCTAAACCCTTTTTAGGTGAGTAGGGCAGTATTCGTCCCTACTTTGCAGTTGAGGAAAAAAACAATTCTTTTGTTCATGTTTACATGACTGATTAGTCCTAGAATTACAAAAGATCCTTCACACATAGTTCATGGTTTTTAGTAAGAGCTGAGGACCTACAAGGGCATCTCACACAGTCCACTTACTTTTCAACTCACTTTTCTTTCTCATTCATTATTAACAGGAGCTCTCATTTCTGGCCGCGAAAACACTCGGCCTTTAACTGGGATGGCTGTGACAACAGAAAAGACAATCTCTCATCCCTAAAGAAATAAATTGTTTTATGTTTTGTTTGTTTGTTTGCTTTTGGTGCCACTGATTTAGCCACCAGCCAACCAGCCAAGGGGTTGGGGAAATTTGTGGTTGTGGGACTGTGACCTCTTACTGAAGTTTTCCACTCTTTTTGCCATAGACTGAAGTCTGACTACAAACTTTTACTACAGTGAAAAAAATCATAGGATATATGGTTTAAATCAATAGGGAATTTAGAGATATATAGCACAATTTGGTACTGCTTTTGTCTGGTTTAACAGATAAGGCAAAAGTGAGAAGATGGATTGTTTCTTTTAGAAGGAAAGATTCTGCTTCACTTCTTAGTACTTGGGGAGATAGAACTCTTCTCACCAGTACAAGACATACCCTGTAAATTTAAGCTAAAATATGGATCTGTGTCAGAAGCCTTGTAAATATTAAGGATGGAGCGGCAATGCTGGCCAACAGCTGGCCCCCTAAGAGTGAAAGAGGGGTCACAGGATGGAGGATGGAACTGGATACAAGTTACCCTTAGAGTCAGGGGAGAACTAAATGCTTAGGACCTGATGAACATAACTGATGGGACATTATTAAGATTTAGAAGGCAGAATACTTGCTGCAATTAAATAAATGAGAACCAGAAGTAACAAGCTGGAGTTGAAAGAGAATTAGACGATAAGACAGCTCCCCTACTCAACTTGGCTAAGGGAGGCCACCTCTTGGAACCACAGCAGTCCTAATTCATGAGTTTAGGAGTTAGATCAGATTGTATAAAATACTGGGAGAAAAGGGAAGCTGGAACTGTATGTTGCAGACTGAATTTGGAAGTTAGAGCTAGGTATTGAGAAATAAGATGAGTTGCAGAAAAAAAGTTACTTGGTACCTGTTACGTGTAGGGCGTAGTGCTAGGCATCAAGCAAGGGAGAAAACAGGAAAGCTAGAGAAGGGCAAGAATACGTACAAAGGAAAATGCTTCTTATTTCAGCTGCATTTAGAAGTGATATTTTTAACAATATTAACTCTTCCAATCCAAGAGCATGGGATATCATTCCATTTCTTTGAATTATCTTCAATTTCCTTTATCAATGTTTTATAGTTTTTGATGTATAGGTCTTTTATCTCCTTGGTTAAGTTTATTTTTAGGTATTTTTTGTGACACAGTTTTAAATGGGATTTTTTTTTACTTTCTGTTACTGATATTTCATTATTAGTGTAAATAAATGCAAAGATTTCTGTATATTAATCTTGTATCCTGCTACCTTGCTGAGTTCATTAATTAGTTCTAATGGTTTTTGTGTGGAGACTTTAGGGTTCTCTATTAGAGTATCATGTCATATGCAAATAGTGAGTTTTCCCTCTTCCCTTCCAATTTGGATACCATTTCTTTCTTTTTTTTTTAACATCTTTATTGGGGTATAATTGTTTTACAATGGTGTGTTAGTTTCTGCCTTATAACAAAGTGAATCAGCAAGTGAATCAGCTATACATATACACACGTTCCCATCTCTCTTCCCTCTTGCGTCTCCCTCCCTCCCACCCTTCCCATCCCACCCTTCCCATCCCACCCCTCCAGGCGGTCACAAAGCACCGAGCTGATATCCCTGTTTTTTTTCTTGTCTGACTGCTGTGACTAAGACTTACAATACTATGTTAAATAGAAGTGATCAGACTGGGCATCCTTTTCTTATTCCTGAATTTATTGGGAAGGCTTTCAGCTTTTCACCATTGAGTATTATGTGGGCTGTGGGTTTGTAGTAAATGGTTTTTACTATGTTGATACATGTTCCCTCTATACCCACTTTGGTGAGAGTTTTTGTTGTGTATGGATATTAAATTTTGTCAAATGCTTTTTCTGTGTCTATTGAGATGATCATGTGGGTTTGTCTTTCCTTTTGTTAATGTGGTGTATCACATTGATCAATTTGCATATATTGAGCCATCCTTGCAACCCTGGAATGAATCCAACATGATCATTGTGTGTGATCCTTTTCAATGGCCATACTACACAAAGCATTAAATTACTACACAAAGCATTAAATCTACAGATTTAATGCAAGTCCTATAAAAATACTCATGATACTTTTCACAGAACTAGAACAAATAATCCTAGAATTTATATGGAACCATAAAAGATCCAGAATTGCTAAAGCAATCTTGAGAAAAAAAAGAACAAAGTTGGAGGCATAACCGTCCCAGATTCAGACTACACTACAAAGCTACAGTAATCAAAACAGCATGGTATTGGCACAAAAACATATAGATCAATGAAACAGAATAGAGAGCCAAAAATAATCTTACATACCTATGTTCAATTAATCTACAATGAAGGAGGCAAGAATAAACAATGGAGAAAAGTGGTGTTGGAATAGATGGAAACTTACATGTAAATCAATGAAATTAGAAAACACACCATATACAAAAATAAATAAAAAATGGTTTAAAGGGGCTTCCCTGGTGGCGCAGTGGTTGAGAATCTACCTGCTAATGCAGGGGACACGGGTTCGAGCCCTGGTCTGGAAGGATCCCACATGCCGCGGAGCAACTGGGCCCATGAGCCACAACTACTGAGCCTGCGCATCTGGAGCCTGTGCTCTGCAACAGGAGAGGCCACCATAGTGAGAGGTCCACACACCGCGATGAAGAGTGGCCCCCACTTGCCACAACTAGAGAAAGCCCTCACACAGAAACGAAGACCCAACACAGCAAAAATAAATTAATTAATTAATAAACTCCTACCCCCAACATCTTCTTTAAAAAAAAAAAAATGGTTTAAAGATCTAACTATAAGACATGACACCATAAAACTCCTAGAAGTAGTTTAAGACATAAATCATAGCAATATTTCCCTAGATCAATCTCCCAAGGCAAAAGAAATAAAAGCAAAAATAAACAAATAGAACCTAATCAAACTGAAAATCTTTTGTACAGCAAAGGAACCCATCAACAAAACAAAAACAAAACCTATGGAATGGGACAAAATATTTGCAAACAATGTGATGGACAATACTTTAATATTCAAAATATACAAACAGTTCATACAACCCAATACCAAAAAAAGACACAACCCGATCATAAAATAGGCAGAAGACCTAAATAGACATTTCTCCGAAGAAGACATACAGATGGCCATGAGTTACATGAAAAGATGTTCCACATCACTAATTATTAGAGAAATGCAAATCAAAACCACAATGAGGTATCACCTCGCACCAGAGTGGCTATCATCAAAAAGTCTACAAACAATAAATGCTGGAGAGGGTGTGGAGAAAAGGGAACCCTCTTGCACTGTTGGTGGGAATGTAAATTGATACAGCCACTGTGGAGAACAGTATGGAGGTTCCGTAAAAAACTAAAAATAGAACTACCATATGATCCAGCAATCTCACTCTTGGATATTTTTCCAGAAATAACTAATTGGAAAACAGACATGCACCCCAATGTTCACAGCAGCACTATTTATAACAGCCCAGACATGGTAACTACCCAAGTGCCCATCAACAGACGATTGGCTTAAGAATATGGAATATTATTCAGCCATAAAAGAAGGAAATATTGTTATTTGCAGCACCATGAATGGACCTAGAGCATATTATACTTAGTGAAATAAGTCAGGTAGCAAAAGACAAATATTGTATGATATCACTTATGTATGGAATCTAAAAAATAATACAAATGAACCCTTATACAAGACAGAAACAGACTCACAAACATAGAAAACAAACTTATGGTTACCAAAGGGAAAAGTGAGGGAGGGAGGAACAAATTAGGAATACAGGATTAACAGATACAAACTACTATACATAAAATAGATAAGCAACAAGGATTTACTGTATAGCACAGGAAATTATTTTCAATATCTTGTAATAACCTACAATGAAAAATAATCTGAAAAAAAGGTATAACTGAAGCTCTTTGTTGTACACCTGAAACCAACACAATATTATAAATCAACTATACTTCAATTGTTTAAAGCGATATTTTAACTCCTACAGCATTGTGTAAATGATTGTGCCATGAAAATTCAGTGGGGTGTGGAGCCCTGTCCATTTTGTTGGAGCATTTATCTCACCTCACAACTCATAGCTACTCCTCATTTCCATTCCAACTTCCTTTTTCCAAAGCACTAGATGGAATTATGTAGCAGGTGTTCCTAGTGCTCTGTATTTGGCCATTTGGCACTCACCCTTCTAGGACCTCAGGGTGGCATCTTATTGTGAGCACCTGCAACTCTGCTTGAGTGAATGTACTAAGCAGTCACAGGGCAGGCTGGAAGTGCCGGTTTCATGCTCTGTGGGAGGGAGACCCTCAACCAAAGGGCAGGTAGAATAGGTGCATAACTACTCCACCTTCTCCATTCCTTTATGGCACAACTTGAACTGCCCTACGTGAGTCCTACCCAGGCAGCCAGTTGTCCCAAGGCTACTCCACTCACCAGAATGTACACACACACACACACACACACACACACACACACACACACACGTAAATTAAAATAATTTACTAAGATTTGATGTTTATTGGTCAAGACTGTCCTGATGTTTTGCAATTGCCAAGCTACAGAGTTTTGGGAGGAGGGCAGTGGGCATGAGTTGCTGGTTGAGAGCCAGGGGCAGCTGTGAAAGGAGGGCTTTCACATGCCATTTTCCTGGCCTCAGAGTCTGCTCTGAAAGAGGAGGCGGATACCCCTTCATCAATAGAGAAAACTGGATTTCTTTAGGGTCTGCTCACTCAGGGTTTGAGATCATCAAATGAATCAAATATGCACAGCATGCACTGCACGTAATAAGCACAAATAACAGGATATTTTAAATGTCTGTCAAAAACATAAAACATTCTGTGGTCATACATTAAAAAAAGCCAATAAATCAACTTCTGGAGGGACTGAAACAGTTATGTCTGAATATGACTAGAGAGACAAATACATTTAGTATATTATAAAACCTTCTTTCCTCTTCCTAGAAACCTGTAGAAACAAGGAGGTGGGGAAGAGGAGGAAGAGAGTAATTTTTATACTCATTTTAAATTTCAGTTTAAACATTCCTCCCAGAAAACATTTTGGCAAGCAATGTACCTTTCCCAGCTGCCCTCAGGATAGGAAGTTCCAATCTATTTTATATTATCCTTCTTTCAATTAAATATATCCTTGGAAAATTGACTGGAAGCTTATAACAATCAAGGATAAGATAACTTTTTGGTGAAACAGCCATGCTTATGTGCTGAGGCAGGACATTGTGTGAGAGTCAAAACAAAACTGTGAGGTAGAGTCTGTCAGTGCGTTACTCAGCCCCTCAAATTTAGCAGGTAAATGAGTAAGTTGTGAAATAGATTATCTCCTGCCAGAGAAGCGGTTGCATGAATTTGAGGATGGAGAATCTCCCCTGTCTCTCTCTCCTCCCCAGATGCCTGTGATTTTGTGAATGAGGCTGGATAACTTAAATGCAAGGTGATGGTTGAGGCATCCTAGTGCTGTGAGCTTGTTATTGAGCAAAGGACCTCCCAGCAGTACAGGAAGTAATCCTATGTCACCAGGAGACTAAGGAATCCTGTGGCCAAGGCTATAAAGCACATTCTGCTTGGTCAGAGTGAGAACTGCTTCAAAAAGCTTCTTGGGAGCTTCCCTGGTGGCGCAGTGGTTGAGAGTCCGCCTGCCGATGCAGGGGACACGGGCTCGTGCCCCGGTCTGGGAAGATCCCACATGTCGTGGAGCGGCTGGGCCCGTGAGCCATGGCCGCTGAGCCTGCGCATCCGGAGCCTGTGCTCCGCAACGAGAGAGGCCACAACAGTGAGAGGCCCGCGTACCGCAAAAAAAAAAAAAAAGGTTTCTTGGAAGCAGAAGTCCAACAGAATTGCCTATAGGGCAGGATGGAGAATGCATCAAAAATGAGGCAACAGAAAGAGGAAAGGGAAGAAGACCCATTTCTTATGTAAATGCCTCAATACACTACAGTGAGGAGGTACCACAGAGACATTTGCAAACTGCTAGTTTCCCCCAGGACCTGCCTTTTGGGAATTAAAAGGTCTGAGGTGACGTGGCGTTTCTAGATAATCCTCACCTTGGATATTTCACATCCAAAGCACCTTCCACTCAGTTGGCCTGTCTGTTGTGTCCAACTTGAAATAATCACGAAATAATGTCAAGAGTGAGCATCCCTTGATTACAAAACACAGGATCGCCAGAGAAACTGTCCCAAGTCTGATTTCAGATCAGCTGTCCGCAAGCCAGGGAGGCTGACTCAAGGGATGGGTCACCAGGGGAGCCCAAGACGAAAGCACTAGAAGCTCCAGATCCTTTCAAGAACAGTGCAGACTGGCAGCTACCACCTATTCACCTGGAATCCCTACTGAGGGGCAAAAACAGCAAGAGGAGAAGGAAAAGCAGTTAGCATTTAGTAAGCACCTACTATATGCCAGGGATTGTGCTAGGTGCTTTATATATATATAACATATATATTATATATAAAATATATGCATATATATGTATATGTGTACATATGTGTGTATATATGTATATATACTTAACCTTAATAAATGTAAGTATGACTCACCATGCTAAGAACATTATGTATTGACTCTATAATTAAGTTACAGCCACTTAGAATATTACTGGCAGAGATAAGATTTAAATCTGGACCTGCTTCTTTTTCCTATACCATGAAATCTCCTATTAAAGAACAGACACCGATCTTGAATTTTCTTTCATCCCCCTTCTGTGCGACACAGGGGGAGATGGCACAAATGCCAGCCATAGAAACATAGGATTATCACAAATGTTGGAGAGACATTTTCTGAGGGCTGTTTAAAAGCATGGGGGGGGTGTGGATTTAGACACCTGAAACATTAACATTGGAAGAGATCTTAGAAACCAAAGACTTCTATTACTCAGATGAGAAAACTGATGATCAGAAAGGTTAAGCTACCTGCCTGAGGCCACACAGCCTGTTAGTTAGAGTGGGAACTAAAGAGACTTCATTAAGAAATCAGGGTTCTTTGTACTACATGAGACTCCTTCTATCAAATGTTTCAGAAGTGTCCATTCAATATTAAACAAGAAAATAAAAAGAGCCCCTTGCTTAAAAATATAGGGAAGATTAAAATGTCAGGGAAATTAGGTATTCCAGAAGCTCTCCAGATTCTCATCTTTGGGTCACAAACTCAGTCTCCATCTCTGATTCTGATGAGTCCAGACAAATCCCAGAGTCTCGGTACATATGTGTGAAATGCACATGTTCACGTTCTATTGGTAATAACTCAGTTGAACGACTGTCAGGGACACACAAAAAAACCACACGTCAGTCCAGTCTGGTGTAGTGATTTATGGGGTCACAGAAGGGAGGTGGTCTGGGGTGAGATTTGGCACCAGAAGGGGCTTCCTGGTGGTTGCATGCAGCCCCTGCTGTTGCAGCAGGTGCCCTGGCAGCGTCGTCCCACAGAAATCCTGCTCCAGGCAGAGTTTAACATTATCTATATTTGACCAGAGAAAGAGCAGCTCTTTCTTGCTGTCACTTAATCACTGCAACAGGTTTCACAGAGTTTTGCCAGGGAAGAGAAAAATGAGTCCCTGAATTTGTGAGCACACAAGGCTGCAAGAGGAAGAGCAGAGAAAATTCTTCAGGTGTCAGAGACCTGGTCCCCTCATCAGTTAATTGGGGTCCTCGGACAAGTTCCTTCTTTCTGGGCTGCAGTGAATCCATCTGTGAAATGAGAGAGTTGGAGGATGATCTGGAAGGATCCTTCTAGGTGGATGGGTGAATCAATATTTATGGAGCACATAGCTGGGTGCTATGTCCTAGGGATGCAAAGTCCCTGCTTCGAGGAGCATATTATTAACATATTGTGTTAATTAATAGTAACAGCACTCTCAATGGGCTGTAGGTACTCTATGTGTTCTCACCTGTTTGATCCTCACAAAAGCCCAAGGAGATGGAAAATATCTTGTTGTTATTTTTATTCCCATTCTACAGAGAGGAAACTGGGATGTATGCAGAATAAGGAACTTGCCCAGCTCACATAGTTAATAGATAAGTACATAAAGTGCCTTGGGGACCCTGAAGGGAGAGTCAGGGAAGACTCTAGAAGAGGTGATATTCACATTTGCCCAGAAGTGTGAACAGGATTTTACCAGGTGGGAGAGGAATGGCAGAGAGGGCAAGGACACTCCAAACAAAAGGAACTGTACGTGCAAATGCACAGAGGCATTAAGTACGCGAGCCCTTTAGAAAACCACAGCAAGTCCGCTGTGCCCGGTGTTTACGTGAATGAGAAGGGCTGGTGGGAGTCTGAAGAGATCGTGGCCTGGCAACTTGCAGCTTGCGTGCTGTCCCCCTCCCTCCCAAATTCATAGTTTGAAACCCTAACACCCAGTACGTACATGTTTGGAGACGAGAACTTTAAAAAAGTAATTCAGGTTAAAGAAGTCGTAAGACTGGGGCTCTGACCTCATAGGATTAGTGTCATTACAGGAAGGGACACCAAGATACCAGAAGGCTGGCTCACTCTCTCCTCCTGTGTTCACGCTCCGAGGGCAGGCCATGGGGCCACACAGCAAGAGCTCTCACCAGAAGCCGGCCATGCTGGTACCTTGATTTCACACCCCCCGCCTCCAGAACTGTAAGAAAGTACACTTCTGTTGAAGTCATCTGTTCTATGGTATTATGTTATGGCAGCCCAGGATATGACAAATGCTAAGATTATTTTTTTTTCTTTAATCTTTAGGCAGTAGGGATCCAGAGGTCTGTTAAATCAAGGGCAGTAATGTTTACTCCCCAGAAAGAGTGTGGAGGATTACTAGAAGAACAGGACCTATTTGGAAGCCTTCCCGACAAAATAGCTAAGGGACAGTGAGAACCTGACCAAGGCAGAGTCATCAGTTCCTACTTAAGACACAGCTTGGAAGTCAACTCCTCCAGAATTATGTCCGACTCTGTTCAGTTGCTCTAAGGCCCTTGGTGCCCATGCCTCTTAGATTGTGCCCATTACCTAACATGTCATTAATTACAGGGAAAATGTCTCTCCTCACCTCCCCACCAGTTGAGCAGCAAATATTAGCCCTTCACACATCGCTTAACACAGACTAGTAGGCAACTGAAAATGTTCAGTGATGAGAAGGGTGAAACAAGTAAGAGTGCCAAGTTGTGCTGGTTCGTGTCTCTGTGGCCCAAAGATGGAAAACCCAGGCCAGGGATAGATAAGACCTAGGTTAGTATTTTACACAGCTCTTCTCCTCTGTGTTAGGATTTTCCTAAACCTTCCCACAAAAGAAAAAACATAGATGGAGGAAAAATCCAGCAGTTGGGCAACGTTACAGCCAACTTATTTTCCTGTCATCTAAGGGAAGAGAAACTCCTTTGGAGAGAAGTAGATGAATTATAGATATATATATGTATATGTATATATGCATGTGTATATATATGTGTGTGTATATGTGTATATATATGTATATGTATGTATATATGCATGTGTATATATATGTGTGTGTATATGTATGTATGTGTGTGTGTATATATGTATGTATGTGTGTGTGTGTGTGTGTGTGTGTGTGTGTGTGTGTGTGTGTGTATATATATATTCTTTCCCCCATGTATATGTCTTGATACCCTTTGTCAAAAATCAACTGACCATAAACATGAGGGTTTTATTTCTGGACTCTCAGCTCTATTCCATTAGTCTATTCTTATGTCACTACCACCCTGTGTTGATTATGGCAGCCGTGTAGTAAGTTTTAAATTGGGAAGTATGAGTCATCTTCTTTTTCATCAAGATCATTTTGGCTATTTAGTGTCCCTTGAATTTCCACAAGATTTTTAGGTCAGCTTGATAATTTGTGCAAAACATTCTAGCTGAGATTTTGATAAGTATTGCATTGAGTCTGTAGAACAATTTGAGGAGTATTGCCATTTAACTATATTACGACTCTGATCCATGAATATGGAATGCCTTTCCATTTATTTAAATCTTCGTTAAATTCTTTCAATGATGTTTCATAGTATATAGTATACAAATCTTGGACTCATTTTGTTAAATTCATTCCTATGGTATTTTTTGTTGATATTATAAATGGAATTGTTTCATAATTTCATTTTCATATTGTTTATTGCTAATATATAGAAATACAATTGATTTTTGTATATTGATCTTGTATCCTGCAACCTTGCTGAACTCACTTATTCATTCTAACAGCTTTTGTGGGAATTTCTTAGAGTTTTCTATATAGAAATCATGTCATCTGCAAATAAAGATAGTTTTACTTCTTCCTTTCCAATCTGAATGTCTTTTATGTCTTTTTCCTACCTAGTTACCCTGACTAGAACATCCAATACAATGTTGAATAGAGGTGGAAAGAGTGGACATCTTTGTTTTATGCCTGATTTTAGGAAGAGAGCATTTAGTCTTTAACCGTTAAGTATATAAGCTGTGAGTCGATGATATATTTTAAAAATCTCTTTCAATCTATAGGTTCTCTCTTTTTGTCTCTGTCTGTCTGTCTGTCTGTCTCTCTCTGTCTCCCTGCTCTCTCTCCCCTTCTCTTCCTCTCTTTCTCCTTCTCTCTACATGTTTTTTCTCTCCCTGGGGTAAGTTCTTGCCTAAGGTAGTCTATGGACACAGAGTGAGAGCTGCAGGAAGCTAGCTCCTACAGCTCTTCTACAGATTTCAATTAATTCTTTTCCCTCTAGACTTCATCCTAACTCATGTCTAGCTGCCCTTGGGAGTTCAATTCTAATCTTTCTCATGTGGGATTAGGGGGAATATCTTTATTTTTAGCCATCTAGATGCCTACAAAAATCCTTTGGTTGCTTTTGTTTTCTGTTGTTACTTTTGTTGTTGTCAGCAGAGGGGTGAGTGTTTAGGTCTTTGCTTTGGTAGTATGACTCATTGTCTTCCATGTACTCTGCACGAAAATAGTTTACTGCTACTTAGGTTCTCTGCACCGAGGAAATCCTAAGAATAGACAAGGAGTATTGACTAGTTTATGAACTGTATTTTAACAGGTAGACTTCAGAGAGACGCAGAGCACATGGAACAAAATATCATGTATTTCTGCTCGCTTATGCTCCAGAATCCACTCTTATTAAAAATGATGATTATTGTTTTGTTCATATCGAAATGTCTATTCATATCATTAAAAGAAGAAATATGAATTTAGAGTATAATTGTTTATTTGGGGGCTAATTCTTAGCTATTACACTTTTACTTCCTTCTTTTATGCCATTTTGTGAATCAGTGAGAGACTGTTGACTTTTTCTTTCACATTCTTGGTTTGGTTGGTGTAGAAACCCAGCATGTTCAAGCTTGTGACCTCTGATGTTTCTATTAGATTTAAATTTCCTTTCTTTGGAAATTTTATATTTCTTACTTCTTCCTGTGTCTTACTTTCTTACCTATTAAAGGAAACCTGCAACAGAACGGCAGAGACAGAATTGTGGATCCTGGCTATCTAGAATGGTGCCAATTAAACATCGGCAGGCATGAAGGTCATCTGGGAAGTCTGCTTAACTAGCAGATTCCTGAGTTCCTTCCCAAAGATTCTACTGCTGTAGTGAACAGAAGACAGCTGACTACTCAGCAGAAGTCCATTTCTTCTTTTTCCTGGGCACACAGCTAGACCATATATCCTAGCCTACCTTGTAGTGAGTGAGGTGTAGCCATATAAATGTACTCTAGCTAATGGAGTATAAACTGAAACCCTGTGCCTGCTCTAGGCTGGGTTCATAAATTTTCCCATGCACTCCTGCATGCTTTTTTCCTTTCCACTTGCCTGAGATGGTGAATACTAGAGCAACCATTTCTTTTATACTTCCTTTCTTTTCATTAAAAAAAAATTTTTTCCATCTAAATCCAAAATATTTCTATTTTTTAATTTATTTATTAATTTTTATTGCAGTATGGTTGCTTTACAATGTTGTGTTAGCCTCCACTGCACAACAAAATGAATCAGCCATACACATACAGATACCCCCTTCCTCTTGGACTTCCCTCCCATTTAGGGTACCAGAGTGCATTAGGTAGAGTTCCCTGTGCTATACAGTATGTTCCCATCAGCTGTCCATTTTATACGTAGTATCAATAATGTATATGTGTCAGTCCCAGTCTCCCAATTCCTCCCTCCCCATCCCTTTCCCCCTGGTATCCATATATTTGTTCTCTACGTCTGTGTGTCTATTTCTGCTTTGCGAATAAGATCACCTATACCATTTTTCTAGATTCCACATATTTAACTGATGTAAAGTTTACATACCATAAAATTCAGCATTTTAACCATTTTAAAGTAAACAATGAGTGACTTTTGGTTCACTCACAATGCCGTGCATGTATCACCACAGTCTAATTCCAGAACATTTTCATTATCCCCAAAGAAACCCCGTACCCATTAAGCAGCCACCCTTGCTCCTCTCTACCACCCACTCCTCTGGCAACCACTAATCTACTTTCTGTCTCTATGGATTTGTCTATGCTGGACATTTCATATAAATGGAATTAAACAATATGTGGTCTTTTGTGACTAGATTCTTTTACTTAGTATGATGCTTTCAAAGTTTATCTATGTTGCGGCTGGTACTGGTACTTCATTCTTTTTATAGCTGATTAATATTCCATTGTATAGATATACCACATTTTTTTCCATTCATCAGTTAATGGATATTTGACCTGTTCCCATTTTTTGGCTACTATGGATAATACTGCTATGAACATTCATTTAAAATTTTCTCTGAACACATATTTTCAATTCTTCTAGGTATATACCTAGGAGTGGAATTGCTGGGTCACATGGTAACTCTAAATTTTCAAGGAAATAACAAACTGTTTTTCACAGTCACCGCATCATTTTACATTCTCACCAGGAATATTTGCAGGTTCCAACTTGTCTGTATTCTTTCTAACACATGTTAATACCTATCATTTTTTAAATTATAGCCATCATACAGAGAGTAAAGTGGTATCTCCTAGTAATTTTGATTCACATTTCCCTGATGGCCAGTAATACTGAACACCTTTTCATGTGCTTATTGACCACTTTTTTTTGGGGGGGGGTACGCAGGCCTCTCACTGTTGTGGCCTCTCCCGTTGCGGAGCACAGGCTCCGGATGCGCAGGCTCAGCGGCCATGGCTCACGGGCCCAGCCACTCCGTGGCATGTGGGATCCTCCCAGACCGGGGCACGAACCTGTGTCCCCTGCATCGGCAGGCAGACTCTCAACCACTGCACCACCAGGGAAGCCCTTACTGACCATTTTTATATCTTTTTGGAAAGATGTCTATACAAGTACTTCTATTTTTATATTGGACTTTGTCTTTTTATTATTAAGATTTTTATTGAGGTATAGTTGATTTATAATTAATTTCATGTTTACAATATATGAAATGTTGTAAATGTAATGTAAACATATGTTTACAATATGAAATTAATTTCATGTTTACCACATAGTGATTCAATATTTGTATAGACTATACTCCATTTAAAGTGATTACAAAATAAAGTTATAGCACGTTTTCCTGTGCTATACAATATATCCTTGATACTTATCTATTTTATAGATAGTAGTGTGCACCTCTTAATCCCACATACCAATTTTGTCCCCTCCCCTGTCCCCTTTCCCTGCTGGTAACCACTAATTTTCTCTCTGTATCTGTGAGTCTGTTTCTGTTTTGTTATATATTTTCATTTATTTTTTAGATTCATATATAAGTGATAACATAGAGTATTTGTTTTTCTCTGACTTATTTCACTAAGCGTAATATTCTCTGGGTCCATCCAAGTTGTTGCAAATGGCAGAATATCATTCTTTCTTATGAATGAGTAATATTCCATTGTATATATACCAAATCTTTTTTTTTTGTTTGTTTGCAGTACGCGGGCCTCTCACTGTTGTGGCCTCTCCCGTTGCGGAGCACAGGCTCCGGACGCACAGGTTCAGCGGCCATGGCTCACAGGCCCAGCCACTCCGCGGCATGTGGGATCTTCCCGGACCGGGGCACGAACCCGTGTCCCCTGCATCGGCAGGCAGACTCTCAACCACTGCGCCACCAGGGAAGCCCTATATACCAAATCTTTAAAAAAATTTTTTGATTTTTAATTGAAGCATGGTTGAATTACATTGTTGTGTTAGTTTCTGGTGTACAGAAAAGTGATTCAGTACTTTTTCATATTATTTTCCATTACAGGGTTTATTACAGGGTATTGAATATAGTTCCCTGTGCTATACAGTAGGACTTTGTTGTTTATCTATTTTATGTATAGTAGTTTGTATCTGTTTTAATCCCAAACTCCTAATTTATCCCTCCCCCACCACCTTTTCCCTTTGGTAACCATAAGTTTGTTTTCTCTGTCTATGAGTCTGTTTCTGTTTTGTAAATAAGTTCATTTGTATCCTTTTTTTAGATTCCACATATAGGTGATATCATATGATATTTGTCTTTCTCTGTCTGGCTTACTTCACTTAGTATGATAGTCTCTAGGTCCATCCATGTCGCTGCAAAGGCATTATTTCATTCTTTTTTATGGCTGAGTAGTGTTCCCTTGCATATATATACCACATCTTCTTTATCCATTCGTCTGTCAGAGGACATTTAGGTTGCTTCCATGTCTTGGCTATTGTAAATAGTGCTGCTATGAACATTGGGGTGCATGTATCTTTCTGAATTAGAGTTTTCTTCAGATATACACCCAGGAGTGGGATTGCTGGATCATATGGCCACATATTCTTAATCCATTCATCTGCTGATGGTCACTTAGGTTGCTTCCATATCTTGGCTACTGTACATAATGCTATGATGAACATTGGGTGGATATAACTTTTTGCATTAGTGTTTTCATTTTCTTCAGATATATATCCAGTAGTGGGATTGCTGGGTCATATGGTAGTTCTATTTTTAGTTTTTTAAGGCATCTCCATACTGTTGTCCATAGTTGCTGCACCAATTTACATTCCCAACAGTGTACAAGTGTCCCCTTTTCTCTGCAACCTCACTAACATTTGTTATTTGTGCTCTTTTTGATGATAGTCCTTCTGACAGGTGTGAGGTGATATCTCACTGTGGTTTTGATTTGCATTTCTGTGATAATTAATGATGTTGAGCATCTTTTCATATGCCTGTTGGCCATTTACATGTCTTTGGAAAAGTGTCTATTCAGGTTTTCTGTCCATTTTGCAATCGTGTTGATTTTTCAATATTGAGTTGTATATATTTTGGATATTAACCCCATAGCAGTCATATTATTTGCAAATACTTGCTCCCACTCAGTAGGATACCTTTTCATTTTGTCCATGGTGTCCTTTCCTGTGCAAAAGCTTTTAAGTTTAATTAGGTCCCATTTGTTTATTTCTGGGAACACAGAGCACTTACTATTTTATCCAAGGCACAGTGCTAGGGGCTATGAGATACACAGAGACATCACAGAATAAGATAGAGTAGAATTCAATTAAACAATCTAGTGAACATAAAGAAAGACAATTAAGTGCTAGACAAGATCTGCTAAAATAAATGTCATGTGAGTAGATAAACCTAAGGAAGATAAACACTGCCAATGGTGTATTTAAGTTATTTAACTTTGTACAATTTTTGAACAGTATTAAGATTACTAAACAGTTGTAAAATAGTACAGAGAGTTTCCATATACACTTCTCCCAGCATCCTCTAATGTTAACATATTGTGTAATATTTGTCAAAACTAAGAAATTGACATGGGCATTGGCTATTAACTAATTATTCAGATTTCATCAGTTTTTCTGTTATTGTCTTTGTTCTCTTCCACTATCCAATCTGGGATACTGCACTTCCTTAGAATGTGCTTAATTTTGATATTGTTCGTGAAAATAATGATTACTTTTCCAAGTCTGACTGTTTTGTAGTGGGCAGAGGGAATAATATAATCGATGCCACCTGCTAGGATATTTTGCTGGATCACAGAAATCTCGATCAAAATGGAACTCATGTATCATTCTACCAGTCAGCTAAAGAAGCTGATTTTGAACATGGATGATATAAAACCATGAAATTTTCACCTTCAACCTTGTCATGAGAAGTGAATGGCCTTGGCACTCATGCTGAAAATCAGTTTATTATAGATGTATTGATTTATTTCTAGACTCTCAGTTCTATACCATTGATCTAAACATCTATTCTCATGCCAGTGCCATACTGTTTTGATTACAGTAGGTTTAGAGTAAGTTATTCAATCAGGAAGTGTTAGTTAGTCCTCCAACTTTATTCTTATTTTTCTGCATTGTTTTAACTATTCAGGCCCCTTGCAATCCCACTTTACTTTTTTTATTTATTTATTTTAATTAATTGATTTATTTATTTTTGACTGCCTTGGGTCTTCGTTGCTTCACGTGCAGGCTTTCTCTAGTTGCAGCGAGCAGGGGCTACTCTTCATTGAGGTGCGCGGGCTTCTCACTGCAATGGTTTCTCTTGTTGTGGAGCACTGGCTGTATGCATGCAGGCTTCAGTAGTTGTGGCACATGGGCTTAGTTGCTCCACGGTGTGTGGGACCTTCCCAGACCAGGGCTCAAACCCACATCCCCTGCATTGGCAGGTGAATTCTTAACCACTGTGCCACCAGGGAAGTCCTCATTTTATTAGATCCAAATTGTTCATTACTGCATAAAAGGCTGTTGGAATTTTGATAGAGATTGCACTAAATTTGTAGATTGCTTTGGGGAGTACTTCCATCTCAACAATATTAGTATCAATCATTAATATAAACATTGAATTATTAATATTAATCAAATCCACAACACAGAGGTCTTTCCATTCATTTAGGCCTTCCTTTTTTAAAATTTTTTTTTATTTTTCAATGTACATGTCTTGTACCTCCTTGGTTAAATTTATTCCTAATGTTTTATTCTTTTTGATGATAAATATATATGATTGTGTATATTGCTCTTATATGCTGCAACTTTGCTGAACTTGTTTATCATCTCTAATAATATTTTATGAATTCTTTAGGGTTTTCTTTATATAAAATCATATTATCTGTGACTAGAGATAGTTTACTTCTTCCTTTTCAGTCTAAGTGTCTTTTATTACATTTCTTTGCCTAATTACCCTGGTTAGATCTTGCAGTGGAATGCTGAACAGAAGTAGTAAGAATGGACATCCAAATCTTGTCCTTGATATTAGGGAGAAAGCTTTCAATCTTTCATTAAATATGATGCTAGCTATGTGTTTTCATAAATGCTCTTTATCAGGTTGAGGAAGTTCCTGGCTATTCCCAGTTTATTGAATGTTTTTATCATAAAAAGTTATTGCACTTTGGCAAATACTTTTTCTGCATCAACTGAGATGATCATGAAGGTTTTTTTTCTTTATTCTATTAATATGGTGTATTATATTGATTGATTTTCATATATTTAAGCATCCTTGAATTTCTGGGATATATCCTATCTAGCCATGGTGTATAATTTTTTAATATGTTACTGGATTCCACTTGCTAGCATTTTGTTGAGAATTTTTGCAGTTGCGTTCATTATGGATATTGGTCTTTAGTTTTTATATTTTGTGATTTTTTTTTCCTGGTTTTGGTATCAAGGTAATGCTGGCCTCATAGGATGAGTTAGTAAGTATTCCCTTCTCTTCTATTTTGGAGGAGTTTGGGAATTATATATGTTAATTATTCTTAAAATATTTTTAGAATTCACCAGTGGAGCCAACTGAACTTAGGCTCTTTTTTGTGAGAAGTTTTTTGGTCACTGATTCAATCTCTTTACTTGTTATAAGTCTGTTCAGATTTTTTTGTTTCTTCTTGAGTCAGTTTTGACATTTTGTGTGTCTAGGTTATCTAACTTGTTGGCATATGATTAGTAATAGTATTTTCTCATAATACATTTTATTTTTGAAAGTGAGTAATAATGACCCCACTGGGTCTTCTCTAAAAATTTGTTGAAGAGCTACAAACCAAAAATTTTTGATACTGACCTTTATATTTATCCATATGGTTACTTTACCAGTGTTTTAGTTTCTTTGTTTGAACCTGAGTTACTGACTAGTGTCTTTTCATATCAGCCCAAAGCACTCTCATTAGCATTTCTTGTAGGACAGGTCTACTAGTGATGAACCTTCAGTTCCTTTTTATCTGGGAATATTTTAATTTCTCCTTTATTTTTGAATCATAGTTTTGCCAGATATAGACTTGTTGACTGATAATGTTTTTCTCTTTGAATATGTCATACTCCCGCCTTCTGGCCTCCACAGTTTCTGATAAGAAATCAGCCATTAATCTTACTGAGTATCCCTTGTACATCAGTCACTTCTCTCTTGATGTTTTTGAGATTCTCTCTTTGTCTTTGGACTTTGGCAGTTTGATTACAATGTGGGTTGGTGTGAATATCTTTGTATTAGCCTACTTGGAATCTGTTGAGCTTCTTGCATGTATAGATTTATGTTTCATCAAATTTGGGGAGTTTGCCCAATTATTATTATTATTTATTTATTTTTTTTTGTGGTACACGGGGCTCTCACTGCTGTGGCCCCTCCCGTTGCGGAGCACAGGCTCTGGACATGCAGGCTCAGCAGCCATGGCTCACGGGTCTAGCTGCTCCGTGGCACGTGGGATCCTCCCAGACCGGGGCACGAACCTGTGTCCCCTGCATCGGCAGGCGGACTCTCAACCACTGCGCCACCAGGGAAGCCCTGCCCAATTATTTTTCAAATACACCTCTTTTTCCCTTTCTCTCTCACTTCTCCTTCAGGGATTCCCATAATGCTTATCTAGGCATGACTCATGGTGTCCCACAGGTCTCCTAGGCATTGTCCATTTATATTTCACTCTTTTTTTCTTTTTGCTACTCAGACTGGGTAATTTTAATTATCCTATCTTCAAATTCACTGATTCTTCCTTCTGACTACTCAGTCTGCTATGTAATACGTTTAATAAAATTTTCATTTCAGCTATATTTTCAACTTCAGAATTTCTATTTGGTTCTGTTTTTTCTAATTTCTATCTCTTTATTGATATTCTCTATTTGGTGAGGCATTGCTTTCATCGTTTCCTTTAGCATTTTAAGAATATTTAAAATAGTCAATCGAAAATTTTTGTTTAGTAAGTTCGATGTCTGGGCCTCTTTAGGGATATTTTCCATTAATTATCTTGTGAATGGACTATTTTTTTTTATTTTTTTGCATTCATGCCTTGTGATTTTTTGGTGAAAGCTGGACATTTTGAATATTATAATGAGGCAACTCTGGAAATCAGATGCTTCTCCCCAGGGTTTATTGTTATTGCTTGTTGTAGATGGTGTTGTTTGTCAGATTAATGAGTTTTCTGAATTAATGTTGTAAAGTTTTCATTCTTTGTGATTTGTGGCTACTGATGCTTCTCCTCCATTAGCTTAGTGGTCAGCTAGTGATGCAACCAAGGTTTCTTCAAACACATGGAACACACAGACACACATGTGCACAAACACACACACACACATATCACCCAGTCTTTGCAGACAGGCTCTGTATGTGTGTTGCGGTATGCCTTTGACACCCAGACAAGCAGCTCAGAAGTCTGATTTAGCCTTCACACCCTACTTGCACAGAGCCTAAAGTTCAGCCAAAGATAAGGGTTTAGTTCTTTCTCAAGTCTTTTTCGAATGTGTATCTAGACTTGGGTATATACGTGGCCTACTAGGTTCCTAGGAATATGTAGAAGCTTTTTAAACTTTATTCTCCAAAGCCTCTCATTCTCCAGCCTTTCTTCTCAAGACTTTTAGTTAGTCTGTTATTTTCTCCACTGTTATTCCTTGCCCCAGGTTACAGTGACTAATACATTTGTCTTAAAATGTTTTTAACAAAGCCTCACCAGCTTCCTTCAGCCAATTATTTTTTATGGCAGGTCTGCAGAGGACAAATTATCTTTGTTTTCCTTCATGTGAGAATGTCTTGATTTTTTCCTTCACTCTTGAAGGATATTTTCACTGGGTACAGGATTCTGGGTTAATATTACTTTTCTTTTAGCATTTGAAAAATATTGTGCTACTTCCTTCTGGCATTCATGGTATCTTGGGAGAAGTCCACTGTCATATTAATTGTTTTTCTTCTATAGATAAGGTATTATTTTCCTCTGGCTGCTTTAAAAATTTTTTCTATATTTAGTTTTCAGAAGGTTAATTATGTGTCTTGGTATGGATTTCTTTGGATTCTGTTAGAGGTTCACTTCTTGAATCTAGGTTTATGTCTCTTGCCAAATTTGCAAAGTTTTCAGCCATTTTTTCTTCAAATACTTATGCTTACCATCTTTCTCTTCTCCTTCCAGAACTGATGATATGAATTTTAGATCTTTTGCTATAGTCCCACCGGTCTTAAGGATCTGTTCTTTTTTTTTTTTTTTCCAGCTTATTTTTTCTCTTTTTCATACTGGGTAATTTCTACTGTTCTACCTTCCAGTTCACTGATTCTTTCCTTTGTCCCTTCCAGTCTGCTATTGAACCTATCCATTGAGTAGTTTTTTTTTATTTCTGCTACTATAATTGTCAGTTCTAAAATTTTCATTTGTTTCTCCTTAATATCACCTGCTTTTTGCTGAGGCTTTCTATTTTTTTCATTTACTTCAAGGATGTTTCTAATTGCTCACTGAAGCATTTTTATCATAGCTGCTTTAAACTATTTTTCAGATAATTCTAAAATTTCTGCCATCTTGGTGTTGACATCTACTGATTATCTTCTATCAATCAGATTAAGATAATTCAAGTTGAAATTAAAAGCAAGGAAAAAAGATATTATCATGCTAATATTAATCAAAGAAAAGTAAGAATGGCTATTTTAACATCAAAGCAAAGAAAATTACCAGAGACAGAGGAGTTTATATAATGATAGAAGAGTTACTCAACAATTCTCAATGTGTATGACCAAACAACATTACTGAAAAATATGTGAAGCACAACTTGGTGAATTTAAAGGAGAAATAGACAAATCCACATTTATTGTTGGGGGCACCAACACCCCGCTCTTAAACACCCCTAGACAGAAAATCAGCAGTGATGTAGAACTCAACAACACCATCAACCAAAAGGATATAATTGACATTTAAATAACACTCCATATAATAACAGCAAAATATACCTTTTCAAGTGCCCACAGAACACATACCAAGATAGACCATATGCAGGGCCATAAAACAAAAAATTTTAAAGAACTGAAATCATACAAAATGCGTTCTCTGCCTATAATGGAATCTACTTGAAATCAATAATAGATAAGAGGAAAATCTCCAAATATTCAAAAACAAAACCACATACTTCTAAAGAATTCAAGAGTCATGAGGAAATCTCAAGAGAAATTTTAAAAAAATACATTAGACTGAGTGAAAATAAAAATACAGCATATTAAAATTTGGGGGACAAAGCTAAAGTAATATAGAGAGGGAAATTTATTGCACTAAATATATACATTAGAAAAAAGGAAAAGTCTGAAGTCAATAATCTAAGCTCCCACCTCAAGAACCTAGGAAAAGAACAGAAAAAAAATTCAAAGCAAGCAAAAGAAACCAAATGGCAAAGATGAGAGGAGAAGTCAATGAAATTGAAGAGAGAAAAACAACAGAAAAAAATCAATAGGACAAAGGGTTGGTTCCACAAAATTGGCATTCTAGCAAGACTAACAATAGAAAAAAGATAAAACATAAATTACTAATATCTGGAAGGAAACAGGATATCACTACAGACTCTGCATACATCAAAAGGATAACAGGTAACACTGTGAACAAACTCCAACATACATATACAACAATCTGAACTCTACACATAAATTTGACAAGGTAGGTGAAATGGACTGCTTCCTCAAAAAACACAAACTACCACATCTTACTCAATATGAAACATTACATTTGAATAATCCTACAACTATAAAGGAAATTAAACTTATAATTTAAAACCTCCCCAATCATATAAAGAATTCTCTACAAATCAAAAAGAACTCAAAAAATCCAGTAGAAAAACAGACTAAAGACATGAATAGGCATGAAGCGACTTAGAGAAGAGGAAACTCATAGGGCCAATAAACTCAGGAAAACATGTTCAACCTCATTAGTGATCAAGAAAATACCAGTGAAGGCCACAATGAGATATTATTTTATACTCATTTGATAGGAAAATATTAAGTCTCTTAAGGAGTATATAGGCAACAAAGTTTGCTATCACTTGTCAAGGCTATCTTTGAACAATGCTTATAATCACCCCACCTTCATGACAAGTCACCAGCCTTCAAGGAACTATCATCCTGTTCCTTGCCCTTGCTTGGGTTGATACTGGCCCTAAACAGTGTAGGTGTAGAATTTCTTGCTTCCTGATGCTCTCTTGTTTAGT
The DNA here is from genome assembly GCF_949774975.1 of Lagenorhynchus albirostris. NCBI lineage: Eukaryota > Metazoa > Chordata > Mammalia > Artiodactyla > Delphinidae > Lagenorhynchus > Lagenorhynchus albirostris. The sequence goes on along the minus strand of NC_083101.1, from coordinate 52,348,028 downwards.
CCTGATAACCCTACTTCCTTCTACTGCAGAACTCAAAAATGACAACTTTTACTCTTCGTCTACTATTTGGGTAAATTTTAGTTTTTTCCCTCTCAATACAAACCATTTTAGCTCATTTGCTGCTTAGGTGAACTGAGATTTTTTTTATGTCTAATTGTATCTTTAACAACTGTTGAAATTTTACCACCGATTTATTTTTAATAATGAACTTGGACCCACAGAAATGACAGCGACAGAACAGAGCACCGCCCCAAAATTGTCCGTTAATGTAATAATTAACTTGTCTTTCTGACATTATTCAATGACATTCTGTTGTCTTCTCTTAATAGTATACTAAGAATCCTCAGTAAATATTTATGTATGGTTATTTTTATGAAGATCATACATTAAGAATATTATGTATGCTATGAACTACATACACTTGTAGTAAATGAGTTTATATTTTCATCACTTGTTACTGACTGAAAACATTAAATAAACCCATCATTTAAAAAAAATACTCTTGTTTGAGAGACTGTAAACTCAGTGAGGGCAGGACTGCGCCTGTTTTATTCATTGCTCTGTCTCCAGTGCCTGATGCAGTATCTGATACATAGTGAAATCTTCTGATTGATCAAAAAATTAACCCCCTGTGGCTACCCTATTTTAGTTTGTTGGAGTTCAGGAATTGCAATTCTTTTCCAAAAAGAATAATAACTAAAAATAGCTAGTGGTTATTTAATAACGTGTGCACAGACTTGTGCTGAGGATTTGTACACATAAGCTTCATGGCACCCAAACTGGTAAAGTACGTTTAATATTATCATTTGACAGGTGAGGAAACTGAAGCTTAGAGCAGTTTGGGGGGCTTGCCCAAATTCACAAAGTTCGTAAATAATAGTTCTGGGACTAAGCCAAGCCATCTTTCCTAGGCTCATAACATTTTACCCTACTTCTTTCCTAGACCTCAGCTCAACAAGGGCTTTTAGCTTCCGAGGTCCCTATGAAAGTGGGGCTTTTCCTCTGTGGACCATTAGTTTGACCTCATGATTAGGATACTGACCTCTTCTTGGGTTCTGCTGTCGGCAGATCTCTGATTCCTCCTTCTTATCGTTTTAGGACACTGAGCTCCTAGCTGAACTTCCAAGAATTTAAAGAAACAAAATGAACAAAACAAACAAACAAAAAAACATATTCATGAGCGTGTCTGGTCCCTTATGTCACCTTTCTTCTATCTCTTCTCCTCTCCTTAAGTTTAAGAGCTTTCAAGGGGAAGAGTATTGTTTTTCTGTTGCTTTTATACCAAGTGACAACATACTTTATGGCTTTAAAAAACACGAATATATTCCCCTACAATTCTATGAGTTGGAAGTCTTAAGTGGGCTCATGTGATTAGACTGGACTTAACCAGATAATTTAAGACATCTGATTCATATCTGCAAAATCCCTTTTGCTATTTAAAGTAAGATATTCACAGGTCCTAAGGATTAGGACAGGGACATCTTTGCGGAGCTATTATCCTACCCACCACAGAGAATTAACCCCACCCTCATCATTCCTTAGAGGATTTCTTCATTGAAAGTTCCCTTTAAACTGAATAAAATGTAATATTTCACAATTTACTCTATTGTTAGGGGCAATCAACCCATAAATTCACCTAATGTTTAAAAAAAAAAAGTTCCCTTTCGTCATTATAAGACTGTTCCACCTATTTGGTTCAGTTTATCTCTTCATCTCACTAACCCCTCCCTGTGTAGGGGGCATAACACGAGATGCTGTAGGAAAACCAAAACTCAAGAAGCATATAGTATAGCTCAGGACCTCAAGGTATTTACAACCTTGTTGGATATACATGATGTCGAAGAATTAACTAGATCAAGAGGAGTCTTATATATAGTAGTGTGTGTATGTTAATCCCAACCTCCACACACACTACTATATATAAAATAGATAACCAACAAGGACCTACTTTATAGCACAGGGAACTCTACTCATCATTCTGTAATAACCTATATGGGAAAAGAATCTGAAAAAGAATAATATATGTACATGTATAACTGAATCACTTTGCTGTACACCTGAAACTAACACAACATTTTAAATCAACTATACTCCAATAAAACTTTTTAAAAAAAGAGTCTTGAGTTGTGTTTAGAATTAAATATGCAATGCAGGAGTTTTATTCATTTGATAACTTAGGGAGACATGATTTTCATGTGTGTGTGTGTGTGTGTGTGTGTGTGTGTGTGTGTGTCTATACAAAATATATATGTATTTAAAAATTGTGATAAAATACACATAATATAAAATTTACCATTTTAAACCATTTTCGAGTGTGTAATTCAGTGGCTTTAAGTACAATCCCATTAATGTGCAACCATTCCCACCATTCAGCCTCAGAACTCTTTTCATCTTGCACAACTAAAACTCTTTACTCGTTAAAATACAACTTCTATTTCTCCCTCCCCCAGCCCCTGGCACCCACCATTTTAATTTCTGTCCCTATGAATTTGACTCCTCTAGGGACCTCATACGAGTGGAATAATAAACGTTCGCCCTTTTGTGACTGGCTTTTTTCACTCATGGCTTGTGGAGTACAGCAAAATGCTAGAAAGGTATAGACAATTCAGTGTTTTCAGTTTTCACCTTCAACTTGGTCATGAGAAGTGTTTGCAGATGAGGAAGCTGAATCTTCAAAAGGAATAAGGGACTTGCCCACTGTCACACAAATAATAAACTGAAGAGCTTGTATTTAAATCCAGTTCTGTCTGACTTCAAAATAAATGTTCTCCCCACCTATGCATCTAGACATAACTGAAGAGTCCACCCAAAAATGGATTATGATTTCTTACATTTTTAATTGGACATCAAGTCATTGTTTATTCAAGAGCCCTGCATACTACAAGAAGGAATATGACTGTTTATTTTGTTCCTGTGTGAGGTAAGACTAGGTGATGGGTTGAAAAAAACTGAGCCCCCATCTCTTTGGAAGTGAGGCACTTTATTTTATTTAGTGTGTGTTGAACAATGGCTTTCCAGACACAACTGACAAGTTTTGTTTCTGGTTATTCATTTGATACCTACCACTTTAAAACTGAAAAGTGATATGCTGACTTCAATTCATTAACAACGGTATCTACAATAAATATATGGTATGCCTGACAGATATCCTTTTTCAGTAACTGCTATAAAAACAAGCCTACTAGACTCAAAATACTTACGGAAAAATTAATCATAGTGGATTAAGCGGAAGCATTTCATGATTTCCACAGACATTCTTTCCAAAGTACCTGGCCAGAGTTTAGTTTTCTTAGTAATGCAAGGAAAGATTAACTAAAACTCAATATAGGTAAAGCAAAACTTGAGAAGAAAGAAAGATAATAGAAAAGAAGGAAAAGAGTGCTCAACCAACTCCCAAAGAGGGAGAGAGATATGAAGTAGTTGTTGAGGAATTCCAGAGGCTTGAGAAGTCCAACTTCTTTGAAACGATGTGGTAGAAAGCTGAGAACAGGCAATTATCCATCCAAGAGGGTAAGTATTCTCTGAAGGCCACACAGCTAGAGATGGCAAAGCTTCTTCACGATGGACAGAATGTCTGATAAAAATAGTATTAAGTTTGGGGAGAGAGAGGAAAGAAGATACCTTAGTGCTTTAACTCTCTCCCTAACTGTTTCACCATCTTTCTGCTCTCCCCAAAGAGTTGCATTTTATTTTTTATAGGACTTGAGCAATGATTCGCATGCCTCTCCAAAGGGAGGAAAAAAGCCAAAAATAGATTCCAAATTGGCTACTAATTCATCAATTGACCAGGTAAGTCACATTTCTGTAAGTCTCAGTTCCTACAGTTGTGAACGAGAGGGTTGGACTAGATCAGCTGTTGGGCCCATTTCAATTATATATATTATAATTATATATATGATTTTAGTAATCCTCTGTAAATAATTTTAGTAATTATATGTATATAATTATATATATATAATTTTAATAATTCTCTATAAATAATTTTGGACAGGCCTAAAAAACACTTCTCATAACAAAGTTGAAGGTGAAAAGTTCATGGTTTTACATCATGCATGTTCAAAATCATCTTCTTTAGCTGACTGGTAGAATGATATACAAGTTCCATTTTGATTGAGATTTCAGTGATCCAGCAAAATGTACTAGCAGGTAGCCCCTGTTATATTATTCCTTCTGCCCACTACAAAATAGACTTGGAAAAGTAATCATTATTTTTACAAACAGTATCAAAATTAACCACATTCTAAGGTAATACACTGTCCCGGATTGGATACTGGAAGAGAACAAGGACAATACCAGAAAAACTGATGAAATCTGAATAAAGTATGTAATTTAGTTAATAGCCAATACCCATGTCAATTTCTTAGTTTTGACAAATATTATACAATATGTTAACAGAGGATGCTGGGAGAAGTGTATATGGAAACTGTACTATTTTACAACTTTTTAGCAATTCTAAATTGTTCAAAAATTGTACAAAGTTAAATAACTTAAATACACCATCAGCAGTGATTACTTTCCTTAGGTTTATCTACTCACATGACATTTATTTTAGCAGATCTTGTCTAGCACTTAATTGTCTTTCTTTAACTTCACTAGATTGTTTAATTGAATTCTCTTCCACCTTACTCTGTGATGTCTCTGTGTATCTTAAAGCCCCTTGCCCTGGGCCTTGAATAAAATAGTAAGTGTTCAATGATGCTTCTTAACCAGCTAAGGAAGAGAAGAGTTGTTTATCTCTCACCAGTATAAGATAGTGATATTCTGTGTATAAGTGAATGAAGTTATTATTTATAATAGAGATGGATGCCCAGTTGACTTGATTTTCCTGGAATTTTAGTATTCTAAATGCTTCATAATGAAAACTGATCAGGGAATGTGACCATAAGTGATGAGAAGGACAAGGTCCTAACACCACATTTTGTATCTGTCATATGCTATTTCTCCTTTATCCATGTCTCTTTTCTATATATTTTCCCTGAAGGTACTATGTAATAGCTCGATCTTGCAAATAATTTTCAGAACTCAAAACTTCATGCAGCCTGCAAGTGGGCAATGGCTCCAGTCACATTTCTTAGGCTGCTCACTTCCCTTTGCTTATTCCGTACTCTATGCATCATTAATAATGGTGAAAATAACAGACAACTAATAGGTCCTCAACTCCATACAGTTTCAGGGAAAAACTCAAAAGGGAGCCACGAGTCTCTTTCATCTTACAATATATATTTAATTTAATGAACTTCCTGGTTCCCTTTAGGTCTGTCTTGATTCTGTTCAAATGAGAAAGGACCATGCTTATCTTCATGGCCAGTTTAGAGGCCCTGCAGCTTATAGTTGGGAGTGGGGATGATGAAAATGTAGGTGGATACAGCAGGGTTTAGTGTCATAACTTTTGAACTCTTTGCCTGCACTCCTCAGTAAAAAATATATTTGCATGTGTCACACTATACACACATTCAATCTTCATGAGAAAAAAAAACCCTGAATATGTAGGGTACACCCTGATGTTTTCTATTTTAGTTAGCTCTATATTTCATTAAAACAAAAATACTAGTTGTAACTAACTGGCATGATAAGAAATTCAGTTTGTAAAACCCTGAGGAGTATGAATAAGGTTCTAGAATTTGGTCCAGAAGAACAAATTTTTTTCAATCTTGTACTGTCAATTTTCACTGAAACCTCGAGCTAAAAATTCTTTGAATCCCTTTACAACTCAGCTTTCTCACCTCTAAAACCAGAAAGGTAAGCATATTTTATAGGGCAGCTTTGAGAATCTCAGCAATAATGCATACAAAAGTACCAGGCCTGTAATAGGCACTTAATAAATGTTTTCTCTCACTCCCCCCAACCCCACAACGAGTATATCATTTTAAATTAGGGGGATTCCCTTGGAGATTAATAATCTTAGGGGCAGAATGAACTTTTCTCCACAGCCATATTAACAAGTTGAGTCAGACCCCAATGTACTATAGAGCAGTCTAATGTTCAGCAACCCAAAGGGAACAGAGAGAAGCAGCAGGAGAAAGGCTTAAATCCTGGACTCCAGGGCCTTACCGCGAGTGTTTGTGGTTAACAGCGTGGGTGGAAACAGGTGGGCAAATTCTGGGCATGGAGTCAAGCTACTTTTCTAAGCCTAGAGAGTAAGGAATGTAGAAATGGTCTCCCTCTCCTGCCCAGCTTCCCTGTCTGCGTTACCACCTCTATTTGTTTATCCAGACATCCTGGACAACATGAAGAGCATCTGATATAAGGTGTTAGGCTCATTCAGCTGCACCTGTGCAGAAGCATCAGTTAATGTCTCACTGAAGTGTTCCACATGTTTCTCTTACCTCCAGCTGACTTAGTGATGGCATTCTCACACGCTCTCTTAATCCTGGTCCCCATAAATCCTTTCCAAGTCCCTCCCTCCATTGTCCGTCCCATCCATCAAGAGCTCAGTGAAATCCCTTGGCATGTACAGTACATCTTTTCCTTGAGCCCATTCACAAAGAAGCCCTGTCATGGCTGTTGTTTTCAACCTCCATCCTCTCTCCCCACTTTTGCGTTTGAGTAGGTGTGTGCGTTTGTGTGTAGTGTGTATGGTAGGGTAGAGGTGATTCGTGAGAGCACAGGAGGGGTAGGCAGTTCTACATATGGTGATTTCATTGTCATCAGAAACTGTTCAAATTCCTACCCTTTGGCTTCAAATATTTCTTGTCTTCAGTTACTAATGTCCTCTTAGTTTCAAATGAAAATATCTCACAGTTTTACTATAAAAATTTTGCATATTTATCTGAAAAGATGTTGAGACTGATGGGTTTCAGGATTGCCACCCTCAAATATGCCACTTATGGCATACTGATTATTTTGAATTAAAGTCACTTAAGAAGCAGCTGGTACAAGAAGGACTCTCTGAACCTCCTCTGTCCCCCTGAAAGCAGGAAAGAAACCTCCCATGTGAAAGGTTCTCTCACTGTGCCAGGAAGTAGAGAAACATCCTTATCACCAGAAGCAGGGAATTTAGAGCTGCTAAGACAGTGTAAACAAACCTTGTTACTTCTTTACTAATTTACTATCCCAAACCCAAACTTCTTCATCTTGTCTGTTCTCAAACTCTTTGTCTAAAAGCTATAAAAGCTGCCCTCCTTGGTCTCTTCATTTATGAAATTACTTTGTTTATTTTTTCTCCTGTTATTTTATCTTGTCAATTTAATTTAATTATTAGGTCAGCCAAAAGAACCTAGACAAGTAGAAGGAAATTTTCCCCTCCTCAACAAGACTGAAGAAATCACAAATAAGTTAATAATCATTCATGACCTCATTGTATACTTTAAAATAAAGCCAAATTTTTATGCACATGATCCCAAAAGGTATATTTAAAAATATATATATGTTTGTGTGTGTGTGTATGTATATATATGAATGGGTCATACATTGAAGAATTTTTCTATAATCATTTTTCTTTCTCCTTATAATGTATCATAAATATCCTTTCATGAAAATAAAACAGATCTGGATTTTTAATGACAGCATAGATTTCCATTGGGTAAATACATCATGAATTACTTACTCACCTATTGGGAGACATTTAACTTGTTTTTAATCTTGGCTATAACAAAAATATTCTGTGAGGAATATCACCATATGTGCATTTTTACCTACTTGCCCAATTATTTTCTAAGGATGAATTCCTAAAGGTAGACATTTGGCTCAAAAAGAATTCACAAATTAAATGTTGATGCACAATAGCATATTTCCTTTTATTCAAAAAATTTAGAAAGTATCTTGTATGTTGTTGCATTTCTTGGTGTGCGAACTAATGTTGAAAACCTTTTCATGTGCATATTGACCTGTGTATTTACACTTCTGAGACTTGCCTGTTCAAGGTAGACAAAACAGAAAAACACAGAGAAGAGTATAAAATACTCATATGTCCCATACTAACAAATGCTAATATTTGCTTCAGCAAAGCACCGTAGAGTTTAAGACCCTTTATACATCTCTGCGATCTAATTCCCCTCTCTCCCTGCCTTGAAGAAACCCCTACTCTGAAGTTAGTATGTGAATTGCCAGTTCTTGTTTCAATGGATTAAAATCAATAAATTGTACTGTTGGTGTGTCTTAAAATTTTACACAACTGACCTCATATTCATTGGCTAATATTCTAAAATTTCTTCATTCAGTATAATGATTTGAGTGCTGTCTGTTGAGATGTAAATATCAATTCACATACATATTAATGGTTGTATATTATTTTTCATCTGAACACCGTTATATCTAGTCTTCTATTGGTGGGTGTTTAGATTCATTCCAATTGTTTGCTATTACAAATACTGACCATTCTGATACATGTCTCCTTGTGCATGTGTGCAAGGGTTACTGTGTGGTGTATTCCAGTAAGCAGAATCTCTGGGTCATTAGTGAATGAATATTTTGAACTTTACTAGATATTACCAATTCATCTTCATTAGTGATTCTGCCAATTTTCACTCCAACCTCACAGCAGGCATGTTTTAGAATTCCTGTTTTACTTTACCAACATTTGGCATTTTAAGTATTTTTATTTTGCCATTTTTATTTAGGTAAAATAATATCTTGATGTTGTAAGTTGAGTTTTCCTAATTACTAGTGATATTGAATATATTTTTAAATGTATTTATTGGCCATGTGGGCTACCCCATCTAAGGATTTCCTGTGCATATCCTTTTCCCATTTTTCTACTGCACTGTCTTTCATTTTCTTACTGATTTATGGGACTTTATTAGATAACCTGGATACTACATTTTGACTCATTTTTATCACCTAATCTTCGTTTTCTATGAGCTGATACATTAAGGCGTCTTTTAATGGAAGATTTTCATGTTAATGAAGTCAAATTCATTAAACTTTTTATTTTGGATTTTGGTTTTCGTATTTTGATTAAAAATCCGTCTCTGCCACTAAGCAACAAAATATATTCTTCTGTATTTTCTCTTAAATGTTTTAATGTTATGTTTTTCACCTTTAGGAATTGATTTTTTTGTTAAAGTTTCAGCTAAGAATCACATATATTGATGTTTTTCATATTTTCCTAGCACCACTTATTGAAAAGTCAATCTTTCTCTTACTGATTTGTATAACTACTCATTGTATTACTACAATATACCAACTTTCCATATTTATGTGGGTACATTTCTTGGTTCATTATCTGTTCCTTTGTCTATTTTTTTCTGACTGCATCAATCTAATTACTACAGTTTTATAAATGCTCTTGATATCTTGTTCACATACGTGAGCAATTCCCACTTTTGTTCTTCCTCACTGAAGTTGCCATGATTATTCTTGGAGCTCTACTTTTTCAATGTAAATTCTAGAATTATTTTGTTAAGTTCATGAAAAATCCTGTTGTGATTTATTTTGGAATTACATAAATTAAACTGTATAGATTAAATTGGGGAGCACTAACCTCTTTATGACATATAACTTTTTCATATATGAACATTTACTCAGTTCTTTTTCCATGTTCTTCAATAAAAGTTTAATTTTCTCAATAAGTACATTAATCAAAATATGAAATAATATACTTGTAATATAATATTAATAAAATTAATAATTATAACATATTATATAATTAATAATATACATTAATAACATATATGCATTTTATTCAAAACATATAGCTATTTTCACCACCTCCATATTTGTTTTTTAAGGCTGCCACAACAAAGCACCATAAACTGGGTGGCTTAAAACAATAAACATGTATTGTTTTACAGTTCTGGAGGCTAGAAGTCCAAAATAAAAGTGTCATCACACTTTTGTTTCTGCCATGACTCAGAAACTCCTTAAAGTTGTTGCGATTCAATACCTACAATTCCTCTCTTCCCACTCTTTTTCCCCATTCTATTTTTAACTTTTCATTTAGAAAAGTATAGAAGATGGTATAAAAAAACACCCCTATACCCATCATCAACTTCAACAATTGTCAACTGTGTCCAACACTGTTGTGCTCTGGATAATTCTGAAGCAAGTCCCCGACATAATACAAATTCATCTGTAAATATTTAGGAATATAATTTTAAAGATAAGGACTCTAGTTTTCAAAAATATTCAACTAAAACATTTAAACAAAATTAGAAAAGTCTCTTACTATCATCAAAAACTCAGTCTGTGTTACTTTCCCAATAGTGTTTAAACAGAATTGCATCAACCCTGCTTCACTGATGGCTGGTGTTAGCACTGTTGCACATTCATTTTAGTCCTGATCATGGCCTTGTTCTTAGGTCTACCATGGTATGACTTTTCTGTTTGAGGGGTTTTACAAATATAATTACATCCATTCTGTCTGGATATGCTGAAAACAGGAAAAATGCAGTAAGGTCTAAAAGGATGAAAATACACATAAAAGTAGAGATAAGTAGAACAACTGAATATGTTCATATATTAGAGGATTTAAAAGCCACTTTGGACTAAAGATTATTTACATTTCTGATTTTTCACATTAAATGATGGGGCATAACTTTAAATTGCACCTTCCACACACAAAATGTTACAAAGTCTCCATCCTCATTCTCTTGATGAATCCCTCTCCTGTTCACTCATAGACTCAGGTCACTCACTCTTCCCTACTTATTTTTTTTCTTGTGCTGTATTATCTTACACTCTAGCTAGCAGAAATAACCAAATTTTTGAAAATCCTTCTCTTTTCCTGAGCATCCAACTATCTGCCATAAGGGTGAGTGAAAATACGGACACACGGACACACACACACACACACAACACGGGCAAAAAAGAAAGTGTTCATAAAAGATATCTTTTTGGAGAGTGAAAAGGCAAGCCTCCAAGGGAGATATTTAGTATATCTGTAACTAATAAAACATTCATACAAAATAAATAAAGAATTTTTAGAAATCAGTAAGGAAAATGTAGACAATGTAGACAAAATGTAGACAAAGAAGAGGGAAAGTACTGAACACGCCCTTCACCAAAGAGGACACACAAATGGCCAATAAACATAGGAAATGGTGTTTAACTCCCTTAGCAGAAAAATTCAAATTAGGTGCACAAATGAATGGTTAAAACTAAAGAGAGTAATATAACCAAGTATTGATTAAGATTTTGAGAAACAGTAACTCTCATATGCTAGTCAAGGGGGGGTTAAATAAATTCCTTGGAAAACTAGTAGTATCTATAAAGCTGAACGTACGCATAAAATTCGACCCAACCATTTCATCCCCACACAGGTACCAACAGAAATAACTACGCACATGCTCTAAAACTCGTCCAAAATCTTCATTGCCGCATTATTCATAACAGCAAAAAAAAACCAAAACCAAAAAAACTAGAAATAACCCAAATGTCCATCAACAGTAAAATGAATATGTTTTGATAAAATCATGCAATGGGAAAACTTCAGTAATGAGAGTGAATTTGCTTACGCTAAAAAAAGTGGATAAGACTTGTAAATATAATACTGAGTGAAAGAAACCAGACACAAAAGTCACACAATATGATTCTGTTTATATAATGACCAAAAAAACAGGCAGAATCTATCAACGGTGATAGATACTAGCAGAATCGTTACCTTTGGGGACTGGCAGAGGTTACAAAGCGGGCTTCCAGGATACAGACAATGTTCTACTCCTTGTAGTGTGCTTAAGGGGATGTGTTCATGCTGTGAAATTTGGGCTGTACATTTAACATTTTCTACTTTCCTACCTGTATGTTATATATGAATAAAAACTTTAAATGAAAATGAAAAGTAATTCTAGGCCTTTTGCAGGCCAGCACCAAGAATAGCAGGGAAAAAAAGCTAATAGTTCTTAGCACAACAAAGATGACTATCTGCTAATGGAAGAAATAGTCTCTCTTTGGTTGGGTTTAGACCAGCATCCACAAACTTAAATGACTGCAGAGGGCATGGCCTTCAAAAGTGACAGAGCCAAGTGGAAGGCAGTGGGGATGAAATGGGTAGCCTTGTTTCCAGACAAAATGCAAAACCCAGTCACTTCACCTTTAACATTCTGTGCACATAACTCCCAGACCAACAGGTGTTCAGGTTAGGATCACTAGGACTACTTTGTCTCAAGGAAAACCAAAACCCAAAATATCTGTCTTTGCACATGTCTTTTCTTTAATAGGTCAACTAGTAAAGGGAACAGTAGGCTTGTCTGGGACACAACTGATGAGTACTGAAAAAGGAACTTTGGGACTTCCCTGGTGGCACTGTGGTTAAGGCTCTGTGCTCCCAATGCAGGGGGCCCGGGTTTGATCCCTGGTCGGGGAACTGGATCCCGCCGCATGCATGCCACAACTGAGAGTTCACATGCTGCAACTAAGGAGCCCACAAGCTGCAACTAAAGGAGCCTGCCGCGCAACTAAGGAGCCCACGTGCTGCAACTAAGGAGCCGGCAGGCTGCACTAAGGAGCCGCCTGCTGCAAATAAGACCCAGCACAACCTGAATGAATGAATTAATGAATAAATAAATATATATATATTAAAAAAAAAGGAACTTTACCTGGAGAAGCCACACTGACCATTGTCCGTAAGACTAGAGCCCATTTCTCCTGCTAGCAACCATTGACTTGGTGGCAATGAACATCAATGCCCACTCTGCTGAAAACCAGGCAGCTACTTGACATTGCAGGGTTTGGAAGGCACCAAGGGGTGGGAGCTTGTCTTGTGGGAACAAATATGTTTGCTCTTTGGAAGCCAATCTTGCCTCCTCTTTCCAGACTTAGAGGAAATATGCTTGAGGGCATATAGCCTTGGAATGATGAACTAGAAAGGATCTTTGCATCCAAGACCATAGATCTTGTAATAATGAAGTAGAAGGTACATTGCTGATTAGCCAGTACCTTCAATTTGTAGTGGGATGAGGAGATTTATGTTTGATTTTGCTTTGATGTATAGGGAAGAACACTAGCCATGGGGTTCAAGTCTTGGCCCCGCCTCTCACTAGCTGCTGTGTGAATGTTTGGATAAACTTGGATAAACTTACTAAACTTTTCTCCATCAAGGTAAAATGAGCAAGAGTCACTCCCATCCTAAGGGAGGAGTCATGAATCTTAACGTGCAAATTTGAGTTTGTAAGAAATATCGTGTTTCCCTTTTAATCAGCTTGAGTCTGTTGGTGTCTCAACAAGAACTCAACAGTCTACCCTCAGGGATTTAATTAAAGGACTATTTACAGACTGTACACACAGTTAAGAAAACAGATAAGGGAGCGTGACACAGGGTTTATCAACAGAAAGAAGCTATGACCTCTCCTAAACCTAAATGGGCAGAGGGCAGAAAAATGTTTGCAGGGTCAGGGAGCAAACCAGAGCCCTGAAAGAGGGGCTGATGACCAGGAGTGGTAGCCTCAGGAACACAGCCACTGCCGGAACAGTGGCCAAGAGGAGAAGAGCGAAGACAACAGGTATCTGATTTCTGCTCCACTCACCCTCCTGTATCTGCCCATGTCTCCTGGTGGCTGAATCTCAGTGGAGGTCGGAGGACCAGAGAAAGGGGGGTGATAGATATCATAGTGGTGGGCCTTCCAGGGTGCGGAACGGGGAAGACAAGAGGGGAGTGGATCTAGGGGTGGGGCACACAGAGAAAAACCAACAAATCATGTATTTTTGCCCCCATACCCTGTGCCAACACGTTGTCAGTTTTAGTCATTATTTCCTACCTGCCCTCGGGACCTGGGCCAAGCTCCTGGGGTCTTTCTCAGTACCAAAAGATTTAGGAGGCCCACTGGTCATGCTCACACTAGTGACTTCTGAGTGCCTATTAGCTCAGCTCCAATGGTCTCTTCAGCCCTAGTGGTCCAGGTTATTTCTCCATGCCATGAACAGAAACTCTGAGGAAGCTGGAACTCCCTATGGCTTGCATTTGGCCTCCACAGGTCACCATTTCTTTATTTCTAGTGGAAGTCACGTCACTTCCCCAAGGTACATTCAAGAAACAAGTGTCCTTCCAGCCTCTGAAACTGCTAACCTTTGATTACTTCTCAGTTTCTGGGAACCCTATCTATGTATCTATGTATCTATCTATCTATCTCTATCATCTATCTATATCTGTATATCTAACAACCAAGGACAGACACTTTCCCTCCCTCTCACCAGTCCAGCTTTCCAACCTTATCATACTGTCTATAAAAGACCAACAAAGTCTTATTTTTCCAGCAGTTTTTACAAGATTTCCATAGGAAGGGAGGTACTGAGGACTTAGATACTTGTTTGGAAATGTGGAGGGAAAAAACTTTCATCCTTTCCCCTGCCCATCTCACTTTTCTCAAGCCATCACAGCCACTTTTCTCAAGCCATTTCTGCTCTTGGAACAGCTCCAGCCTCTCCCTGCCTCGGGGACTATATGCCTACTATTCTCTTTTCTCAAACTCTCCTGCTCCAACTCAGCACACACCCTGGCTCCTTTTTGTACTTTGAGACTCAGCACAAATGTCTTCCTCAAAAATGTCTTCTCAGGCAACCCTATTTTAAAACGTCTTTCTAGTATCTTACTCATTTCCACCAGCATTTCAAACTATCTCGCGTGCTTATCTACTGGTTTATTGTTTGTCTCCCCCAACCAGAAGTCTGTCCTGTTCATCTCATCATTATCCTTTATGCTAGCCAAAATTCCCAGCACATAGTAGGACTTCATACATATTAGTTGGATGAATGAAGAAATGAGTGAATGGACCCATAAATCCATTTACTGAAATGAATATCAATAAATTATCTTGCCACATTTCCTACTTCAGAGAGTTAGCCTAAGGATAAAATGAGATAAGTTACATGAAAGGGCGCAAAGTGTTTGACAAATGTTAGCGTTATTACTCTAGAGCTGTGGCTTCTTACTGGTCTGCTCCTCTTGACACCGAGATTTTTGGAGCCCCTAAACATTCATCTTTTATCATTGGAAGAGAGATGGCATGTGACTCTGAAATAAAGCATGAGGAAAGCTGACGTGTTGTGAAAATATTATACATTCCAGTTCTTTTAAATATAAGTTTCTCAAAATGTTACTTTATAAGATACCTACCACTGGCCTTAAAGTACCATGATGTAGACATAGGTGTAAATAGACATAGGGATATAATACATAGACAGATATAGGTAGAGAGATATAGATATACATTCTCACTCCTCCCCCCAATCAATCTATCAATATATTTGGAAAGTATAAAACATAATAGAAATGGGGCTTCCCTGGTGGCGCAGTGGTTGAGAGTCCGCCTGCCGATGCAGGGGACACGGGCTCGTGCCCCGGTCCGGGAGGATCCCACATGCCGCGGAGCGGCTGGGCCCGTGAGCCATGGCCGCTGAGCCTGCGCGTCCGGAGCCTGTGCTCCGCAACGGAAGAGGCCACAACAGTGAGAGGCCTGCGTACCGCAAAAACAAAAAATACAAAACAAAAGAACCCAAGAATCTGCATTTGAGTAAGCAGACCCAAGAATATTGGTAGGACTCAGCCTCACCTGAACCCTTGCTTAACCAGACCATAGGTTCATGACTATAATTCTCAGGATGTCTGTCTAGAGTAGGAAGCAGAGGAAGAAGCAGGCAGCTGAGGCTGGAAAAGAACAGCCATGAAGGCTGCCGGTCACTGAGCACTTCCAACGCACCAGCTACTCTGCAAAATCTATTTTTATTGACTGTCTCAACAAATTTTCTCAGATTCCTTTGCAGTGATTATTATTCCTTTTCCTCATTTTTTAGATGAAGAAATTGAGACTCAGAGAAGTTAAGGAACTTGCCCAAGCTCACACATGTAGTGTGACTTGAACCTATGACCTGTGACTTGAAACGAATCACCTAACTTCAGACCTAAGTTTCTTTCCCCCGCCCCCCAAGAGGAAAATAAACCTGGGGAGACCAAAACACCAAAATACATAGAGAAACGAACACATACAAGAACTGATTTGGGAAGAAGAAAAGCCCCAGAAAAGGAAAAGACAAGCTGTTGTAGATTTTTACCCTTTCCAAAGAGCATAGATCTTGTTATCTTTCCCTAATAGCGCGTATTTGCTTTGTCTCCAGAATGGAAGAGCCCTCTCGCTCAGGACCAGTCAGGCGTGCCAAGACACTGGCATTTTATGAAATGTATACCCTCCCCTCTGTTCCCAAGGGCTCCTACCCCTATTCCCACTTCCTTAACCCATTTTCATGTTGGAATAAATCTCATCTTAGCAGCCACGAGAGTTCTCCAAACATATGAAAAGGACAAGGATTCCATTGCCTCTTTTTCCTTTTTCTTTCTTGCTTTTCATAGATTCAACAAAGCCACACCATTCCCAGGTTGAGTAAAGGAAAAAGAAAAAAGAAAACAAAAAAACTATTCTTGTCAGAATTTTGCTTCTCGTAGCACTTAAGGAATTTGGATGGTAGGGCAAGACAGACAGGCTTTTAAAATTCCTTTATTGTTGACACCCCCGATGACTGATACCCTGTCAGCACTCCAGCTGCAAGTCGGGACTAACAGAGCTCTACCCCACGTGCTGCAGAAGCCAGCCAGTGAGTCCGCTCTCCTGCCCATTAGCACAGGGCTTCTGTGTCATCTCAGGACCACTCTCGGACAATTTAGGAGAAAGTAAAAGAAAGATACACAGAAAGATAGAGGAAGAATAGCAATGGGTCCAAAGACACCCATGACAGGCTAGTAAATACACACAAACTCTTGAGCTCACTAGCTCCATCTCTCTCTAGCTTTCTCTCTCTGATGAGCTCTGTCTCTGTCTTTCTTTATCTCTTTGTCTCTACTACCTCTCTCTGTCTCTGTTTCTGTCTCTTTCTCTCTTTTCTCTCTGTCTCTCTCTCATGAACACAAACTCACACACTCGCTCTCTCTCACACACACACACACACACACACACACAGCCTTAAAGTCATATCCTTTGGAAAAATCACATGAAACATGCTTTTCAGAAATCATCTATGCAAAACATCCATCCTCCCACTTTTAATCATTTTCACTTTCTCCTTTTTAAAACTGTCTTTAATCTAGATTTTTTTTTCACTGTAGATGTATGTGAATCACATACAGCACTCAGCCTAAGAGAAGCACTGAGTGCATCTGTAACCACAATCATAGCTATACTTTATTTTTATTTAAAAAACTCAAAACTGTTATAAACCTTCCTTGCTGTCTCAGGACCAAATGCCAAGTTCCAAACTGAACTTATTGTCCCACTGGCCCATAAAAGCAGAGGACCATTCTTTTATTCCTCTCTGTGTGTGAATATTTTCTTGATTCTGTGCATGATTTATAATCCATGTCTCTCTTGGTGGCATTTATGTCATGTTTCCCAATAGACTGACCATATGCTCCTAGAGGACTGAATCCCACCGTATCACTCCTCATTCTTACATAGCTTCACAACCCAAAGCAGCACTCCTATACGTAAGAGCCTGGTGTGATGCTTGCTTCTAAAGCTAGACATCCAGTACCCCTATGATATGACTTAGCAATTCCATAGGAGAAATAAACCCTACGTCCACAGGAAGATTTGTACCTAAATGTTCCTGGTAACTTTAAACTGGAAACAATTCATGCGTCGATCAACAGGTGAATGAATAAAAAAAGTGGAGTACATCATACAGTGGAATTCTACTCACATTTAAAAGGAACAGACTGCAGATATATACAACATGGGTAAAACTCAAGATGATTTTGCTAAGTGAAATAAGTCAGACTGAAAATAGAACACTCATGTACAATTCCATTTATATAAAATACTAGAAAATGCAAACTCATCTAGAGTGACAGAACACAGATCAGTGGTTGCCTGGGTATGGGACAGAGCTAGTGATAGATTGAAAAAGGGCACAAAGAAACTTTTGGGAGTGATGGAATTGAATATCCCTAGATATAATATTGTATTTAAAGTAGTCAGTGTCATATGAGACGTACACATAATGTCCTGTGGGAGGGTAAATGAAGAAGAGATTGATTACAGGCTTGGGTGAGGGGCATTAGAGAGGGTTCGTAATGGAAGAGAAGGATTTGGACAAGGTGTAACATGAGAAAAGAG
Source organism: Lagenorhynchus albirostris (assembly GCF_949774975.1). Taxonomy (NCBI): domain Eukaryota; kingdom Metazoa; phylum Chordata; class Mammalia; order Artiodactyla; family Delphinidae; genus Lagenorhynchus; species Lagenorhynchus albirostris. The sequence goes on along the minus strand of NC_083101.1, from coordinate 52,330,053 downwards.
AACTTCAGGTAAAGGGAAACAGTGTGAGCAGAAATGGGTACATATTGGGTTTCTGAGTGATAAGAGTCTAGATTGATTTGGCCAGGTCCAAGGATTCATCTATTAATTGATTCATTAAACAAATACATATTCAGCACTAAAAGGAATTCTAGATTATGAAAATACTTTGGCAAGAAAGAACACCCTCCCATACATTAAGCAAGCAGTCAACTTGCCAAAGGTCCACAGTTGCCAAAAGTAGAAAACAAAACATGATGGAGTCAAACAAGACAGTCCATTACACACAGCACAGGAAACAGCAGAAGCATCCCCACAGCTGTGCTAGTTCCCCTGTCTTAGAGTGCCTCTGTCCCAAAGGGGTGTTGCAATGAACACAAATAACAGCTACATGAAGAGTGGGTTGTAGTGCCACAGGGGAACCCAGAGCTCAAGGCTCAGCACCTTTTATAGCAGGCAATAAACAAGCCAGTCCCCTTCCTCCAGGGAGCAACCAGTTTCCATGCAATCAGGCTGCAGTCACCTTGACCTACTTAGTTGCCACGTGACTAGCTACAGAAACAGCTCAGGGCCAAAGGATAGTTAGACCTTATGGTTGGCATATTCAGTAAGGATGTGCAGGGATCCTCCTGGCCCACAATGAACAGCCTCCCCCCAAACACTTGAAAGCCAGACTAAGAAGTCTAGATTTTCATTTGGTTGTAATAAGGAGTTGCTGGGAAGGTTTGAGCAAAAGAATGATTTGAGCGATTTGAGTAGAGGGGCATCAGAGAAAGACTAAGCTGATGGGCATATACAGGACAGAATGAAGCAGAAAAGAGGAAAGACAGAGGGATTAGAAAAACATTAGAGAGAGTCTTTCCTTCAGAGCAAAGAGTGGGGAGGAAAGCAGTGAGAGAGCTCGCCTGGAACTGGGCTGTGATGGGTGACCACTTAACACAGCATGAACAAGGAAGGAGCAGGAGGGACTTCTTAGCAGCTCCAGGTTTTCTGCTGACATTTGACTCATGAAGGTGCTTAGTGTGAGAGAATTAAAGGACGTGGGATGAGCATGAGTTGGGGAAACTGGAGACATGTAGTAACGTGTATAGGCTGGAGGGGAGAAAGGAGGCTGGAAGGAAGAAGGAGAAGGGAAAGGTGTGTTTAGAAGTCAATAAGACTAAAACCACAAGTACCTCAAAATAAGCCACTTTATCCCTTTTCGGTTCCAAGGCAGATGGAAGTCTGCATCTTTTCTGGGAGGCTAAAGTGATAGCTCAAAAGGCTTCAGCTCCTACCTTGCCCACATACCAACTCTTAGGTAGCTTCTTCGCTTCCACCCACTTTTTCCGTCAGTCAAGGTCATCCTACCACTTGTTGGAGTCCCTGGAGCCCAGGAGAGCACGAGACACCAAGGGCTGTCTTAGGGTCACGTCACTCGCTTTAGTGCAGTAGTTTTGTCTTTCTCAGCCTTAAAAATATTTTCCTTTTCCACTCTTGGCACTGCCTGACCAAGAAAACAAATATTCCTGTTTGCCTGTTGTTTTTTGTTTTTTTTTTTCTGCTGGTGAATCTGTCTTTTAACAGTTTCATTTGTGTTACCCTGAGCAGTGGATCTGGGAAATGGTTTTCCTATTCACATGGAAATTACAGGGCCATTCTTCTGTCTTTCCCCTTCACTTAGGAGCTGACAGGTGGAGCCCAGAGCAGAGATTTGTTCAGAATTATTCTGTAGACAATGAGGACTCTACGAGGACCTTACCTCTCATTTTCATGTTGTCATCATTTTTCTCTGATTTTTTAACAAGAAAAAAATCTGGCAATTTGAACTTAAGGTGGAAGATTAAACAGTACCTGTCATGATAAATACAAATGGGGAGGACCTTTTCCGTCCTCTGCTTTGTCTGCAGGAACTTGCACAACTGCAATGCTTTTGTCTTTTCCTACAGAGGAGAGAACTAAATGCATTTAATTCTGACCCTTAACTATTTAATTTTGACCCTTCACTATTTTAAGACTGTCTTTCTTGAACAGTGATTTAGCAAAACTTGCCTTTCGGTAACTATGCTAGTTTGACTTGTCTGATACAGAGAAATGCTTTATAAGGAATTCTTTCATTAACAAAATTCCATAAGGTAACCAAACACACATCACCTGTGACCCATTATTTGGTACAGTTTATGAAAATTATGCCTATTGAGAAAATGAGCACCGACAGCCTTGGGTGAGAGAAAGACCTATAAGATCTGGGTTTTAGTCTCAACACAACCAGTCCTTGGCAAGCCAGATAATCTCTCTAATCTTTAGTTTTCCTCTGTCTTTAAATGGGAATATAAACCATTTTCCCTATGTGCCCCACAGGGATACTAAAAGTATCAGAAGAGAGAATATAAGTGAAGTGATTTGAAGAATTGTGAAATGCTATAAAGCAGGAAACAATGGCAGTCTCGAAAATATCACCTCATCAAAAGTGAGAAGGAATTTATATTCGAATGAGCTTACCTTTAAAATGTTTATCTGGTACTTGATTGCAAAATTTCATATCTGTATATTGGGGAACAAACATTGTGGTTCATAAGATAAAACTACCTGATGGTATTTCTAAAGACCTCAACCTTCATATGGGTGAAATATGAACCATAAAAGATAATTACTCTTATTTTCTTCACCGTTCTCTTTTTGAACCTTTGATTTCCAGGAACTCTAAAAAAATGAAGGGGATACTGCCTATTTAATATACTTCATTGAAAAAAATTTATTTTAGGTTTCTTTTGTCTTCCTGAAGTAAAATATGTCCAGTTCTGAAAATAAGTATTTCCTCAGAGAATGATCTAACAGAAATCCAAGTATAAAAGAGATCACTGTTGTCCTTCTCCATTATTAATTCCTATATGGTGGGTAGATCCAAAAATAACCTGAGGAGGGCTTCCCAGGTGGCGCAGTGGTTGGGAGTCCGCCTGCCGATGCAGGGGATGCGGGTTCGTGCCCCGGTCCGGGAGGATCCCACATGCCGCGGAGCGGCTGGGCCCGTGAGCCATGGCCGCTGAGCCTGCGCGTCCGGAGCCTGTGCTCCGCAATGGGAGAGGCCACAACAGTGAGGGGCCCGCGTACCGCAAAAAAAAAAAAAAAAAAAAAAAAAAAAAAAAAAAAAAAACCTGGAGGAGAAATAGAGGAAGAAAGCTTAATCAGTGTGTATGGAAAATGCTGGGAGGAAAGAAGTACGAATGGATTCGTGGATGGACTTGGAAAAAGGTGAAAACGCCTTGTTTTCCTGATTAATTCATGATATAGGTTGTGTTACTGTATGAATGTGATTGGGAAACTCTGACTTATATCTGGATGCCAAAACTCATAACTGTTGCACTGGCAGTCATTTGTTTGAAAATAGGGGAATAAAGGTCTTTTTTTTTCCTGTCCCTTTTTATTACCCTCCAATTCCTCCACTGGTTCCAGACTGAGACATATTTGAGACTGTCAATCTAGACCGGTTTAAAATGTACACTGTGAGGAGAAAATTATAAGAGCCAAAACTAATTTAATATTCTTGATTTGGGTTGCCATTTGGCCGCGGAGTTCCCTACTGTGGAGAGCAAGGTTACAAGGGGATTACAGAAGAGCTGTATTTAACTTTTGGGGGTGACAGGTGTTTTTACACTCTTTATTGTCATGATGACTCCACAGATGCACACATATGTCAAAACTTACCAAACTAAACATTTTTAATATGTTCAGTTTATTGTGTATAATTTATATCTCAGTAAAGCTGGTAACAGTAAAATAATAATTCTTAAATGAAAAAAGTTAATGTAACTTTACAATGAATTATTCTGGGGGAGGTCAGTGGGACTCTTGTTCTCCCACCTAGTAAGATCTGTTTTCTTTATTTTTTATCAACTTTTAAAGGCATTCATAATGACCTTTTGTTTACCAAACCTCATCTTCCTTTTACGTTTACACTAGTATCCAAGAGGATATCTCTTGTTCCCCATTTGAGCAGTTAATTACTCCATTAGCTTCCTAATGCTTCATAATAAATTACCACACATTTAGTGGCTTAAGACGACAGACTTTTATTATCTCATAGTTTCCGTAGGTCAGATCTCCAGGCATGACCTGACTGAGTAAAAGGGATTGGTCAGGCTGGGGTCTCATCTGGAGCTGAGAGCCGCCATCCAAGCTGATTCAAGTAGGTAGAACTCAGTTCCTCGTGGCTATACAACTGAGGTCCCGTTTTCTTTCTGGCAACTGAAATCAGTCTCAGATCCTAGCCACACGGCCCCTTCCATGGGCAGGTTACAACATGGCGTTTTGCTTATTCCTAGGCTATCAAGAGTCCTTGTCTCTTTGAAGGACTTACCTGATTATGTGGGGCTCACCCATGAAAATCTATCTCCCTTTCAGTTAACTGAATGCCAACTAATTAGGAAACTTAACTACATCTACAAAATCCCTTTTGCGATAAAATGTAACATAATCATGGGAGTGATATTACACTGTATTCGTAAATCCTGCTTACTAGGGGCAGGACTCTTAGAGGCCACCTTAGAATTCTGCCTACCGCAACTGTGTGTAACTAAAACAAGATTTTTCACTTGTTTATACAAACTTTCTCTTTTGCTCTCTTGTCCAGGTTTCAGATATTAAATATTCACTTTAATTTTATTTTTATCATCTTTGGTAGTAGCAGAACAGGAAGAACACTGAAAACATCCAAAGAATAGGAATGCTGAAGTGTGTGATTAAAAGTTGAGCCTATTCTATCAATACTCATGAAGTTTCTGAATTTCTAGCTTGGGCATTCTGAACACATGTAAAGTGGCTTTTATTAAGAAGACGATTAGAGATCCATGCCTGTAAATGAAAGACAGTACCAGGGTAAGCCAGAATCAGACACTAGCACTGATCTAATACAGGAGTGAAGGCTAAGGGGCAGGTCTGGTTGAGAATTAATGATTCTGCTTAATCAGAAAGGCTTACCGAGGAAATGTCACAATATCCAGAAACATATCACTATACAGTTTTCAAGGGACAAAGATACTAGAAAAAGTGCTTTATCTGGGTACATCACAGCATTGGGTGGGTAAGTCAGGCAACATAGCCAAGCAAATAGCTTACTGGTCAATCTACAAATAGGGGTTCTAAGCCAAAACCTCAGCTCCTTGGGAAATGCAATCGGCAAGTGCAAGTAAGTGTGTGAACCACTAGAAATGAACTGGGATGTTAGGCACATGAGCCCCCCAAAATGGAAAAAGGGGAGCCCAGATAAATGAGTAGAGGCACAGGTTAGGAAGGAAGGGTTAGCTCAGGAATTCAAGCACAGGTCCCACTCATTCAGAGTAAGGGTCTGGGCATGAAGAGTCATATCAGTCAGGGGAGGTTAGGTTGTGTTGCAGTAACAAACAATCCCAAAACACTACAACAAAATTTAATTCTTTCTCGTACACTCTTATGGACCTAGGCATCTTTCCAAGGCAACTGTCCTCCATGCAGAAATTCAACAGTTTAGGTTGACAGAGGCTCCACTATTGTGTAGCTAAACTGATTCTCCTTATGGTTGGGGGAGAGCGTGAGAAGCACAGAAGTAAAAGGCACCATTTCTGATCACATTATGTTGTCTGAAGGGAGCTACATGGCCATCCCTCTCCCCGTGAGCCTCAAGATTTTGGTGAGCAGTACTAGTGTTGACCATACAATCTGATTATGACCTAGAAGCTACTTTGCAGAAGCATTAAAAGTAAGATTCTAGAGCCCAAATGTCTGGGTTCGAACTCTACCTCTTCTAATTATTAGCTGTGGGCCATGGAAAAGTCTGTCGACCCCTTTGACTTACTTTCCTCATCTTGAAATGGATAATAATGGTACCAATCTCAAAAGATTCTTATAAGGATTAAATGAGTTAATATATGTTATGTGCTTTGTATGCAGTAAGCATTATGTAACCGATGATTATTATTATTAGGGTACGAAAATCAGGATCCAGCGGTTAGCCCAGAAAGAGGTAAATTATCATTAGAGTTGATGGGTGACTGTGATCTGTTTTAGGCCACTACATCCCTATTAAGTCTAGCATTTCACTCCTTCTGGAATTGTTAGACCACTCACGTCTGCGATGGTCCGTGCTATTTCCTCTCCCTAGAACTCCCACTGGCCTTCTTCCTTCTGGTAACTCTTATGTCTCATTCGAGATGAAAACTCTATGAACCTTTTTCTAATCCCACAGGCAGAATTACTGCTTATCTCCTATGAGGGTATAGTTTAAATAATAACATTTATCAAGTACCTATAGACATTCTACAAGGCACTTTACCTGGCTTATTGACCACCTACTACGTGCCAGATACTGTTCTACTTGGTAGGGATATAGTAGTGAACAAAATAAAATGCTTGCCCTTATGGAAGTTACACTCATTCCAGTGTAAACATCTATGTAATAGGCATTATTAGGAAAGTTTATGTCAGAGAAGTTAAGCGACTTGCTCAAAGTTTCACCTCAAGTAAACATCAAAATCAGTATTTGAAACTAAGCCCGTCTAATTCCAAGGTGCTCACTAATAACTGCTGAGTAGTATTTTCTCTGGGTTCCATCAAGCCCTTAGGACAAAGTATGTAGTTGCAGAGTAATGTCTCTCCCAAGAAACTGTGAGCTTTTCAAGGGCAGGGCACATGTAAAATGTTGAATTTAATAAATTAATAATAACCTGTTATTACGGTCCTCCAAATAATTCAAGGTTTGGGGACTAAGTCTACAAGTTAGCATCAACTAAAGTATGGACCAGGAATGAGTTAGGGGCAGATCTGTAAGGGGGAGAGGAGCTGCAGGGGGCCAGGAAAATGAGGGAAATAAGACTGCCATCTGGCAGGCTATCTTAGGCCCAAATGTGCAAAAAGCAAGTTTATCTTTGGATTTTTGCCTATCTTTCATTTCTGTGTTCTGTTCTCCCGTCCTGTGGCCCCCCTCTTACCAAGTAGGCTAAGCTTTTTAAAAGGAAAAATGTTATTAATGGGAACAAAAGGATCCCTAATGGTGGAGCAGAAAACAGAGTGAGGAAAAGTTCCCGTTTTCCAAGTTTGTGGACGATTCTTTTGAAGGGAGGAGGGCGGAAAAAGGCTTCCCAGCAACCTTAAGTCACACTGCATGGGCAACCTTTTCTCCTGGCTGTAGGCTTGCCCAGAGAACAAGCATAGGCTCCAACAAAATGAGGTAGAGACAGTATATGTGTGTGTGTGTGTTAACGACTAATATCCTGCTGTTTGTTGTTCCTGCAGAGTGCTACTCTTTTTTTGGTTTTTTTTTTTTTTTTTTTCGGTACGCGGGCCTCTCACTGTTGTGGCCTCTCCCATTGCGGAGCACAGGCTCCGGACGCGCAGGCTCAGTGGCCATGGCTCACAGGCCCAGCCGCTCCGTGGCATGTGGGATCTTCCCAGACCGGGGCACGAACCCGTGTCCCGTGCATCGTCAGGCAGACTCTCAACCACTGCGCCACCAGGGAAGCCCAGAGTGCTACTCTTAACAGCAGTGGTTCCCCTAGAGCTATTGGTGAGTCACCTACAAACCAGAAACTCTCCTGGACAAGCTGTAATAACGGTGCTTTGCCCAGCTGAATTCTTCCATGGGTGATCTATCTATACAAGATCCTTTGTAAGCCTCTTATAGAGGAGGAATCAAGTGGATGAAAATGCAGCAACTCTAGATAGGATGGGCCAAACATCATTCTTCCAGGCTGTACTTAAAGAGCTCTGCAACTCCCTAGTAAGAAGAGGTCGGCTACTAATAACAGAACTACAATGTTTAATACCGAACTCACACTATGTGTGTCATTTATAGATTTCTGTATGTTGTGTGTATCCACTCAGGAGATGTGCAGTGTGCACATCCATCCAGTGGTGTGCTAAAGCCAGCCCCTGCTGGCTCACATGAGCTGACTGCTCAATCTTGTCCTAACTCCACATGCAGTGATGACACTGTAGTAGCTTGAAACTGGCCATAGCGGGAGTATTTGCACCATAGAAATTGCCAAACATTATAGATTTGGGCTTTCTTGTTTGTTTGAGAGCCAGTTATTAAGCATTTACTAGCATACCACTATGTGAATATATTTGGGGGTAGAAAGACATATGTATAGGGACCTCCCTGGCAGTCCAGTGGTTACGACTTCGCCTTCCAATGCAGTGGGTGTGGGTTCAATCCCCGGTCAGGGAACTAAGATCCCACGTGCCTTGTGGCCAAAAAACCAAAACATAAAACAGAAGCAATACTGTAACAAATTCAGTAAGACTTTAAACATGGTCCACATCAAAAAATCTTTAAAAAAGAAAAAGATATATGTATATATATATATCCATATATATATATATGCACATACATACACACAAATATGTATATGTGTATAAATACATGTAATTATATATATATATAGTGTGTGTGTATATATATATATGTATATGTGGTATACATAGTCTATCATAAGTGAATGGTCTTCCATCTTAACTCTATAGTATGAGTTCATTTCTAAATTAACCATTTTGTATTACTAGTAAAATGTTTTAACTTTTAAAACCCTTGCATAATATACAAAGATAAATATATGCATTTTCCAAAATTTTTCTATAACTACCATGTAATGAACAAAAATCAGTAATAGCCATGAATATATATTTGGATTAAGTAAATCTCAACTGACCACTACAAGTAAGGTCACGTGCTCAGAGTGAGTAGACAATGTAAGAAAGCGTGTACCCCTGTGCAAAACAATAAGCCCATTTAAAAGCTCAGGTCACTGTGCTTCAGCCTTCTTTTATTTTTTCCTTTTTATAAATTTATTTATTTACTTTTGGCTCTGTTGGGTCTTCATTGTTGCCCGGGGGCTTTCTCTAGCTGTGGAGAGCGGGGGCTACTCCTGGCTGTGGTGCGCGGGCTTCTCACTGCGTGGGCTCAGTAGTTGTGGCTTGCAGGCTCTAGAGCACAGGCTCAGTAGTTGTGGCACACGGGCTTAGTTGCTCCGTGGCACGTGGGATCTTCCCGGACCAGGGCTCGAACCCGTGTCCCCTGCATTGGCAGGAGGGCTCTTAATCACTGAGCCACCAGGGAAGCCCTGTTTCAGCCTTTTTTTACCTTTAAAAGAAGAGTTAATAGTGTCCAGGGCTGTTCCCCTACCAGGCAGGCCTGTGCCCAGGGTAGAGAAAGACAGGTTTTCCCAACACTGCACAAAACCTGGAAGGCCCTAGAACTGCTGATGGGCTTCTAGACCTCCGAGCCAGGTGCTTGTGAGTTTCTCTAATGATGTGTCAACACAAGTAATTGGCCCAAGCTCCAGTGACTCTCAACAATAGAAGAAAACACTTTGCTAGTAGGGGAGTGGGAGGAAAGAACTTAAATCAAACTGGGAGCTTAGTACCTGCCAGATTTAATCCCTTCTTCTTCTCTGCAATGACAGAGTTAATGAGTGGATTGCAAGATTTTACATTTCACCTCTGATGTTTTAAATACCTCAGATAATAAGAGGAATACATTTATATAGTGCTTTATATGTGTTGGCTCATTTAATCCTCACATCAATGTGAGAGAGAAGTATTAGCCATGTTTTACAGCTGTGGAAACAGAAGCTTGGAGAGATCAAATGACTTCTCTAAAATCACACGGCTGGTAACTGAGAGATCTCCCAGTTCCAAGCTCAGCGATTTTTCCTCCACACATGCCCTACTTTTGATAGGCCAAAATGGACTCCTGCCTTTTAGCCACAAGTGGAAATCAGTCACTGATCCAGGTTAACTGTGGCAGATTTAGGGAGAAGTTGCCCCCAACCCAGACCTCACTAGACTGCACCCATGCCCCTCTCTAATCGTCACAGTGTTCCCCAAATCAGAACCAGTCATCAAAATGTCAGAACACTGAACTTCAAATGCTCATTCACATTAATGCACAAATGACTGTAATAACTTAAAGTATTCACCTGTCTATACCTTCATTTTAGAGGTAATCAAAGCCTTACTTACCCAAGAGGAATAGCATTTGGGCATGCAGTGGACATCAAATGTGTGGCTACACAGCTAGAATCCCCACAGAGCTAGCTGTCTAGTTCCACGTATATGAACGGCTTAATTTCTAACATCATAGCCAAGATGTGCTAGAAAAGGAGACCTATTCAAATGGCTTGTCCAGATCTACTTGCACCTGCCTAACCCTTTCGAGCATTGTCACCTCAGCAGGAAAATCAACAGTCCCAGTACTCACAGAGAGGAATTAATATTTAGGCTCTTATTTTGTTCAACGGTATCATGAAAGTCTTCTTAGCTCAACAGCTCAGTCTCAGATATTTGGAATTTGTTTTTCTGTCCCTGCCTTCCTTCCACCCACAGTGATTTGAGAGATATAAACTAGGAGTTCCTTGTGTGATGGTGATAGTTTATTCCTACCCACCCTGTCCTCTCAAAATGGAACATGATTTCTTCCTTTAGTAACAGAGTGGATTGTGGTTGTCATGTAGATAAATGCAATATAGTTTCACACCTTGTTCACTTCGAGTTACTAGGTAGGAACTCCCAAGAAGCAGCTCCGTTTTAAAAGAATGCAGGTACTTTGATGCTATGCCAAGGACTACATTTTTGAAGAAATAGTGTTTTCATGGCAAACCCAGGAAGCAGAGTCTCTTGCCATCATCAAAAAAATACCCACTATGTAGCGTAACAAAAGCAATGCGCACCTGCCATCAAATGGAGCCCCCTTTCTCCAGCAGCATCTTCAATCACAAATCTAATCAGGCATATAACCTGTTCTAAAAGAACCTGAAAAGTCTAACCACAGTATGACTTTTCTTTCCAATTTTTTTTGCTGTGGCTGCAGTTTTTGGAAGCCTCAAGTGCAGAGCTACTTTGTAAGCTTTTTCCCTTCCATAACCCCCCTTCCAGAAAACATGTTGACTCTCAAACGTGTTGACTTATACTTAAATGAGATCTCCTTAAAGACGAGTAAGAAAAATAACACCCATTTCAAGTGTTTCTTTCTCACTGAAAAGAAGGTAAAGAAGGTACTTCCAAGCCATTAAGGGTGTGTGTAAGAAAATTGGTAGTAGGAAGGCAAAATGGGACACGTGACCCTTGTCAAGACTGACTAGCTCAGGAGAATCTAAAAATAGTCATTCAAACTTGGCATATGTGGACTTGCATGGAAAGTTTGTGCCTGAATTTTGTTTGAAGATAGAATGTTGACAGTAAATGAAATGGTGCTGCAGAGTAATCGAATCCTGAAAGAATCTCCATATTGACCAGCCATTGATGGCTGATGCAAGGTGGTCTCACACACTGACTGGAAAAGCTACCCAAAAGTTTCAGCCTGGTGAGTTCAAAATCATCTTGGTTATACCAGGGTGAAATTTTATTACGTTCAAAGTAAATTTTCAAAAATATATGAACATCTGGAATAGAACTGAGAGTCCATAGATAAACCCATACATTCATGGCCAGTTGATTTTCAACAAGGGTGCCAAGACCATTTAATGGAGAAAGAATTGTCTCTAACAAATGGGGCTGGAACAAATAGATGCCCACACAAGAGACTGAAGTTGAAACCCTACCTCCCATAATATACAAAAATTAACTCAAAGTGGATCAATGACTAAATATAAGAGCTAAAACTATAAAACTCTTAGAGGAAAGCATAAGGGTAAAGCTTCATGATCTTGGATTTGACAATGGTTTTTTAGATATGATACCAAAAGCATAAGCAACAAAAGAAAAAACGGATAAACTGAACTTAATCAAAATTAAAAATTTTGTGCATGAAAGGACATTCTCAAGAAAGTAAAAAGATAACCTACGAAATGAGAGAATATATTTGCAAATCATGTCTCTGATAAGGAACCAGTATCCAGAATATGTAAAGAACTCTTACAATCAATAACAAAAAGACAACACAATTAAAAATTGGGCACAGGATTTGAACAGACATTTCTGCGAAGAAGATATACAAATGGCCAAAAAACATTTGCAAAGATGTTGAAACATCACCTTTCATTCAGGAAATGTAATTCAAAACCACAATGAGATACCACTTCACACCCACTAGGAAGGGTAGCATGAAAAAAACGTAAAATAAGTGTTGGTGAGGATATAGAAAAATTGGAAATTTTGTACTTTTCTGGTGGGAAACTAAAATGCTATAGCAACTGTGGAAAACAATGTGGTCAATTCCTCAAAATTTAAATGTGAAATTATCCCATGGCACAGCAATTTCGCTCCTATGTATATAGCCCCCACAAATTGAAAACAGGACTCTAACGATATCTGTGCACAATTGTTCATAGCAGCACTATTCGCAACAGTCAAAACCTAAATGTCCATTAACAAATGAATGGATTTTTTAAATGTGGTACATTTATACATTGGAATATTATCCAGCCATAAAAAGAAATGAAGTACTGATACACGCTACAACATGAATAAACCTTGAAAACATTTTGCCAAGTGAAGGAAGTCAGACACAAAGGATCTATTTTATATGATATATTTATAGGAAAGATCCAGAATAGGTAAATACATAGAGACGGAAAGTGAACTGGCGTTTGCTGGGGATTGGAGGGAATGAGGAGTAACTGCTTAAGGGGCACCGGCTTTCATTTGGGGATGATGAAAATGTTTTCAAACTGGATAGATGTGGTGGTTTCACAACACTGTGACTGTACTAAATTCCACTGAATTTTTCACTTAATAACATTTAATTGGTATAACTGATTCACTTTGTTATAAAGCAGAAACTAACACACCATTGTAAAGCAATTATGCTCCAATAAAGAGGTAAAAAAAATAATAATAATGATATTTAATTGTATGTATGTGAATTCAACCTGACTAAAAAAATCACATGGACAAGAATCAGAGAATCCTTGGAATTTCCCTTAAGAGCCAATGGTCTATTATGAATTTTAATGTCCAATCAAATCATTTTTCTTTACTTTCTCCTTTTATTCTGTTTGCCTTTTTGTCCAGGGATATAATTTTTGCTCTCCTTAGACTCTGCTGTAAGAGTACCAAACGTAAGCCAGAAGACACCATCAATGACAGCAGACTGTATCCCCTCTGAACAGAATCTTCACTGTATTCCCTCTTGCAAATGGAATTTGGATGTCCTCACTGAAGTAGATGCCTATTGTTTTAGTTGTCCGTAATAGCATCACCCACTCCTACTCCTATATCTAATAAAGGCTTCTCCAGCCCAAGTGGTTCCAGCAGGTGCTGGCAGTTGCAGCATGCAGGCTGCTTACCTCTCCCCTGCCCCTGCCATAAAGTCACTCACATGACTCAATGAGAGCCAGTCTTGGGCACAGTTCAAGAACAGGCATGTGACTCAAGTCAGGACAGTCAGATGCCTTCACCAAGATTTGTTAAACTCAAGCTGGAAGAAGAGACATTGTTTCTCTTTGGCTAGCAAGACACAAGAATGGAGTTCAGAGTGGCCTATGGCCTCTGAATACCAGCGATACCTCTTTGAGAGGTACCAATACCTCTTTGAGAGAATGGAGCAGAAGTTAGCTTTCAGGGGAAAATAAAGCAAAAGATGGCTAGGGAAAGTAGTCCTGATGCTATTCACATCTCTGGTTCCAAATGACACAAAGGTCAGTACCACCAAATGACTTTTCTGAAGTATTCTTATATAAGCCAAGCCAAATGTATCCCTTTTGTCAGACATTCTGGTACTCAGGAAGGGCTTAACTTACGTGTACAGATACAGCTGATACCATAGGTATTGATTTTTTTTTAACTGCAGAGAGTAATCCAATACCAGAGCCAACTCTTTGGTCCTACTCTCCTCAGACTTCAGAGCCTCATCATTTAGGGTTTGGGTTTGGGTGAAAGAGATACCAGTTCTTCACATTTCTTCTCATACTCTCCAAAATTAAGTTGATGTGGAACCTCCTTGGAACAAGACACCTAGATTGCAGACTTGAAATCCTTTGAAAATCTCTGGAAACCTACCTTAGAATAAATTATGGGCCCATTCCCAGGCAAATCTGTCTAGAACTTCATTGCTGGAAAAGTCAACATCATTTTCTATCTACATTATCTTTAATGTTAGTTACACAACTCCTTGAAAACAAATAATCTGTCATTTATTTGTGTTTGGTATTATCAAGGCATTCAATAAGTTATTTGCTACGTGAGAGTGTTTTGTTGTGAGATGCATGTTAGGTTAAGGATAGAAATGGGGATGAAACAGTTAAGAGACAATTCCTAGGAACTTAATTGAGATGCACTGATCTTATGGGGAAAAGAAGAAAAGATGCCATCATATGTTACATTTCAATTTATCTGTTTTCTGTAGAGGGAAGGAATAAGCATTTATTTTAAAAGACCATGGATTATAAACTATAATAGATCATTTCATATGCATAATTTTGTCTAATTATCACAACCAGCATGTTAGGAGGATATCATTAGTTGTATTATTACACACAAAGAAAACTCAGAAACACAAGTAATTTATCCAGGGTTAGAGAAAACTATGGGATTCAGGCATTGCTATCTCTGAACTAAAATCGGTCTCTCTTCACTGTAAGTCCTTCCTGAGCTTTGGTTATAATATCTGTGCTATGAAGGATTTGAACTAGATCAGCGTGCACAAATATACAGCACATAAACCAACGACTCCCCCCACGGTATCCCTGGTGGCCATCGTTAAAATCGATTACGTTATTTTTCTCTGCTGAGCCCTGACTCAGAATCCCTGTAAATAAGATGCTCCAGAAACAATCCTTCCTATCAAACAGAGGTTACACTCATGTTCCATTCTATTCTTATTCTGAAAATGACATTAAGCCCATTCCCAGGCCTCCAGATCCAAGCTAAGAATTTCATATAACAGCAAAGCAGATCTAAAGAGGTCATCACCCTTGACTTCACAAAGCAGATGCCCTAACACTGGGACCCCACTCTGTCAGATAGTCTATGGAGACATTGCTCCTCATGAAAGAACTCTTTGCCCTCAGAAACACCAGACACTGGCAGCTCTAGATCTCAGTGCAAAGTAGGTCCAGAAACTTAAACCCATATAGAAGCCAATGTTTGTTTCTTGGCTGTTTCAAATCTGACAAGGTAAGGTGAAGTATGATGGAAGGAAGCGAACAGGAGGAAACAGGAATTTGAGCCCCTGGCAATTTGGGTAGCGTGGCGATGTCAGCGGGCAGGAGCTGGGGGGGAATCAGGGACCCAGCATTTCAGCACATTCACATCTCATTTTGTCCTTCCTCACCCTCAGCCTAGAGAATATGCCGAGGTGATTTCAAGCAAAGCCTCAAATTCAGTCTTGATGAAAGAGGCAGTATTCTTTTTGAATTATGTTTGCAAAAGGCTGGGAGTGGAATATAAGAGGGCAGGAAAGGTGAAGCAATGGGGTGATGTCGTTTGGAGTGAAGGCATTTTGCATAATAGAATTTTCTCCTATGTAGGGCATTGTAGAGAGTGACATTTCAAAAGAGCACAGCTAAAACAGAAGGCCATCAAATGAAGTGAAGTTATCAAACTTGAAAATGCTTTGGATAAAACCTAATAACCCAAGTGCTAAGCCAGCCTGTCCCTTCAGCAGCATCACTGTGCTATACGCCACCTTCTTTAGAATTCTACAAGCATGGAGCTGGAAGTCCAGTGGCTTTCAAAATTGTATTAGCAGTTAAATATTTGATAAAGTGAAACCCTATATATAAACCTATATCCAGTGAAGCCTTCCTGACCTCCCATTCTGCGGCATACAAGGCACAGGATCCTTTAATAGTATCTAAACAAATTCAAGTCATGATGAAATAGACAAAATATGTCACATGACTTGTTCAAGACCCAAACCTACCATTCACTAGCGTGACACTGAATGTTAATGCCCCTGTGAACCTTGATAACTGCATTTGTAAATTTAAGGCTTGATGTGATATTATAGTGGAAAAAGAAATACGTGAACAAAACATCTATCTCTGATAAAGGATATCTTTTTTTAACCAAAAAGGAATGAGAAGAGAATAAATTAAAACGATTTTTTGTTTGATTTTTTGTTTTCATCTCCCTCTTCCCTCCCTTAGTTGTGATGTGTCTTTTTAACAACAATTGACTCAATGATGGTTCTTCCTGGTTATATTAATTAACATAAGAAATGCTGGTTGCTATGACAAACTCTAAAACTTCAGAAGCGTAAGAGAATGTAAGTTTGTTTCTTAATCAAGCAAAATGCAATGTGCATGTTTCTGGTCAGTGTGTGGCCTTCCATGTAGCTCCACCTCCCCATACAGCCTTAGTAGAGGACCTTAAAGAGGTACAAGATCCTCTCCTCCTTCCAGGAGGTAGCAGAGGATAGGATGAAGGAACACGTGGGAGGTTTCCATGCACTAGGCCTGGGAGTGGCATACATGGATTCTGAGCATATTCCATTATCAAGACTCAGTTACATGGTCCCATACCCATGCGACAGGAACTGAGAAATACAGAACCTATAGAAGTTCTATTATGGAAGGAGAGATTGCATGCATTTCACTTTTATATAAGTCTGCATGTCAACATTGGGAATTATCAAGCAAACACATCTTCCTAAAGAGGAAACACTTGGTTGTCAATATAAGTACAGAGATGAGACAAAAAAAGGAGAACCCACTGTTTTCCCACTTAATATAATTCTAATCCATTTCCAAGATAATGTAAAGCACATTAAAAAAAAAAAAAGCCTGTACAGGCATGAATCTTGTGGGGAAGAGGGGAAATGTTGTGGCAGAAAGAAAAAAATGGTGTGTTTTGCTTTCCCAGTTTTATTTTCTTTATGATCTTTTGAATGTTATTTACTCTTTTTAAAATATTCCATTTAAAAAGGTAAAAGAAATAAAATATTCCATTTTTCTTTTCTTCCCTGCTGCTTTTGAAAGATACTTTTACCTACTTTATTTAGATGTTTATAAACTGTGATGTTTGGGGACTCCAAATTCTATGAATATAAAAGGGGCTATTTACCGGAAAATGTTACAATCTTATATTGTTCCTCATCCACAAATTAATTCTCTACACATGATTTGTTTAAGTTGGTTAATCAGTAAGCACTGTGCAAACAGGTGTCATCCATGATTTACAAAAGTGATGTAATATGAAAACGGTTCCAAGTACATGTTCCATTCATGGTGCTTATTGATATCAATGTTTCTCTAAACTGATACTAGCTTTGTTTATAGGAAAAGAACAAAAGCGACAGCTGGAACAGCCAGAAGCCAAGGCATCCATTTGGCCTGGGAGTCTGTCCATGTGTCCCGCCATTGACCGTGGAACTCTCTTGCCATCTGCCCCTCTACAAAATGGATCTTAGCCTCTGTACCCACTTATTGAAAGTAGGACCTTATTCCGCAAGCTCTGATAGCCATATTTACTCTCCTCTTCCTGTGCTTGGGAATTTTCTACCTGAGTACGTCATTTCTTCCCTTCAAGGAGCAGTGCCCATTCTTCAAAAAGTACTTTTTTCCTGTTTCACACCTTCTGCACCTCTAAGGACCTTCTGTTAGTTCCAGGGTCAGCCTTGATGGGTAAAGATAGTTCTCACCACAACATAGGGGTGATTTGATTCCCATGGCCCACCACTGGGAGTGCCCTGGCCCAGTATCGTCCTCAGTGTATTCCAACAAATTCTGTTTCCATAGGTTGCTGACAGATGTTACCAACAAAGCGGTAGCGGTGGTTTATAATCAAATACATTCCGGAAACACTGAGAAAAATAAACATATGTCTTTAATGCAGAACTTCTTAAAACTTGAAATATACCATTGCCCTTATGAATCTCTAAGAGAGGGAGGTAGCATGTCATGTTCCCAAACTGATTGGATGTAAGCACCCTTGTTCTCAGAGTTTCTCATGGAACTGATGACAATGGGAAGCTACTTGGGGAGAAATGGTGATTCAAGCTGTTCTGTCTCAAGCTGGCAGCCCCATCCATCTCAGGAAGATTGTATGATGATTCACGCTGATGATATTACTCTACCCGTGAGGAAGTGGCCTTAGCCTGATACCACTGCACATGACGGTAACCCTTTAAACAATAACATGTGTGGTAGACTTAGAGCTGTGCTATCGAGCACCCACTTCAAGGAAGGAGTTGCTGCCCAGCTGTCGTGACAAATGGTTTCCATCTATCAGCTCCTGCAGGGCTTGCCTCGTCTGCAGAGAGCCACCTTGCCCGAGGTCATGCCCTTCCCGAGGCAGCCCCTACCAGACGACTGAACATGGCAGGGGAATAAAGGTCTCTTTAATGTGGACACTCTGGTGTGCAGTTTCCACTCCTTGCTGGTTGATTGAGGTTTGTCAGGCCCGCATTGCAACTCAACTTCTTCCCTGCCCAGTCCTGCTTCCTGCTCCTTTTCTGTCACAGGTATTGAGCCATAATAAACATCTTACGTCTCAACCTCCATCTCGGCTCAGGGTCTGGATCCAAAGAGCCGTTACAAGAATGGTCTGAGGAAGCAGTGCTATGATGGGATTTTGGAGCTGGATCATGTCCCTCTCAGTCAGCAGTGAAGAACGCCATCACTAGTGGACAGGCTGCTCCTGGCACAAGTTTAACCTTTCACTGGAGGTGAACTGGGATGGTGAACCTGTGAAAGGAAGACACTAGGGAGTGCAACGAATCAGGCACTCGAGATGTGGAGGATATAAGGACTCTCAGGATAGTGGTACTTATGATTTTTGCTAAGCAACAGGAGTTTGCTGCAGAAAGGTAATGAACATCTGAGCATGGGTAACAAGGAACTGAAGACCAACATGAAAGATAGAGGATCTCTGGATACAGAGGAATAACAAAGAAAGTCAAGGACCAGGCCCAATCAGAGGCTGAACCTTAAATGTGGTTAAATGTCCAACCAAGGCAGATAGATTAAACCAAGGTCAGGGCCTTCCCTGGTAAAAACTAGAACCCAGACATGGAATGGAACATACAAATTGGCAGACCCTGTGGTATTGCAGGTATCATTTGTGGGAAAAGATGTCATGTGGAGTATCTGAGAGCTTCACCGCAGAGGTACCTGGAGTTCTGGAGCGAGGCTATGCCATCTGAAATGGAATAACATACATTTCTGAAAAGTACCCCCTGACATGCACCAGGATGGCTGTCTGAGCTCACACCTATGTCTGTGTGAGAGATCCATTATGACCAGCTGAAAGAGGAGGGAAAGCCTGAGTTTGGTTTACTGATGAGCTGGCTCTGTACGTGGGTACAGCTGCACTACCTTCAAGGGTTGCCTTAAATGACAGTAGTGAGAGAAAACGCTGCCAATGGGAGGAACTTTGGGCATCACACTTGGTCACTCACTTTCTCTGTTGGAAAGAAAAGAGTCCCAAGGTGAGAATACATATGGACTTATAGGTAGCGTTGAAAAGCCTGGACAGCTGGCAAAGGATACGGATGGGAAAAGACTGAAAGGGATAAGGAGGGTGGGATTTAGTCATGTGCAGTGGGCATGAACGGGAAAGATGTTGCATGTGTGTTTGTCAACACCCATCAGACAAAATTATTTAGCCAGTTAAGAGCAGCCAGTCTCTGTCATTCCCTACCAAACTGTAGGCACAATGGGACATGAACTAAATGGCCAAAATGGCAGAGATGGAAGCTACGCACGGGGCTGACAGCCTGCAACCCACTTATCTAGTCCAATTTAGCTATGGCTGCAACTAAATAGCCAATGTACCAGCAACAGAAACCAACACTGAGCCCCTAATACGGCGCCATTCCTCTAGAACATCAACTAGCCACTTGGTAGTAAGTTGCACACATTGGACCCTTTCATTCCAGAAGGGCCAGTGGTTCTTTCTCACCGGAAAAGACACTTATTCCAGGTACAGGTTTGCCTTTTCTGCTCATAGAGCCCAAGGCAACACCACTATCTAAGTACAGAGCGCTTGATCCACTGGAATGGAATCCCAGAAATATCACATCAGACCAGGGGACTCACTTTACAACAAAGGAGGTGTAGGACTGGGCCCATGCCCATGGGATCCACTGGTCCTGTCATATACCATGACGCCCAGAAGGCCTGATAGAGCATTAGAATGGCCTGCTAAAGGCTCAGATAGAGCGCCAGCCCTCACAGGATAATGTGTGATGGAGGGCCACCCTTTAGGGTGCAGGAAATAAACTGTATCATAGTGTCTCCAACAGGAAGAACACATGTGTTTAGGAACCCAGGGGTGGAAGCAGTAGGGACTCCACTTGCCATCATTCTCAGTCACCCACCGGGGGAACTTGTACTGCCTATCGCCACGACTCAGGACTCTGCATGGTTAGAGATTCTGCTTCCCAGATAGGGTATACTTCTATCTCCAGGAGACAGAGTACCATTACATTATCAGCTATGGCTGCCTTCTGGACACTTTGGACTTGTGTCCAGGAACTAGCTGACAAGAATTGAGGTCACCATCCCGGCAAGAGAAGGTACAGCTGTTACACATGGGGGCAGGGAGGAATACACATGGAACCCAGGTGATCCACTTGGTACTTCCTTACCCAAAGTCACTGTAAATAGGCAAGTACAGTAACCCTAGTCTGTGGAGGTCATAGTGACCAGCAGTGTAGGTCCCTGTGCATGATGGTTGGATCACATTAACAGGTAAATTGAGAAAGAGGTGAGGGCCACCTAGACTGGATAGTAAAGGAGACAGATGAGCACCCATTGTAGCTCTGAGGCCAACTGCAGCAGCACGGACCACAGTTCACCCCACACACTCCCCTCTTCTAATCACCCTCGGCGGGGGGAGGCCACGGGAATCCTGGAGAAGTAGCTCGCTGAATGTCCATGGAGAAATGGATCGAAACGGCACTTTGTAGACACAGAGCAGCACGGCTCCGCTTCCCCTTCAAGTGTGGGCTGGCTGTCTGGCTGTGGGAGCCACCAGCTCCTTCGGGCCTGCTTTCAGCTGCAAAGAGTCACCTGAGGTCATGTGCCCTTGCTCGAGCAGCCAACCTCGGGGGAACGAGGGAGGCAGCGGTGTAAAGGCTGGGCGCCATGATGGCTCACTGTGGAGCACCTGATGGGCAATATTCCCTCCAGAGCTTGCCGACGGATGGACTGAAGCTTTATCAGGCCTGCCTCGAAGGTCAGTCTCTTCCTCTGTCCAGCCCTGTTTTCTCCCCGTTCCCTTCATAGGCATTGATCCCTATGAAACATCTTGCACCCAAACTCTGGCTCAGGGTCTGCTTCCAGAGAATCCAACCTGTGGCAGCAGACAAGCAGTAGGAACAGACAAACACAGTACCAGCAACAGGGCACATCTGAGCGCTTAATGTGAGCCAGGAATTTTGCTCAGTGTTTTATATTCATTGTACATCTCATTTTATCGTAAAGAACACAATAAACCAGTGGGCTAGACGTGATTGCTATTATCATCCACAGTTTACAGATAAAGGGGCTTGAGGCACAGAGAGTTCGTGCACCTTGCCCAAAGTCACACTTCTAGGCGCTCCAGAGCCCATGCATTTAATCACCCCATATATTAAAAATTAAACTATCATGAGATAATAAGATTATCTTGAAGAGCTTTTGTGAATTGTGACACATTATACAAATAGTAGTCAATCACCATGTGTGTCAAAGTCTCCGCAGGAAAGAGATGACACACTGAAAATGAGTAGTTTAAGGACAGATTAATAAACTATTTGCAAGGGTGTGAGCTGGGTATAGGGATACCACAAGAAATAGTGCAGTGCCCCAGCGCTAGGAATACCAGGTTTTCTTCCCACCCACCGCTTGGTATGAAGGAAGGAGAGGAGGAAGCAGTCACAGGAACCCAGAGGCAGAGAGGGCTGGGTAGGAAGGGCTGCCTGACAGGTTTGTGACCTTAGATTGAGATGAAGAGAAGGCGCCGTTGGACTACGTACCTTCTCTCCGCCCTCCGCTCTCCTACTGGTGCTTCCCATGTAGGTCAGCCTTCCCAGGCAGAAAGCAGGGCGTAGAGAGTAAGGAACGGATCGGAGGGGCAAACAGAAACCATCCAGAATACACAGCAAGACAAGTAGCAGGTGAAGAAACTGAGGTTCAAGGCAGACTCTCAACCGAGACGACTCAGTTTTGGTGGCAGAATCAGGACTTGCATCTACGGAACCCAATCCTCTATTGTCCGACCCCATTTCTTTGTGTAATAATAGAAGGGTAATTTTTTTTTCTTGGTGTTGGCATTTATTTATCGATCATTACAGAACAATCACACACCCTACATGAGCCCCTGTTAAACGTAGGCTCTCACTTGCTTCTTATTTCCTTTGTCCTAGTTGAAAAGTCGTCCTTGTAGGTTTCAGCTGATATTCAATGGTATGATAATCCTCCCCTACGGTAGAGATAGATTTGATGTACCCCCTTAAAAATACCATTTTCATTGTCTAGAAAATTCGAACACACGAGGAGCAGGTGAAGCAAATCCTGATAAAATGTAAGGCTTCCTTCCTTGAGGGGCCAAAAGAGCATGTAGAAATGAAGAAAAATCAGGATCCTTAGGCTGGGAAACTGGAAGGTTGTGGTATCTTGTAAAACCAATTCAGTGAAATTACAGAGATAAATTAGCCCTAATAGAAGGGAAAGCAAGAAGGGAAGGACAGGACAATGGATGTTTGAATATCCACCACAAAGCCAGACCTTGTGCTATGTAGGTTGTCTTATTTAATCCTCCACATGATATGACATCCTAATAAATAAGGAGCATCTGAGTTTGACTACTCAGGATTCATTCCTCCTCCATCTAGAGACAGAAACTGGAAATCGCTGTTTCTTATTCTCCACCATAAAGTTGAAAGAGGTTGATCACACTCCCATTTCTAGGACTAGGCCCTGATTGGCTCATACTAGTGTATTATGTATCCTTATATTAGTTTGCTAGGATGCCATAACAAAATACCACAGAGAAATGTATTTCCCGCAGTTCTGGAGGTTATAAGTCCAAGATCAAGGTGTCAGCAAGTTCAGTTTCTTCTGAGGCCTCTCTCCTTAACTTGCAGGTAGCCTTCTTGCTGTGTTCTTACGTTGTCTTTCCTCTGTGCACCCATGTATTTATCCTAATCGCTTCTTATAAAGATCCCAGTCATATTGGATGAGGGCCCACCCGTATGACCTCGTTTTACCTTAATTACAACTTTAAAGGCTGTATCTCCAGATACAGTCACATTCTACTGTACTAGGAGTTAGGACTTTAAAAATATGAATTAGGCGGAGGGGGGCTCATAATTCAGTGTGTTTGGGCACAGTGATGGGTTCAAGGATGAGAAAGTATTCCAGTCACAGTCTACGAGACTCAAGGAAATGCATGTCCAGATCTCTGGGAAAGAGGAATTTCTTTTTTTCCACTGGACTTGGTAGTATTAAGATATCAGGCTTGAGGTTCCTGAAGCCAGTTTTATACCATGAGGAAAGCCAATTCAAGATGAATCCATCATATAGAGAAAGGCAGAACAGAGATTCAGAGAAACTGCATCTAAATATATGATTTAAGCCTCTAGACTACCTCCAGGACTTATCAAGGTACGTGAGCCAATAAATTTCTTTATATTTAAGCCAATTTGAGTTGGACTTCTTTCACACACAACGTCAAAATTCCTAACTGATATATATCTTTGTTCTTTCTTTCTTTCTTTATTTTTACTGGAGTATAATTGCTTTACAATGGTGTGTTAGTATCTTTGTTTTTCAGAGTCACACAGCTAAGTGTTACAATTTGTGTCCATCTCAGACAGATGTTAATGTTCTGGCATTTTTCACTACACTAAGTTTCACTCTTTTCTTTCTTTAGAGAGCCACAGGGCTGCAGGTCAACCATATCTACGGCCTCAACTCCATTGAGCCTCTAACATCAGAGTATAGTAAGTTACCTATCCTTCCAGAACCCACACATTTCCCACAATGTCCCCCAAATTCGTGTGTAAATAGATTGTACTAATGGGATAAACCAGCCAGTGACTCTCTGTTCCAAATTCCAGAGGCAATGTTGGGTTTCAGAAATATCACCTATCTTGGGCACATCTCCTAAAGACATGGAAGACAAATTCCCAGAGCCATAGGTATTTTGAAAGGTCAGTGACTTCTTGTTCCCCTTCAATCCAATTGAATTCAACACAGGTTTCCCATGCCCGGCACTCTGTGCTGTGATGTTGTGGGCGGGGGGGTGGCGGTCTAAAGCTGTACATGACATGGCCCCTGCCCTGCGGACACTCTCACTTATCATCATATGGGGAACCTGTGAATAGCTAACCAAATACCAAAGGAAATAACCAGACGTAGGATCTTTCATAGCTTTTCAATAACTATTTTTGCTCAAAGAAGCTAAAAGGAGCACACTGCCTCTGATACGTGGTTCCTTTCATCTTTGGTTGCAAAGGCTAGATCACTAAAAAAACAGTACCTGTTTAATGCTGAAATCTATTAAAATTACACAGTGTTTTGTATTTGCCTACCGCTGACTTTAAAATGCCTTTGCCGCAATTTACAATGGAAAAGGTCTAGAAAACATGGGACCGCATGGGAAACTAACACTTCATCATACTCTATCCCCTTTACCAAAGGAAATAAAGCTGTAGCCATGATAATTATGCAATACAATGAAAACAATACAGAAAATCATGGAACAAAGAACAACTAAAGAGACTTTTTTAGGACAGTAATTTCCTCAACAATAACATGGGGTTTTTTTCTTGAGTTAATTTGATTATGTGGTTTATAAATTCAAAACAATGTTTGGCTTTCCCACTTTGAGTTTTGAAATGATGTCATTATATTAAGTGAAAACAGCCAAGAAACATGCTTATGAGGACCCTAGAGACAAACTCTTTATAATCTAGAGTGCCTGAAAATTTTAGAATGATGGGGTCCAAAAGCATAGTTTAATTATTTCTCTCCTTTATTGTTTTTATTATAGTCAACAAATAATTGTATAGTCTTTTGGACTAGTTTTATTATATGTTAGGAGAATTGTAAGAATTACTTTTAATGGCCTCTTCTTCTGTGAGGCTTACGGTTCAGAGAAAACTTTACCACTTAGTATTGACCTATTGAATCATTTTGGAAAAAACTGTGATTTTTCTGCTTCCTTTAAAATTGGTGTGACAAACAGTCCACCTAGACAGAAATGAATTTTATTAAGCAGCGTTTACTAAAGGGATGTACTTTGCTCAGGTTAGCCCAATGTGAGCAGCAGCATCTTGTCTACAATATTCAGACCGAGTACACCAGGTTTGCTCCTTTTCTATAGCAATACCTGGAGGGATGTTTTAGTTCAGGAAGTATTCAACTTTCTATATGAAATGAGAACGACATTCACTGACCTCAGTGTAACTATGCCCTACGTTGCATCACTGAGTTCTGATTACATATTTCCAGTCTCTCATCCCTCAAACTCCAGCTGAACTCGCTGAAGGCTGCAGCAAGTTCTTACATCACTGGAGCAAAATTAATATCTCCCTATCCTCCTGGGATTTACTAATTATGTTATTTCTTCATAGATATACCCTCCAGTGCAGACACTTCAAAATGATATTCAGGGGAGCAAGCTCTCAACTTAATGAAGAAGGAGGCAGCTTCAGTTCCAGTTCAATCCTGGGAATCCTTTATCAATGACCCAGAAGCTCACACATCTCTGTTGCAACATTTTCTGCAAGAATTAAGTTCCTGGATTTTGAGTCATTCCCCCAAAAAAGATCATGAAAATTAGCTGGTTATTTATGCTTGTGGTTGTCCACTGTTTTTATTAGAAATACAATTTGAATTTTTTTAAATGTTATGGTACTTGGCTTCATATGCAATTTACATCAACATATCGATAAACAAATATTATAATTGTCTAACAGTTTGTTTGGGGGAATGATATGTCTTCTAATTAACTGTTTGCTGTTCCCTTAAAAATTTCTTTTTAAATTTTTTAAAAAGTCATAATACTTTTGATCATTTTTATGTAGAGGCTCATTTGACCTCTGACTAGACTTCACAGGTCCTCTCCCCCAGGTCACAGCTTCCTTCTCTTTCTCCTCTTGGCCACATTGGTATCTTGATCGGATTGGGGGTTTACACAGCACTGTATTACTTCTAATGGGTTATGAACCCTTTATAAAAAGGGACTGTGTCTCTGATCTCTTGTACATTCCCATATCTTCCTGATACCTCAGGTGTTTTACACAGAGGACAACCAAGCAGTGGTAGACTTCTAAATTCTGGGCCCAAATTAAAAAATGCAGGTCTGGCTATGTTAGTTACCCTTAGTTAACTGCTCATCAGCTCCTCCCCCATCTCTCTTGCTCTCAGGCGCAAAACAGAGATTTGGAGATTTTATCTTCATTAAATACTTTTTCTTATACTTCTAGTAAAAGCTAGAAGCCTTTACTATTACCCACTCTTTCTTAGAGAATACAGAAAAGAGGGTCTCTTCCCAATAATAAGTTCATGTGGATTATCTCTTTGTCTCATGAGACTTATGAATTAAATGAGAGGGAAGAAGAAAGCTAATATTCATTGAGTATCTACCGTGTGGCAGATGTTGTTAATGTGAACATCTTATGAACGAGGAAAGTGAAGCAGTTGGTGAGAGTAAGCAAACCAGGTCATGAACTAGTAAGTGGCAAACCAAATCTCTGACTTCATTGTCTCTGGTTTTTCCACTGCTGTCTCAAAAGAAATGGAAAGGGAAACTCAGATTTTGAAAAAGATTTTGGTTATGGTAACAATTAGCATTTCTGAGCACTTACTATGTGCCTGGTATTGAGTAATAGCTTTATATAAATTAACTAAATTTTAATAACCATCCTCCCTAAACTGTTTCTTCACCTCTAAGATTGAATGAGGAAGATGATGGGCTGCACTATACTGTACTATCTATTCCTCATGCCCCTTTTACAGGTGAAGGAAGAGAGAGGTCAGGTAACTTACCTGCCTGGGGTCACATAGCTAATAAGTGGAGGAGTTGGAATTAGAAAGCCGCTAGTCTGCTTCTGGGGTCCTTGCGCTCAACACTATGCTCTACTTAACATTTGGGGAAAGAGGGGAAGTGGTGAGTAATGATGAATGTACTGTTGAAAGGGGAGTACCTTAAAAGAAGCACATAAGAAGATTTTTAATGTTTCAAATAAAATTCATTAGTCATTAGTGTTGACTATGTATGTAGTACTGATGTAGTAGTGCTACCTTGGAGTCCTGTCATAATGTTAGTATTTGGGGATGACGAGTTGTCCTGTGTTACAGATTTGCTCTGGGAAGATTACTTACTCTTTGGCATGTACACCGTGGCATAATTTAACCCCAGATATTCCTGATTCTGTAGACTGCCCCAGCCCCTCACGTGGGGACCCACTGGACTACTGACTCTAGCAGAGACAGTATCTTACAGTTTGGCTGAAAGGCTGTGTCCTGTGGTTCAGGATGTCAGGCAGAAGGAGCACTGAACTTGGAGTAGACTTAAATTCTCGTCCTGAACCACAAAGGGCTTCTTTTCAGAAAATGCTGATCACCAATTCCACTCTCAATTCCTCAACCACTTTGTCCCTTGTCTTCCTGTTACCTTCTATCTGATTCTGACTACAGCTGTAAAGGAGAAAATCCATTTAAGGGCGTAGAGACAGGACGAAAGTGTGGCACAGCTCCAATAAAATATAAAAAACTATCTTAACTATTATTGTTACTATTACTTTTAATATTAAAGTTATTCGTGTCTCAGCATAAAACATTCTGCGAGCCTTTCCGGCCTTTATTGTTGGAATACAACAGGCTGATTATAAGCCACGTGTCCTTACGTATGCCTACATAAATTGTGTGTCTAAAACCAGTTGCAGGAATGACATCTTTGATGATGCTCAGTCTTCATGTTTAGCTCAAACCATCATCTGTATGTTTCTTTCTGAGTGATCTCTGTCAGGACTACGGTTTCTCTACCATTTAGATCTTGCCAAACCCCAGACTATCTTTAAGATTCTCTGAAAGTGCAGTCCCTGAGAATTACATAACTTGTACCTATCACTTCCTCAAGTACCTAGGACCTATGGCTTCACTGGCCTGAGTAGGAATCCCACTTCCTGACTGATTCAAGTTGGGACTTGAAATCTTCCATTTGGTAATTAGCCCTGATACAGAGTCAGTGCTTAAGTAACTGAGGAATAAATTGAATGAATGGCAATTTGCCTCTTTCCAACATGTTCCATAAAGTGTGTGGGAGTGGCTGCTCGTTACCAGGGAATGCTTTTTCTCTCTGAATTAGTGAAATGGTGTCTGTGCACAAGGGCATCCCAAGAAAGATTGTGAAATACACATTTTCAGAACTGGATGATCTCAGAACTCACTTGGAGAGTAATTCAGCAATGTTTTGAAACAGAAGGAGCATCCTTCTTCCTCAGGACTTCTAGACCGTGATTCCCAGAAATATACATTTCCCTCCCATTGTTGACCTCTTAAGAAAATTTGTCTGCACAGATGTTCTCTCTGTGAGCGGGCAGCTCCATGTATTGTCATTATACACACAAGCCAAGGAGGTGACTGTCTATGGCATGATGTCAAGGCTCTGTGATGAGTGCCTTGTTCAAAACCCTGCATTAGAATAAGTATTTTCATGTAAATATGCCTGGGAAGGGCGTGGCTTGAGCTACTTCTCTAAAGCAAGATTTCTTGAGAGATAAGCTTTAACAGAACAGAGGATAGAGAGTAGGTAGTAGCACACAGCACCTAAAAGAAGGAGGCAGAATGAGGTATTATGAAGAGGGTGGAGGGGCTTCGCTGAAAATGAAGACAGCCATTTTCAAGGATAAAGTTCATCTGTGTAGCAGAGTAACCAGGGATGGAGTGACGAATGGGATGACTTGGGTACATATCCTGAGGTTCTCATTAAATAATTTTGTGACTCTAAGCACATTGTCTGACTTCTCTGGGCCTAAGTTTCCTCATCTATTAAACAACTGGGTTGGTAAGATGGTAACTTACATGCTTTTCACTCCACTGTCCTCTGATCTGACCTTGCACTCATAACCTTGGATAAAAATCTTAATCACATTTAATATCTTGGCTTCATCCTTGGTTTTCTTGTCCTGGTGGAAGTATGTCAGAGCATGGGCTTGGGGAGTCATTACTGACATTGAATTAAAGGATCTGAGAAAGACACTGGAGGGAAAAATGTAGTCCACATCCTCTAGCTTGTAAGCGACAAGTTGGCCTCCCTGCCCTGACAAGTGGGATAGGAGATCTTTAATGAGTGGCCGTATAATAGCCTTACAAGAAGCCCAAGAAATGTTTGATTCATTGAGCCAATGCAAACTTCAGTTGAATCACACCTTATTCCTGACTCAATCTCTTTTATCGCTGCTAAAATACATGGAATAAATATGTAGGGTTGATGCTGTAAAACTATGGAGGGGAAGCTGGAGGCAAACACAGTAAGGCTGTAATTCCTTCCTATTTGTTGGGTTCCTTTTGTCCAGACTCACTGGTGTCAGGTGATACCAGATACATGAAGCAGAGAGCAACTGTTGCCTCTTCAGAAGGTGCTTCATTAGCAACAAAATTGAATGCACGTTTTCTCATGCTAAGCGGAGCACCCAGAATGAGAACTCTTCTCGACGTGGGGGATTTAAGTCATGGTCCTCTGTCATGGTTCCATGTTTATTCACCCAAGCAGCCCATGTCTTCGTCAAACATAGGAAGCAGCAGCTCCTCCTTAGTGTGTGAAATCTACCAGCGGCCACATTTGGGGCAATCACCTAACTGATGTCTGCTTGACACAACAGCTTCATGGAAATACACGTACACTATTGCACGCTTATTTCTAGGATTTAACTTACTGCTGCTGAAGTCTTAGCTCCAAATGCAATTTAAAAGTTTCTCACGCCCAGATAAGAATTATGGAGCAGGGGTGATAGGGTAACTGCCGCCAAGACACTTGGGTTACAGCCATGCACAGCCAGGTCTGAAATCACAGAGCTGACTGGCTATGGGTTATGTCGCATTTCGTGAAAGAGTGTGATATAAGGGGCTGGGGAGTCATAGCTCATAACGATGTGGGCATTTGGGAAGGGGCCCTTCTTTTCACGTCGGGCCTCATGCTCCTGACCTACACTAAGCAGCTCTTAATGTGTGTACATTTACAGAAGCACATGTGGAGGGCGCTGGGGAAATTCCAACCACTCGCTGTTTCTGCTGGACTGTGTCCCGTCTTTTCCTCAGTGGAGATCCACTATGGCGTTGGATGCTTTACATAGCAGCTGGTACACATATCGGCCTTCTTATTCTTTCTCCTTGACATCTTGGAAACTGCTTTCAATGATATTAAATCTGCATTTGTACACTATTTCAATTTTGTTTTATTCTCATCCATTGTATTGTTTTTCTCTCAAAATATATAGATTGTTGCTTCCTTCTCTCTCCTTTACCAAGTACTCTTCTCCTCAAAGTTATAGATACAGAATCTGCAAAAAATCCTGATCTTTTTGAGCATTTTTAGAACTGGGAGCATGTTTTGCGGGGGAATGCTCCGTCTACAAAAGCCTTAGAGCACTCCTTCATGCTAACTCTCCCCCTACTCCCATCACCCACATGACAAACACAAGATCTTAATCCTGGCATATATGGGTCTCCCTAACTGGCCCTTGGCCACCTCCTTGGATTCCTTATTCATCAGTTACGTGCTACCTACAACCTGCCACTGTCCACTTAGCTCTAGCATCAAACTATTGTCCGTCTTCAAACAATCACATTTGTTTCACACAGCCATACCTTGTGCCTTGACACACACTGTCTTTGAGGCCTCACCTAACCCAACTGCCCTTGCCCGCCTGAGAAAACCCTCTTGATTCTTCAAGGCTCAACTCAAGGTCTCCTACTCTCTGAACTTTTTTTTTTTTTTTAATAATTTACGTTAACCCTCTTATTTACTTATTTATTTTGGCTGCATTGGGTCTTCGTTGCAGTGCGCGGGCTTCTCATTGCAGGGGCTTCTCATTGTGGCGGCTTCTCTTGGTGCGGGGCATGGATTCTAGGCACGGGCTTCAGTAGTTGTGGCACGCAGGCTCAGTAGTTGTGGTTCGCGGGCTCTAGAGCACAGGCTCAGTAGTTGTGGCGCATGGGCTTAGTTGCTCCGCAGCATGTGGGATCTTCCCGGACCAGGGCTTGAACCCGTGTCCCCTGAACTGGCAGGCAGATTCTTAACCACTGCACCACCAGGGAAGCCCTGAACTTTACTAAACTCCCCAGAATGGGGAAGATCCAGGTGTTGCAGAACCCAATGGATAAGCAATTGCAGGGAGGGAGACTCTTTAAAAATAAAATAAAATAAACATTTGCTAAATTTCAGTTGAAATAGTCTACCTGTGCAACACTTACAGAAACATGATGAGTAGTGTCCCTCCGGAGCTTAGGATGTGTTCTATGCAAATGAGAGACCCTGACTCTTAAGCGTCATTAATCTCAGAGTAAATTCACCCTGATAGACCTGGACACTTCCTTATTTTGTACATAGTGTTCTTTGTACTTACCTCACTTACAGCATTTATCAAAGGAACAATGACTAATTACTTTTTAAATTTCCCAGTACAAAAATGTGATTAGGGACCATATAGAAGCCCAATACCCAACAAATGGGTTTTAACTGTTTTAACACCAAGGATATATTAGTCGAAAGTATAAAAATGCAGGAAATCTAGGCAAATTAAACTGCTGGGTTTTGTTGTAAAGATACCACCTCCTGGTGTCAAGATGGGAAATAAAGCATCACTGTAGTTGTCAGGAGAGGACCTGGGAGAAAAGTTCTGAAGTCTGGACAGCCCTGACACCTTGACTTCTGAAGCTGGTGTTCTGCCATGAACCTGGCTCATTGCCTCTTCATGTCTGCTTCTAGAATCTTTGCAACCCACCAGTGACTTTCCACAGGGTCTAAGTTCAAATCTCCCGTGAGGGAACCTGATTGTCTTAACCTAGATAGTTGCCATCTTCCTCTCCTTCTCCCAAACTGGCTGTAATGGGGCAAGTAGAAGAATCAATAATTTTGGAAAAATTTTCACCAATATCTGTAAAATCTGAACACATTCATTCATAAGATAGGACCCAGCACTCCCACTTGTAACTGTACACCTAACAGGAATGTGTACATCTCCTCACCAAGAGACTTGGACTGGGGCTTCCCTGGTGGCGCAGTGGTTGAGAGACCGCCTGCCGATGCAGGGGACACGGGTTCGTGCCCCGGTCCAGGAAGATCCCACATGCCGCAGAGCGGCTGGGCCCTTGAGCCATGGCCGCTGAGCCTGCGTGTCCGGAGCCTGTGCTCCGCAACGGGAGAGGCCACAACGGTGTGAGGCCCGCGTACCGCAAAAAAAGAAAAAAGACTTGGACTAGAATGATCATTGTACCCTAGTGGTACTAACCCCCAAACGAACACTAACCAAATACTCATCAACAGTTGATAGATAAATTACGATATAGTCATACAATAAAATGCCAGACAGCAAAGAGAACAAGTATTTTACAAGTACGAATAGCAATATGGATAAATCTCACATATACAATGCTGAGCAAGGGAAGACAGACACAAAAGAATGCAGCCTGTATGGTTATGTATGGTTATGTTTATATAAAGTGCAAAAATAAAACATACAACACTGATCTATATGGCTAAAAGTCATGATAGTGGTTAACCTTGGGATGTGGATACTGATTAGAAATGAACAAGAGGGAAACTTCTATGTTAGTAAACATTGTATTTCTTGATCTGGGTGCTTGTTGCAAGGTTGTGTTCACCTTGTGGAAATCACTTGAGTGGCACACAAATGTACGCTTATCAGTATGTAAATTATAATTGAGTGGAAATTTTTTTTTTATGTATCCAGGATAAAGAAATTTTATAACTCAATAATAAAAAGACACATAATCCAGTTTTACAATTGGTGAAGGACCTAAAGAATCTACTCAGATATTTCTCCAAAGATACACAAATAGCCAGTAAGCACCAGGAGAAGTAGCTCAACATTATTAACCAACAGGGAAATGCATATCATAACCACATTCAAACTCACTAAGATGACTATCATAAAAAAGAAAGATAATATCAAGTGTTAGGGGAAATATGGTGAAATTGGAATACTCATATACTGCTAGTTAGAATGTAAAACGGAGCAGCAGCTGCTGTAGGAAATAGCCTGGCAGTTCCTCAGATGGTTAAACACTGAGTCAGGGATGGTAAGTGGATTAATGGTTGCCTAGGTCCTGGGGGATGTGGATATTGAGAAGTGATAGTTAATGGGAGTGGGGATTTTTCATGGATTGATAAAAAAATGTTCTAAAATTGATTGTGGTCATGGATGCACGACTCTGTGAATATACTATAAGCCACTGAATTGTACACTCTACATGGGTAAATTGTATGGTAAGTGCATTATATCTCAATAAAGTCTTTTAGAAATAAGTAGAAGTTGTAGTTCTCAGCAAAGATTTTTGTATATATACAATAAACATTCTAAAAATTATATGGCAAGGCAAAGGAACTAAACAATTTGAAAAAGAAGTTTAAAATGGTAGAAATTACTCTATTTGATGTTAAGACAACTTATAGCTATAGTAATCCATACAGCAAGGTATTGACAAAGGGATAGATGTACAGATC
Organism: Lagenorhynchus albirostris; assembly: GCF_949774975.1. NCBI lineage: Eukaryota > Metazoa > Chordata > Mammalia > Artiodactyla > Delphinidae > Lagenorhynchus > Lagenorhynchus albirostris. The sequence continues at coordinate 52,296,486 of NC_083101.1, read as the reverse complement.
AATGGAACACAATAGAGAACCCAAACAGACCAACACAAGTACACCTAATTTTGATAAAGTTGCAAAAGTAATTCAACGGAGAAAGGATAGTCTCAGCAAATGATGTTGGAACAACTGGGTATCCAGAGGCAAAAAAAAAGTCAACTTTCATACTGTATTCAAAATTTAATTCAAAATAATATGTACAATTATAAAACTTTTAGAATACACAAGAGGACATCCAGGACGTAGGAATGGGTGAAGAATTATTAGACATGGCATCAAAAGGACAATCCATGAAAGTAGACTTCATCAAAACTAAAACATTTTGCTCTGTGAAAGACCACCTTAAGAGGATGAAAATGCAAGCTACAGATAGGTAGAAAATATTTTAAAATTACATATACAACAAAGGCCTTATACCTAGAATAGAGAACTCTCAAAACTCAACAATAAAGAATAGAAAATTCAATTAAAACATGGGCAAAAGACATGAACAGATACTTCACCAAAGTGATATGGATGGCAAGTAATCATGTGAAAAGATGTTTGGTATCATTAGCCACTATGGGGATGTTTGATATCATTAGCCACAAATTAAAACCTGAACAAGATACCATTATATATGCACTAGAACATTTCAGATTTTTTAAAAAAATAGTGATAATACCAAATGTGTCTCCCAGACACTCCTGGTGGGAATCTAAAATGTGTACAAACACTCTCAAAAATAGCTTGGTAGTTTCTTACAAAACTAAGTATGCACTTATGACCCAGCAATCATACTCTTGAGCATTTATCACAGACAAATGAAAACGTATGGCCACATTAAAACCTGTATACAAACGTTCCTAGCAGTTTTATTCATAGTGGCAAAAAACTAGAAACAACCCAAATGTACTTTAATGGGCAAATAGTAAAACAAACTCTAGCATATCCATACAATACAGGAGTACTCAGTGATAAAAAGGAATGAACTATTGATGCATTCAACAGCTTAAAGGAAACTCAAGGTTCTACGTGTGGTAAAAAGAAAGTCAACCTCCAAAAGTTAATGTTTTATGATTCTGCTTATTTAACATTCTCAAAATGAAAAAAACAAAAAAACTATAGAGATGGATAACAGACTAGTGGTTGCCAGGGAACAGGGACTGGGGATGTGGAGAGGATGGGGATGGCGCATATTCAAAGAGGTAACATAGGGTTTTCCTTCACGTTGAGGGAAGAGCTCTGGATCTGGATTGTGCTGGTGTTTATATGAATCTACCGATGGGATAAAACTGCATAGAACAACACATACATGCAAATGAATGAAAGTTTAAAACTAGGGAAAACTGAATAAGGCCTGTAGTCTGGTTGGCCGTAAAGTATCAACATCAATTTCCTGGTTTTGATATTGTTCTACATCTGTATAACAGGATGCCACTGGGGGAAGTTGAATGAAGGGTACACAGGACTATATACCATTTTTTGTGACTTCCTGAGTTGATAATTATTTTTAAAATGAAAAGTTAAAAAGAGAAGTTGTAATATCAAAATCTACAAATATTTTATTCATGTAAAACTAGAGTAAATAGTAAAACAAAGCTTATTTTGAATTAAAAAATATTGTAGCATGGAGGTATATATTTTCTTTGTTGTCTACCTTTTCATACCAACATGCTATCTTATTAAATTTCTCTTTTCTCTGTAAGAACAAAGAGACTTTAGAAATGTTTGAGACTTAGAAAAAAATACTATGTTAATCAATCTAAGTGTCTAAAATAATATTAAACTTTTGCATATGATTTGTCTGCATGTTGTTCAAAATCACTTGGAAAGCCTTAATTAGAAAATTTAATGAATGGAGCACAAAAAGTACCTTATTTTTGCTTTTATTAAATTGTAGTTATTGAAAACTATGCTTGCAAACCAGAAAATGTTGAAATTTATTCCTATGCAATCAATCTAGGGGGAAGCTGAACAAATTAAACAATGAGAACCCTAATGGTGTACAGGATTTAATTTTGAAGTCTGATAATTGTATTTTGGAATACCTTGACGTCTAGCCAATCTTTGATGGAGTAGAACTATTATGATTTCATAAGTCTATTATCTATGTCAGAATGAAATGAAAGTGAGGAAGCCTACATTTTGCAACATCAAGTTTTCACAAGGGAATTAAAAGAATCATAAGTACAATTTATTTGATTATATTTTAAATAATTTTTATTAAATCAAGATGCACAGAATGGAGGCCATAAGACAGTACCTATGAAAATATTTCAGTTGAAATAGTTACACATTTCAGTACAAAAAATTATAACTGAAAATGTTTTTATTTAGCAAAATTTACCCTGAACTTCCTTGTATAGAAAATTTGCTTTTTCAATTAAAAATATTATGTGGTCTACCAGGTAGAGTCACTGAAAGTATCAAAAATTTCAAAGTTATTAACTATAAAATGCTACTTTGAAGGAGACTTCAAGCTATTTTTTTTAAATATGGCCATATTAAAAAATAGAAATTAAAACACAGAAATTCTGTAGAATATTTCCATGGAAGGCATTTATCCTATAGTATGATTGAGAGTATTTTGATTAAAGTATGTTTCCTTCTCTGTTATAAGCCTACTGCAATGTATGCTATGAAAAAAAAAAATAAAACAAAACATGAGCCAAAAATGTTAAACAGCCAAGAAACATTCAAAAGACAAGGAAATTCTCAAGGGTTTGGTATTGCAACAGCTCTGATATCTACAGTAGAACAAATCACGCTGAAAACAAAAAACCAGGAGACAACTTTAAACATAATATTATCCTTGAAAACAGAAATGTGAAAAAAAATCAAGTAATTCATATATTCCCTGTGGTATTAGCTGACATCCCATAAATAGTGTATATGTTTCTTGATACAGAGCAGACTCATGGCATAAGAGGAAAGGAAAGGAAAAACACAGAAATGGGCGGGTTTTATTTTCTGCTTTTTTTTTTCCCCACAAAGCCTCAGGCTAAAGTCCATTCTTTAGCCCTCATTACTTGTATAGCTCTAGGCAAGTTACCTAATCTGGGAACTTGGTTGCCTCATTTGTAAAATTAAGGAAAGGGTGATGGTGACAATGAGGATGACACCACCACCACCCACACTTCTCTAGAAGATAGTGGGGAGGTGTTCAACAAATCCATTTCCCTTATCTTACTCACACAGTAAGAAGGAACTTGTAGGACTCAGGAAGACCACTGTTGCACTCGCTTGGGATCAGGTGACTGAGTCCAGGCCAATGCAAAATGGGCAGAATTGATGTGCACTTCATTTAAACCTGGCCATGAAAACCTCCTGTGCATTGCTTTCTCTCTCTCCTCCCTCTTTGCTGATTGGATGTCAAGACTCAAGACAGCTTTGGAGATCACAGTTTGAAAAACTCCCCACCTTCCGTTAGCACCAGTCTTTGAATGACTGCATGGAACAAAGCCTTTCACTGAGGATTTTATGTACATGAGAAAATAAATTTCTCATGGATTAAAATTTTTTTTCAAAGTTATTAACTATAAAATGCTACTTTGAAGAAGATTTCAAGCTCTTTAAAAATAATAATATGGCCATATTAAAACTATTTTCTCTAGGAGAAGTATCAGTGATTGGGTATTAGAAATATATCTGGCTAAGAAATTGCTTATAAAGAATGTGAATAAATACCAAGAATAATTATTTTGCATGTTATTTTTAGTATTCCTACAATCAATATACATTTTTAAAATTTGGTTTATATTAACTGATATGTGTTATTTTTACTTTAAGAATTTTGTATTTGGGGACTTCCCTGGTGGCACAGTGGTTAAGAATACGCCTGCCAATGCAGGGAACACAGGTTCGAGCCTTGGTCCGGTAAGATCCCACATGCCGCGGAGCAACGAAGCCTGCGCGCCACAGCTATTGAGCCTGCGCTCTACAGGCCGCGAGCCACAACTACTGAGCCGTTGCCACAACTACTGACGCCTGCCTGCCTAGAGCCTGTGCTCTGCAACAGGATAAGCCACTGCAATGAGAAGCCCGAGCACCGCAATGAAGAGTAGTCCCCGCTCACCGAAACGAGAGAAAGCCTGCGCACAGCGATGAAGACCCAATGCAGCCAAAAATAAATAAATTTATAAAAAAAGAATTTTGTATTTGAAAATTGCTTTAATAGAACTGTTTTCATCTAGTCAATTAATATTTCAAAATCATGTAATTTAAATTATTTTTGTTGCTCATTTTAATCTCAAATATATGCCAATATGGACAAGAAGCTTTAAGGTCACCCTAATGAAAACGTTCTTTTTAGGAGAAATTATCAGCAGTTTACGAACTTAGAGCTCTCACATGCTAAATTTCACAGAAAATTCTTTGAGGCTTGGAGATATAGCTAATACTCCTTGATAGAGGCAGGTGTGGCAGGGTCAGTTCAGCAAAGAGTATGGCACAGACTTTGCTTGGGAAGGAGCTCTAAAAGTCAATATTAGCCACAAGAAAAAAAGAAAAGGGAAAAGAAAAGCCAAATATTTGAAATTAAATGATTCTTTTCCAACAATGGTGGTTTTTCACACATGATCTTGGTTACATCACTGAGCTTCTCTGAGCTTCAGTTTCTTTTTATGTAAAATGGGAATAGAAACAATAACTATGTCTCAGGATTGCTGTAAAATGGAAATAGAAACAATAACTATGTCTCAGAATTGCCATGAAAGAGCATGTGTGAAGTTCTTAGAAAACCAGAAAATTATAGGCAAACTTTGACTCAAGACAATCGACAACACCAGTAGCAGACCTTCAAGAATCAAATAAGGAAGAGTTTTTGGAAGGGCCTTAGGATGCCTGGGGAGGATCAGAGAAAGAATAGAGGGAGTAGGCAGGGAGAATACCCAGGAGTCAGTCAGTTCTTCTAACTAGACCTTTGGTTTGGTATTTGACCTTCATGGCAGTGTGGGTCATTTTGTGCTTGGCCAGGAGTTGGAAGACAAAGCAGCCTTCTACATTCATTCCCACATGAATTTTGGGGTCTTCCTTGTCTACCTCTCCACCCTGTACAGCTCAGCTGCCCCTCCGTCCTAAACTGGGAATTACAGAACCCTGTGCCACTGATATATTACTAAAATGCATCTGTGTGACACCATGTTCCTCCTTCTCCTCCATGACTTCTGTCTCCCCTAAGGTGGCTGATGTGGACAGATCCCACCAAGACAGACCCACAAGGACAGATCCACCAGGACAGATCCCACCAACACAGACCCACGGCCATGATTTAGGTGCTGACTGGCTTGGCTGTATTCTGGTGATAGTTGCCTCCCACCTGGGTGTATTGTGTCCTGGGCTGCCACAGTCATTTCTGTGAGATTTGTAACTTGAGCCATGTTTGCTCCCTGGATTAGAATGCAGAGGCATGGTGTTAAATCTCCACTGGTTAAATATAATCATGTTCTAGGGTTGAATTCTTTTTGTTTCAAAGTCCTTACATTTAAAACTGGTTACATTTTGCTGTGAGCCCTCTACCCTCGCTCTTCAATTCCACCTTTTCCTATCACTAACCCCACCCCACAGCCCTGTTTCTTTGGGGTCCCAGATCAGCTTGCCTTCCCTGTGTGGTGCTAGCATTTCATGATTCTCTTAGCAGATGGACCAGTCCTGGAAGTGGAATTCAGCCTTCCCCAAAAGCTCACTTTAGAATCAATTTTCAGGACAACTCATAATTATGAGCCAGCTTTCATGGTAGACAAACAAACAAACAAACAAACCAAATTATTACCTACAGTGACTTGAGCATTGCCTACATCAGACAGAAAAGAATGGAGAAGCATTGTCATCAGGGTGCTTTTTTTTTACTAATCCAGAGGACTGAAAACAATTCAGCAAGATACTTACGAGCATAGGCCTTGGAGTCCAACAGACTCAGTTCTGATCTGTTCTAGACTCCACTATCTTGTGCAACTTTGCACAAGTCACTTTTCATCCCTAGATCTCAGCTTCCTATCTGCCAAATGAGAATGATATTGACGGCTACCTCATGAGGTTGACGTAAGGATCCACTGAGATGATGCATATAAAACACCTAACATAGAGGCTGTACAAAGTAAGTACTCAATCAAGGTAAGTACTCAATAACTATTAATATTACAAAGTATATAATCCACTCAAATGCAATATTATAAATTATATAACTTACTGAGTTCCCTGAGAAAGGAATGAGTCACCTAAGACCATGCTCTGAGTTAATGGCAGAGCATGAACTTCCACTAAGCACTCATTTCATTTAGCATTTACTGAAAGTCTACTTTGTGCTAGGCACTGAGCTAAATGCTAGAGGTGCAAGGATGAATGAGACAAGGTCAATAGCCCCATGGAGTCCAGACATTATTTATCAGAGGACATGAATCATGTGTGTAAAGAGTTAAAATTTGTTAAGGGAAGTAATAGAAGTATGTTCAAAGAACAGAATTAGCTGGAGTAATTCTTTCTCAGATAAAGTAAGTCTTATAATAAAGTCAATAAGAAACTTAGTTTTGAAGGATGCCAAAAGGCAAATTATAGAAAACAGTATCCCAGGAAGAACAAAGAGTATACAAAACAAGCAAAATGCATGAAGGTCTGAAGCTCCACGGTGCACGTGACAAAGTTTTTTAAACTTAATTAATTAAACTTGCTGAGGTACAAAGTACTATGCAGGATTAGAGACAGCAACCTGCTGCAATGCTCATCTTCTCACACTTGAGTCACTATAACGGGCTCTTTGGGAACTGAAACCAAATCAGGAGTTATAGAAAAGTTTGAGGATACAATTATCACTGGTGATAAATACTTTTAAGGAAGTATCCCCAACACCTGGCCTAGTACCTGGCATACAGAGTATTCAAGATACATTTGTTGAACAAAGGAAAGATAGAATTTGGGGGCAGTGTTTTGTGGGAAGGAGAGAGGTAGGATGGGAGATTTGTATCTCCACAACCTGGTACCAGAGGCAACTCTTGAAATCATACAGAACTGAGCTTGTGTCCTACTTCTTCCATATATTACCTGTTTGCCCTTAGGCAAATTGTTTATCTTTTTGATACCTACCTCAAATTCCTCATCTCTAAAATAGGGGTAATAATACTTGTAGAAGTTTCGTAGATTGACAAGAGACTATTTAAATCATATAAAAATCATCCTGTTCAGTACTTGACCACTTCCCTTTAAAACTTCAATCTTAAATCAGTCTTTCCAGAGCTCAATTTTAAATCTCAGGTTATGTCTTATAACAAGACAAATTCTAAGGGGAGGGAATAAGTGAGACAAGCATCCTCCAAAGGACAAGTGGAACATGAAAGCAGAGCATGAGAGCATACTTTAATTTAAGACCAGCTCTGCGAATACTCACTCTACCAACTTATCTGGAACTGGTAAGTGTATTCCTGGGGAAAAGGTTGATATGTTACGGATAATGATGTGCATGGAATGATCTGCAGGTTGTAACAAACTGTGATTCTAACCAAGGCAATGTTTAAGCTGATCAAAGAAATCAAGCGTCCCTTTTGCAGCCCAGCTCCCTGCCTTGTTAAACATCGCCATTAGTCCAAGACGCTTACTCACTTCACCCTAACTTTATTTACTGATTGTAAGCTAACACTCCTTGGTAACTGAGCAGGTGCTACTTGATGCCAGAGATGCACAGAAGGAAGCAGAATTTATCCCTGCAGTAGCATCCCCATTAATCATGTGGACAAGACATGGAGATCAGATGCATTCTTCTCTGTTAACAAGCAAAGACAAAAGCGGTTATGGGGCTATCTGTAACCAGGACTAGGTGAGTGAGGCTGTGAGCAACTCGCGGTGGGTTGTTTTACCTTTCATACAGTCCCCCCTGCCCCCACATACACACCCTCTCAGAAAGGTTTCATTCGCTTACGACACTGCTCACACTGCTCCCATTTGACCAAGTTTGACAACTACCACCGATTTCTGAGAGATTTTCTTCCCCTCTAGTGCCTTCTGTGGTCACCTGTAATGAAGGATGACAAATAATCCTTCCCTCTTCTCCCTCCTCCCCAAGCCTCCAACTGTAAGCTGTTACAGTCATGAGAAGTTTTTTTATTAAACAAACAAAAAAATCGAAAAAAGTACTGTGACCACAGAACTGTGACCAATATTGGAATTTAGCAAGAAGTCAGTTCTGGTTTCATGAGGCTACACTAAGAATCTGGGAACATTTCGCTACTAAAGCTCATGATGAATGACTCTAGGAAGAAAGGGCTGCAATTTCTAATGTCGTCTTTTTCAGTATCAGTTTCATGCCATTGATAATGGGAAGTGACATGTAGGCATGTAGCACACTGTCTCCTTGGCCAACAAAGATAAGCTACTGTCATATCAGTCCTGGCACCATAGAGCTTCTGGTTTGTAACTCAAATTTGATTCAGAAAGGGGGAGCTATCAGGAAAGAATAATAAATCATTCCATTTCCTCTGTGTTTAGATTGAACCCATCAACTCTCCCGAGAGGCTAACCAATGTACACCTAGCAATAAAAAGAAACTCAATCCTGTGCGCTTGAGCCAATTCACTTTTGGTAATTTTTTTTCACATAATTTCAGTTTTCAGAAAAGTTACAAGGATGATGCAAATAATTCCTATATATCCTTTTCCCAGATTCAACAACTATTTACATTTTCTTCAAGTTATCATTTGCTTGCTTGTGCTATGTGTGTGTGTCTGTGTGCATGTGCAGGTGAATGTGTGTAATGTCTTAAACACTTTCAAAGAAAGTTGCATACCCCTACCCCTAAATACTTCAGCATGCATTTCCTGAGAACACTGACCTACTCAACTACAGTACAATTATCAAAATCAGGTAATTTAACTTTGTTATATTACTATCATCTAATCCACAGATCATATTCAAATTTTGCAATTGTTCCAATAATATCCTTTAGATCTTTTTTCCCCTCAGCGCAATATCCAATATAGAATCATTCATTGCATTTTGTTGTCCTGTTTCTTCGGTTTATTTTAATCTGGAAAAAGTTCCTCAGTTTTTCTCTGTATTTCACAACCATAGCACTTTTAAAAGTACGGGCAATTATTTTATGGATTGTCCCTAAATTTGAGTTTGTCTGCTTTTTTGTTCACAATTAGATTATGATTTATTTTTTTTCTATCTGAATATCACACAAGTACCACTGAAAAAAAAGCAGCAGAAGACTCTGGAGCCCATAGAAAACCAGTTATCTTATTCTTATTCCTACCACCCTGAATGGAAACATCTCCTAACATACAGAGCATAGATGTGTTCCTCAACAGGGTATTTCTTTAGTGGTAGAGCCAAATTTATCCTGAACTAAAGGCTTTTCTGGACCTGCCTTGACAAAGTTAAAAAGCAAGTTTCAAGAGAATCAAGCTGATTCTAAATAGCTGGATTCCAAAACAAATCCCAACAATATTGAAAAGAATTTTAAAAAACCCAGCACCCAACAATGTGAAATTCAGAATTTTTCATCCAATCAAAAATTATGAATCATACAAGGAAGTTAAAAAATATGACCCACACCAGGAGAAAGAAACAGTCAATAGAAACAGATCCAGAAATGACACAGAACTGGTAAACACAGGCATTAAAATAGAGTAATGAAAGATACAAAAATGCCCCAAATTAATTTTATAGATGAAAAATGCAATATATGAATAGAAAAATTAACATCAGATTAGACATTGTAGGAGAAAAAGCTGGTGAAGCAGAAGACACAGCAATAGAAACTATCTACAGTGAAATAGAGATTAAATAGACTGAAGTGATGAACAGAACAGCCATAAGCTTGTGGACCAATATCACACATTCTAATGTATGTTTAATTGGAGCCTCCAAAGGAAGTTGGAGTGGGGAAGAAAAAATACTTTAAAAAATAATGACATTTATTTTCTAAATGTGGAGAAAATCATAAACACACAGATCCAGAATAGTCAACAAACCCCAAGCAGAAGAAACAAGAAGAAATTATCAGTAAGGCATATCACAATCAAATTTTTTAAAACACATGATAAAGAGATACTTTTAATATCACCAGAGAAACAAAGATAAGACTGAAAGGAGGGTTCACATTAGTAGCAATGAACGTAAGAGGAGAATGTAATGATCTCTTTAAAAATAACTGTCAATGAGGAATCCTATACCCGGTGAAAAATCTTTCAAAATCAAGGACAAAATGAAGACCTTTTCTAACATAACCAAGATGAGTCACCACGAGAAGAGCAGCACTATTAGAATTACTAAAGGAAGTCCTCAGGCATAGGTAAATGATACCAGATGGAAATATAGATCTACACAAAAGAAAGAAGTGCTCAGGAAATAATAAATACATAGGTAATTATAAAAGACATTTTTCTCATTATTTTAATTTCCTGAAAAGATAAATGATTACTCAGAGCAATAATAACAACACTAATAATGAGATTTATAACATTTGCAGAAATGCAATCAATGATAAAAATAATATCTGTAATATTGCCAAGAGAAAGTTAAATAAAAATGCAATTTTCATATGAAATTGTAAAATCAAAATACATATTTTATAATATGTTAAGCATGGGATGAATATTATAAACCCTAGGTAACTACTAAAAAGCAATGCCAAAATATATAGATAACAAGCCAAGAAAGGAGATGGAATTCTACAAATATTCAATTTATCTATAAAAAAGAGGGAAAAGCTACTAAAAAAAGATGGTACAAATAATAGTGGCAAGATGGTAGATTTAAACATAATCATGTTGATAATCACATTAAAAGTAAGTGTTCTACAAAAAGCACAGATTCCCAGATTGATAAAATAAAAAAGACCTAGTCTTAAGCTGTCTATATTTTAATATAAAGAGAGACAAATGTCAAAAGTGAAAGACTGGAAAGAGATATACTATATAACCACAAATCAAAAGAAAGATGACAAGGCTATATTAATATCAAAGTGGATTTTAAAGCAAATAATATTACTAGGAATAGAGAAGATCATTTCATGATAAAGATATCAATTTAACAAGAGGACATAACAATCTTAAAAGTGTATGCACTTAATAACACAATCTTAAAATATAGTAAGTCAATAACTAGTAGAACCTAAAGGTAAAAGAGACAAATAAAAAAGTTTATAGTTGGATAACTCATCACTTCTGACTTAATAATTGATTTAAAAAAAGAAGTAGACAGAAAATCAGTATGGATATAGAAGACTTGAACAACACAATCTACTTGATGTTTATTGGACAATATATGTAACAGACATTATTTTCAAGTGCACACAGAACATTTACCAAAATAGACTATATTGTCTCATCAAACTATAATTAAAAGTCAATAGTAGAAATGTTCACAGAAAATCCTTAAATATTTGAAAATTAAATGATACACTTTTAAATAAACCATGGCTCAATGAAGAAATTTAAAGGAAATTGGAAAGTATTTGAATTTCATAAAAATGCACACACGACATATCAAAACTTGTGGGATGCAGCTAATGCAGTGTTTATAAGAAATTTTATAGCATCAAATGCCTACATTAGAAAAGAAGAAATATCGCAAGTCAGTTACTTACACTTTCACATTAAGAAACTAGATAAGGTGGAGCAAATTAAATCCAAAGTAAGCAGGAAGAATGAAATTTTTAAAAAAGAGGAGCAGAAATCAATGAAACATAAAACAAAATGAAGTAGATAACACGAATGAATCAAAAAGCTAATTCTAAAGATAAATGAGCTGGATAAACTTCTAGCAAGCTGATAAGGAAGAACAGAGAGAAGATGCAAATTACAAATATTAGGAACAAGAGAAAGGACATCACAACAGATCCTATATACCTTAAAATTTTAATAAGGGGATACCATAAGGAAATTTTATGGAAAGAAGTCCAACAACTTGATGAAATCGACAAATTCCTTGAAAGATACAAACTACTGAAGCTCAACGCAAAACACATAGGTCATTTGAAAAGGCTTATATCTGTTAAAGAAAGTGAATTGATAATTTTTAAACCTCCATAAGAATAAAACTCTTTGCACAGATGACTTCATTAGAAAATTCTTCAAAACATTAAGAAACGATGCAAATTATTTTCAAAATCTTCTAGAAAATACAGTAGGAAGGAACACTTCCCAGCTCATTGATGAGACCAGCATTGCCTTGACACCAAAATCAAGGAAAGAAATTACAAGAAAACAACAGAACAATATCCCTCATGAATATATACGTAAAAATCTTTAACAAATATTTAGCAAATTGAACCCATCTCAGTAATTCAAGGTAGGTTTGGAAACATTTGGAAATCATCAGTGTAATTCCTCATGTTAAGAGTCTTAAAATGAAAATACATGTGAACAGCCCCATAGATTCATAAAATAAATTTGACAACATTTAACATTTTTTCATGATAAAAATTTCCAGCAAATTAGGAATAAAGGGGAGCTTTCTCAGTCTGATAAAGGACACTTACAGTTAATATTACACTTAATGGGTAAAGACTGCTTTCCTTCTTAGATGAAGAACAAGGCAAGGCTTCTGCTTTAATTATTTCCATTCAACATTATGCTGTAAATCATGGCCAGAGCAATAAAGCAAGACAATAATAAATAAATGAATGAATGAAATAAGTATTGGAAAGGAAGAATTCAAACTGTCCTTGTTCACAGAGGACATGTTCATCCATGTTAAAAACCCTAAGGAATTTCCAAAAAGGCTCCTAGAAATAATAAGTGAGTTTAGCAAGATTACAGTATACTAGGTCAATACATAAATGGCAATTATATTTCTATACATTAGCCACAGATGATCATAGTTTGAAATTTTAAAAATACCATTTGCATTAGCATCAAACATGAAATAAATAGAAATATATTTAGTAAAATATGCATAAGTCATATTCACTGAGAATTGCAGAACATTGCTGAGACAAATTAAAGAAGACTTAAACAAATGCAGAACTATATCATTTTTATGATCAGAAGATTTTATATTTCCAGAAAGTCTGTTTTCTCCAAATTGACCTATAGAGTCAATTCATTCATAAACAAAATCTCAACTGATTTCTTTATAAAAATTGGCAAGCTAATGCTAAAATTCATATATAAACTCAAGGGATTCAGAATAGACAAACTAATTTTGAGAATGAAGAACTAAATTGAGAGACTCACACTATGTGATTTCAGTACCTACTCTAAAGCTACAGTAAGTAAGACAACTTGGTATTGGCATAATGACATACAGATCAATGAACCAGAAAGTCCAGAAATAAATCCATACATATATTGACAGTTGATGCTTGACAAGTGTGCTGAAATAAGTCAATTGGAAAATTTTTTTTCCAACAAACTGCACTGGAATGATTGTAGCTCAATATTTAAAAAATTAACAGTGACCTTCATCTCATACAAGACTGAAAAATGAATCACTGACCTAAATAAAAGAGCTAAAACTATAAAACTTCTAGAAGAAAACATTAAAAAAAAATGTGAAACTTTGGGTTAGGCAAAGATTTCTTAAGTAGGACACAAAAAGCACAAAATATAAAAGTTAATGAATTGTATTTCTTCAAAATTTAAAACTTTACTCTTCAATAGGTAAGAAAAAGAAATGGCAAACCAGATAGAGAGAAGGATACCAAAGAAAATATATGGGTGGCAAATAAACATATGAAATTATGCTGAAACTCATCACTCATTAGGGAAAGGCAAATAAAAAACAGAATGAGATAAAACACACATCCATTAGATATGGCTAAAATTAAAGAGATTGACAATACCAGGTGTTGCCAGGGAGGTAGAGCAACCGAAAGTATTCCACACTGCTGATGAGAATGAGTAACAGGACAAGCATTTTAGAAAGCAGTTTGACAGTTTCTTATAAATTTAAGCATACACTTACCATAAGACTTAGCAATTCCACATCTAGGTATTTACTCAAGAAAAATGTAAATATATGGTCACACAAAGGTCACACACTGCATATGAATGTGCAGAGATTTTAGTCCCAAATTCCCAAAACTGGAACAAAGCCAGATGTCCATCAGCTTGCGAATGGATAAACAAATTGTGGTTTAGCAATAAAATGGGATTATCTGATTATCAATAAGAAGGTATTAACTAGCAATACTTTCAACAATAGGGATGAATCTCAAAAAGATAATGCTAAATTGAAAAATATCTAGACACAAAACACTGCATACTATAAGATTCCATTAACATAAAATTTCAGTAAAGGCAAAACCATAGTGAAAGGAAAGGAACAGAAATAATCAATGATTGCCAGAGATCAGGAGTTGGTAAAAGGGCATTGACTACAAAACGGGTACCAGAAATGATGAAAATATTCCATAGCGTCATAGTACGGATGGTTACATGACTTTTTACGTTTGTCAAAACTCATTGCACATATGGTCACCTTATCTTTGATAAAGGAGGCAGGAATGTACAGTGGAGAAAGGACAGCCTCTTCAATAAGTGGTGCTAGGAAAACTGGACAGTTACGTGTAAAAGTATGAGATTAGAACACTCCCTAACACCATACACAATAATAAGCTCAAAATGGATTAAAGACCTAAATGTAAGGCCAGAAACTATAAAACTCTTAGAGGAAAACATAGGCAGAACACTCTATGACATAAATCACAGCAAGATCCTTTTTGACCCACCTTCTAGAGAAATGGAAATAAAAACAAAAATAAACAAATGGGACCTAATGAAACTTCAAAGCTTTTGCACAGCAAAGGAAACCATAAGCAAGACCAAAAGACAACCCTCAGAATGGGAGAAAATATTTGCCAATGAAGCAACTGACAAAGGATTAATCTCCAAAATTTATAAGCAGCTCAATAACAAAAAACCAAACAACCCAATCCAAAAATGGGCAGAAGACCTAAACAGACATTTCTCCGAAGAAGATATACAGACTGCCAACAAACACATGAAAGAATGCTCAACATCATTAATCATTAGAGAAATGCAAATCAAAACTACAATGAGATATCATCTCACACCAGTCAGAATGGCCATCATCAAAAAATCTAGAAACAATAAATGCTGGAGAGGGTGTGGAGAAAAGGGAACACTCTTGCACTGTGGTGGGAATGTGAATTGGTACAGCCACTATGGAGAACAGTATGGAGGTTCCTTAAAAAACTACAAATAGAACTACCATATGACCCAGCAATTCCACTACTGGGCATATACCCTGAGAAAACCATAATTCAAAAAGAGTCATGTACCAAAATGTTCATTGCAGCTCTATTTACAACAGCTCGGAGATGGAAACAACCTAAGTGTCCATCACCGGATGAATGGATAAAGAAGATGTGGCACATATATACAATGGAATATTACTCAGCCATAAAAAGAAACGAAATTGAGCTATTTGTGATGAGGTGGATGGACCTAGAGTCTGTCATACAGAGTGAAGTAAGTCAGAAAGAGAAAGACAAATACCGTATGCTAACACATATATATGGAATTTAAGAAAAAAAAAATGTCATGAAGAACCTAGGGGTAAGACAGGAATAAAGACACAGACCTACTAGAGAATGGACTTGAGGATATGGGGAGCGGGAAGGGTAAGCTGTGACAAAGCGAGAGAGAGGCATGGACATATATACACTACCAAACGTAAGGTAGATAGCTAGTGGGAAGCAGCCACATAGCACAGGGAGATCAATTTGGTGCCTTGTGACCACCTAGAGGGGTGGGATAGGGAGGGTGGGAGGGAGGGAGACGCAAGAGGGAAGAGATATGGGAACATATGTATATGTATAACTGATTCACTTTGTTATAAAGCAGAAACTAACACACCATTGTAAAGCAATTATACTCCAATAAAGATGTAAAAAAAACCCCATCGAATTATATACTTTATATTGATAAATTTTATTATAGGTAAATTACACCTCAAGAAATCTAAGAAAAATAATTCTTTATCCATGAATCCTAGAATCCGTGTGTGTGTGTGTGTGTGTGTGTGTGTGTGTGTAAAATAGTCAAACTGAATCCCAGAGGTAAAAAGACAGAGGATATTTGAAATAATATTGCCGGATGTTTAGACCCTGCTATATATTCAAAAACTATTTTTCTTTTTTTAAAGATTTTTCTTTCTTTTTTTTTTTGATATGGACCATTTTTTAAAAGTCTTTATTGAATTTGTTACAATACTGCTTCTATTTTATGTTTTGGTTTTTTGGCCCTGAGGCATATGGGATCTTAGCTCCCCAACCAGGAATTGAACCCGCATGCCCTGCATTGGAAGGCGAAGTCTTAACCACTGGACCGCCAGGGAAGTCCCCAGAAACTATTTTTAAATGTTGCTAATTAGAATATCTGAGATCATTAGTAGTCAAAAATATAATTCAGAACTTCAACTCACAGGCAAAAGTAATTCTACATTATTTTTTAAATTGTATTAAAGCTGTTTGAGATACTTTAAAAATAAAAAAAGGGTAAAGGAGAAAGGAACTAAGATTCTGAATTAAAACTATGTGTTAAGTTCTTTCAATGTATTTATTACCTAATTTAATCCTTACAAGAACTCTGAAAGTTAAACTCAGTTATCATCTCAGGATATCAAGCAGCTATAGATGTGGAAGTGACTCAAGTTTAAGTGTATTTGATTCCAAATCTTTATATCCAGCAGCTCTTATTTTCCATATGCAGGAAGATGGAATTTTATTACAAGGTCATATAAGATCTAATAGAAACATCTACATTTAGAAATTTTCTGAATGCCCCCAAGTAACGATGAGGTTTTTCTGCATTCCATTTGCCAATCATTGTGCTGGGTACTTTGTCAAATCTCATTTAAGCCTTTTAACAATCCAACAGTCTAAGCACTATTACTATAGCCATTTTGCAGGTGAAGAAAGTTTCACATGGTTTTTATACAACACTAAATTCTTCATTTTTTCTATACCAATTACTGCTCACTTTCATAAATGACTTTCAGTAGATTTAGGGTCTGTAATTTACCACTAGAGCCAGTAACCACATTCTTTGATTGCAAGTCAAATACTTAGAAGTCATGGGTATACCCAACATGATATTCCTTCATACTGAGCCTATTGGGCAGAGTTCACTTACCCTCCCCATGTACCCAACCTCCCTCCACCTGTCATTGCTCTGTAATCTCTCTCCTTCACGTATTTCCTGTCATGACAATTCTCTTCTCTACCTAATAGTCTTTCCTTTAGTGTAGAAAACCAGTGTTCTGCAAAGCATGACCCTTGCCCATGTTTATTTTGTAACCAGCCCCTCCTTCTTTTTCTCTTTAATGTTTTCCATTGAACACTAACATTAGTTGATAATTCTACGCCACAGACATAATTTCCTATCCCTCTGAATTTCCTTTTACTCAGTTCCTGGGCTTCTGTAGGTAGATAATAGTGGTATTCCATTGTGTGCTGTGGCTAAGTTCTAAAGTCAGGGCACAAGAAAAGAATTTGAATAATATCGGGACTTCCCTGGTGGTGCAATGGTTAAGACGCCACGCTCCCAATGCAGGGGGCCCTGGTTCAATCCCTGGTCAAGGAACTATATCCCACATGCATGCCACAAATAAGAGTTCGCATGCTACAACTAAGGAGCCTGCATGCTGCAACTAAGAAGCTGGCGAGCTGCAACTAAGGAGCCCACATGCCACAACGAAGGAGCCCACCTACTGCAACTAAGACCCAGAGCAACCAAATACCTAAATAAATATTTTTTTAAAAAAGGAATTTGAATAATATCAAATTTTCTCTTGAAAAATTCTTAGAAAGGGGTCACACTGCAAGCAAATGTACAATTTTCCAGTGAATCCACCAGAGCTAACTTTGGAAAATAATTCACCACTTCTTTGGCTGAGCTGTAGCTGCTTGTATTAATGGACCATTTTATAAAAAACACATATCTGTATATTTAATAACTAGAATGACTTTCAATGCAGCAAGATGTTCTCCCTAAGAGAGTTACATGGGGAGAGAGGTCACCTAAGGCTGGAGGCATATCTCTCTCATTTCATGCTCACTGAATAGAATCGTAACTGAAATAACCTGCAATTACTGTTATTTTTTATTCCTTGTCTCCCTCTCTCCCTTTTCACTTTAAACCTGGAGTAGTACAAATAGTTGAGTTTGCACACATTAAATGCATTTATGATGCAATGGCACTACATAGAGATATAAAGTGCATACTATAGAATCTCTGGTGAGTGTGCAGCCCACAATTTAGGTTTTATGGATGACTAGTGTGATTCTCTTGCCCCTCTCTGAGGAACAGTTGTCCAAAGGATTGGAGAAGTTCACCATGTTGCTAGATCACTATGTCTAGGACTTACAGGCGAACTGTTACATCAGTCTGCCCTTTTCACACTCCGAGCCAAGAGTTAGTGATATCACCAACTCATGGATAAAGTCTTGATCTCCACGTGGCACGATTTGGGGGCCTACTGTCTCAATTTCCTCATCTATAAAGCAGAGGCAGTAGGAGGTAAGTCAGTGATTATTAATTTTGGTCAGATACAAAGACATCTATTTTAAGGGTCTGTTTGGATTTTATTCACTTTCTTCCAAACTTCTGGGTCTTGAAATCATCATCAGAGTTTTCCAAAATCCTATTCCCTCTTATTGTTTAAAGCTGTCTTTCCTTTGAAGGCAGTTTAATCCATGTGTTTCTGATTGGCTTTCTCTTAAAACATCAGTGTATTTTTTCCCTAAGAGGTAATGGTATCCAAGAAGCCTTAAAACACACGTCCACAGAAGTTTCTTTTGCTTAGCTTTCCCTTTTTGAAACCTGGAAATTATTCTTTGCCAAATATAAATTAACTCAGACACCAAAAAGTTTGGGTTCAGGTTGAAACTTCATACCCATGAATTTTAAATAGCTTCTAAACTTGGCACAATCTATTCTATATTTGCCCTTTTTAGCCACTGGCTAAAGAAGACAGTCCCTTGATTAAATGAATTTTGGGATCTAAATAAAATGAAAAAGCTGAACAAAGGCAGCTGATGATAAAACATTGAATGTCATCATGTGACAAAGGGAGAGATCCAAACTCCTTCTCAGAAGTTTTGGATTGACCATGGGTGCTATTTAAGAAGTTCACGGGCCACTTGCTTTGCTCCCAGAACCCAAATACTAGAATTTCGGGGGATTCATCTAAGCCCCTTGTCAAACGTTCCTGATCATAAAATTCCAGAAAATAGGGCTGGGAGAAGCACAAGTTCATAGATGCAATCCCATGCTGTTGTATAGTATTATAATCCTTACATTGATTCTATCACCCTGCTTAGTTTTCCAGGATTTCAACAGTGAACTCTACAACAGCTATGTAAAAGAGAAAATTCTTCTTTCAACTGTCTCTTTCTGTAGTCTCAAGCAAAATACACATTTTCATGGCTGTACCTGACAAACTGTTTGGTTGTGACCACCTCCACAATCCACTCTCCCCAGCAAGCAAGACTCGCTGGTCCAAAGCAACAAGGAAACTGAAAAGTTCTGAGTTAAGCTAAATCACTAGCA
Source organism: Lagenorhynchus albirostris (assembly GCF_949774975.1). Classification (NCBI taxonomy): domain Eukaryota; kingdom Metazoa; phylum Chordata; class Mammalia; order Artiodactyla; family Delphinidae; genus Lagenorhynchus; species Lagenorhynchus albirostris. The sequence goes on along the minus strand of NC_083101.1, from coordinate 52,277,008 downwards.
GTGCTGTGTTGGTTTCCCATTGCTATAATATTCCCAAGTCCACCATTCCATCATCTTCAAAGCTCTTGATGACACCTGAAAAGTATGGAAGCCAACCCAATAGGTGTAAAAATGGACAGAGCACTTCCTACTTCAGGCATTCAATAGAGTAGGGTTTTCTTCTGAGAACCTATGACAGTCTGCTCACTCACTGCCTAGTGAGCGAAAGCCACCATCTCTCAACAAATATCAACCCTTCCTACTTGTTTCCTGGTATATAGCTTACTCCTCATCTTAAATAACACATTTGCCTACTTCACATTTCTTCAAATTCACCTTGTGTTTTTACCACTCCACACATGTTCCTGATGTTCCCATAGCCTGGAATGCCTTTCCCTGTCTCTCTGCCTATTTGATTCCTACTCATCTTCAAAGTCCCACTTACATGCTGCCTTTCTTTACTCCCCAGCCACACGTAGCCCTAATCAGAATTCACTACTCTCTACACTCCAACACTACTGTGTTTAATACCATTATTAGTAGTACTTACAGTTTAATTAGTAATACCACTAGGACTTTACAGGTCTACGTACTCTACTAAAACATGAGTTCCTTGAATTTCCTGAATGTCTTATTCATCTAAAAGTCTCCAACAACTGGCATCTAATAGACTTTCAATAATATTTATTTAATTGAGTACTCAATAGGCAATTAGCCATGTACTGAATCCTATACAACAGTATAATGAAAAATACGATTCTTGATCACAAGCTCTCACATTCCACAATACATTATACAGATGTTCTATGTCTTACAATTGGGTTATGTCCCAATAAACCCATCATAAGTTGAAAATATCATAAGTTGAAAATGCATTTAATACACCTTACCTACCAAACATCATAGCTTAGCCTAGCCTACCTTAAATGTGTTTAGAACACTTACATTAGCCTACAGTTGGGCAAAATCATCTGACACAAAGCCTATTTTACAATAAAGTGTTGACTCTCTCAGGAAATTTATTGAATGCAGTGCTAAAAGTGAAAAAAAGAGTGGTGAAAGTGTATCAATTGTTTACCCTTGTGATCACCTGGTTAATTGGGAGCTGCGGCTCATTGCAGCTGCCCAGCATCACAAGAGAGTATCGTACTGCATATCGCTAGCCTAGGAAAAGATCAAAATTCAAAATTCGAAGGCCAGTTTCTACTGAATGCATACCACTTTCGTACCATCGCAAAGTCCAAAACCCTAAGTTGAACCGTCACAAGTCAGGGACCATCTGCATAAACACAGACATTGAAGTCACTTATTACCTAAGACAAGGTTGACAATCTTTTTTCTGTAAAAGGCCAGATAATAAATATTTTAGGCTTTGTAGGCTACACATGGTCTCTGTCAGATACGCTTCTTTGTTTTCCTTTACCATCCTTTAAAAATGTAAAAACCATTCTTAGCTTGCAGGTTGTACAAAAACAAGCCAAGAACCAGAACTGGCCCAGGGATGTAATTTGCCACCCCTGATCCAAGACAGAAGAACCCAATAACACTTTCTGTAACGTGGAACTGTTTTTTCTACTGCTCAACATGGTAGCCGCTAGCCATATGCAGCCATTGAGCGTGTGAAATAGGCTAGTCCAACTGAGAAACTAAAGTTTAAATTTTACTTCACTTTAATTAATTTTAGTTTAAATAGTCATATGTGGGTGTTGGTTTGCCCACATGAGTAGATTGTTTCAAACTACCAACTCCCTGAAATTAGAGTAGAGTATTTGGGAGTAGACTCAGGACGAGTAGACTATTTGGGAACCAGACAGTCGGCAACTAGAAAATGTAACTGTGATGATGGGTCTCCTTACTCAGTATGATACAAGAAACCAGACAGCCCCCAAAGCTGTCTACGTGTCATTAAAAAAATCTCTATCTGTGCACATTCAGAGCAAGGGAAAGATTTTCAGAGCTGGTGGCTATATGAAGTTGCTTTAGTTGTTAGGATTCAGAACGTCAAGATTAATCCTTATCATTTATAAGTAGCCCCAACCTGATAAACTTGAAAAAATAACTTTATTTTACCTGTTGAGAAAAATGTTTCCGATTCCCTTAAGGCTTTTAAATGCGCTTGCCACCTCATTACATTTCCTAAGAAAATACTGCCCTTCAAAATGGTGGGGGCCTAGTGCCTTAAGAACCACAGGTTCTAGTGACGAATGAGGTGCATGCGCTTTGCCTCAGCTTAGTTGAAGGCATTTGTTATAGTGTTAGCCTAGTGAGGGACCATGTGATGATAAGCTCAACAAGGAGGGGCTCAGACAAAACAGGAAGGTGTTGATGGATGGTGAGAAAGCAGTGGATCAAGGAATTTGTGGGTCTCCCTGGTCAAAGAACTTCTCAGAGGAATATGACAGCAAGTAAGCTGGAAGTATAGGAAGTGGTATATGGAGCAACTGGATTTTGAAACAGACTTTGGAATTGGAGCAGCTACTAGTGATGACAAGGTCTAAGATGAAATTTGGCTGCAGTGCTGTGGAAAACAGCATGTCGCTGGAAATGAGGAAGTAAAGGAATGAGGGTCCAGGGTGTGAGATAGGTCATCTGTTGTACATGCTGAAGACACGAAAAAGGATGACAGACTTAGGGCCAGGAACCAAAGTTTTCAGGGAACTAGGGATGGGGGTGTGGTGGCATAAACCAGTTTTAAACAGAAGCCAGTAAGATAGGGTAGTAGATGGTACAGCCAGACTACGTTCCTCCAACTCTATTTACATGCCCAGCTACCTCCTAGGCAAAAGCTGGAGTCAGAACACAGCATCAGCTTGTGCTAAGACCTCTACCAATTAGCAGTCTCTGCCTTAGTTCATTCTAGGTCAAGGCCACTTCCTGCGTTAGCCCTTAAATACAATAAGAATCTCCAATGTTATCCCAGCCCTCCAAAGGCATCTATCCTGAGTACCTGGAGTTGGGGACGCTTTTCTTTTGAGAGAGACTCTGATAAGGACTCTTAGTAGTCAGGGCTCTCCAGAAAATCAGGGAACACATCCAGTAAGGGGTGTGTGTGGGGGGGTGTAGAGCGGGGGTGGGTGTGGGGGGCTGTTATTTCAAGGAACAGACAACTCCTCAAAATCTGCAGGGGAGGCTCACAGGCTTAAGACTCAGGGAAGAGTTGATGCTGCAGTTCGAGTCTGAAGCCAGTCTGCTGGCAAAATGTCCTCTTCCTCAGAGGAAGTCAGTCTTTTTCTTAAGGCTTTCAACTGTTTGGATGAGGCCAACCCTCATTATAGAGAGCAATCTGCTTTACTCAAAGTCTACTGATTTAAATGTTAATCTCATCCTAAAACATACCTTCACAGAAACATGGAAGACTGAGAGTGGGAAACTGATGTAACTTAGGCAGGATTTTAATTTAAATATGTACTGCTTCAATCAAACTATGTTTGCTAACTCAGAAGATATCACTCCTTGCCTCCAGGCAAAGTGGACCGATCCCTTGCGTGAGGATATTCGTGGACATTCTGTAATACTTGCCAGTCTCAGCTTTTTATGGAGTCACGACTTCTTCTTTCCCTTATCTCTTTCTCAAGGGAATTGTACTTTCTCATTACCTGGCTTCATCCCTGGTTTTATTTCATGAAAATTAAGTGCACTTCTGCCTTCATAGAGTACGCTCCCCCACCAGGAGACACAGATAGGTAATTTACATGTCTTTAAAGGAGGGTCAAGTGAAGTACTCCTGAATTCAGGACCTCCCACATCTGTGTTTGTTTTCAGCAAGTTTCTACTGATCTCTCATGAGTGCAGAAAGATGCTAGCTACTCCTAAACTTAAGAGTACTACTACATGTATTACAGACATACCTCACAGATATCGTGGCGTTAGTTCCAGACCACTGCAAAAAAGTGAATATTGCAGAAAAGGAATTCACATGAGTTTTTCGGTTTCCCAATGCATATAAAAGTTATGCTCACAGTATCCTGTAGCCTATTATACGTGCAAGAGCATTTTGTCTAAAAAACTGTACAGACCTTAATTTTAAAATACTTACTATTGCTAAAAAATGCTAACCAGCATCTGAGCCTTCAGTGAGTCATACTCTGCTGTGGAGAGTCTTGCCTCTGTGTTGATGGCTGTGATGAGGAGGCTGGCTGCTGAAGGCTGTGGTGGCTGTGGTGATTTCTAAAAATAAGACAGCAATGAAGGCTGCCTCATCGATTGACTCTTCCTTTCATGAATGATCTTCTGTAGCATGCATGCTGTTTGATAGCGTTTTCTTACAGTAGAACTTTTTTAAAAACTTGGAATGAATCCTCTCAAACCCTGCTGCTACATTAGCAATTAAGTTTATGTAATATTCTAAACCCTTTCTCATCATTTCAACAATCCTCGTAGCATCTTCACCAGGAGTAGATTCCATCTAAAGAAACCACTTTCTTTGCTCATTCATAAGAAGCAACTCTTCATTTGTTAAAGCTTTATCACGAGATTGCAGCAATTCAGTCACATCTTCAGACTCCGCTTCTAATTCTAGCTCTCTTGCTGTTTCCACCACATCTGCATTTACTTCCTTCACTGAAGTCCTGAACCCCTCAAAGTCATGCATGAAGACTGAAATCAACTTCTTCCAAACTCCTATTAATGTTGATATTTTTACCTCTTCCCAGCGAGTCACGAATGTTGTTAATGGCATCTGGAATGGTGTACCCTTCCCAGAAGGTTTTCAATTGACTCTTCCCAGATTCATCAGAGGAATCACCATCTACAGCAGCTATAGCCTTAGAAATATATTTCTTAAATAAGAAGACTTGAAAGTTGAAATTACTCCTTGATCTATGGGCTGCAGAATGGATGTTGTGTTAGTAGGCATGACAACAACATGAATCTCATTGTATATCTCCATCAGAGCTCTTAGGTGACCAAGTACATCATCAATGAGCAGTAATATTTTGAAAGGAATCCGTTTTTCTGAGCAGTAGGTCTCTTAAAATATTCGATAAGCCATGTTGTAAACAGACGTGCTGCCACCCAGGCTTTGTTGTTCCATTGCAGAGCATAAGCAGAATAGATTGAGCATAGTTCTTAAGGGCCATAGGATTCTCAGAATGGTAAATGAGCAATGGCGTCAACTTCAAGTCATCAGATGCATTAGACCCTAACAAGAGAGTCAGGCTGTCCTTCGAAGATTTGAAGCCAGGCATTGACTTCACCTCTTTAGCTATGAATGTCCTACGTGGCATCTTTTTCCAATAAAGGGCTGTTACATCTACATTGAAAATCTGTTATTTAGTGTAGTCTCCCTCAAGAATTATCTTAGCTAGCTTTTCTGGATAACTTGCTGCAGATTCTATATCAGCACCTGCTGCTTCTCCTTGCACTTTTATGTTATGGAGATGGCATCTTTCCTTAAACCTCATGAACCAACCTCTGCCAGCTTCAAACTTTTCTTCAGTAGCTTCCTTACCTCCCTCAGCCTTCAGAAGTTGAAGACAGTTAGGGCCTATCTCTGGATTAAGCTTTGGCTTACAGGAATGTTGTGGCTGGTTTGATTTTCTATCCAGATCTTTCTCCATATCAGCAATAAGGTTGTTTTCCTTTCTTATCATTTCTGTGTTTATATTTAATTTCCTTCGAGAACTTTTGCTTTGCATTTACAACTTGGTTACCTGTTTGGGGTAAGAGGCCTAGCTTTCAGCCTCTCCTGACTTTTGACACATCTTCCTCACTAAGCTTAATCATTTCTGGCTTTTGATTTAAAGTGAGAGATGTGTGACTCCTTCTTTGACCTGAAAACTTAAAGACCACTGTAGGATGAATTGGCCTAATCTCAGTATGGTTGTGTTTTACGGAAGGGGGAGGCCCAAGGAGAGGGAGAGAGATGGGGGAATGGCCGGTAGGTGGAGCAGTCAGAATAAAAAAACCATTTATCAATTAAGTTAGCATTGTCACATGGGTGAAGTTCATGGCACCCCAAACCAATTACAATAGAAAATCTAAGATCACTGATCACAAATCACCATGACAAATGTAACAATAATGAAAAAGTTTGAAATATTGCAAGAATTACCAAGATATGACACAGAAACATGAAGTGATCAAAAGCTTTTGAAAAAATTGTGCCTATAGACTTGATTAATGCAGGGTTGCCACAGACCTTCTAACTGTAAAAAGAAAAAACGCAATATCTATGAAGCACAGTAAAGTGAAGTACAGTAAAACAAGGTATGCCTGTATGTCTTACTCACTATAGGCAATTGATTACTGCTTTGGCAGAAGCCTATTACAATGCACGGTGCCTGGCATATAGTAGCATCTTTTATTCTTGTGTTGGAGATGAATACTTGAAAACAAATTCCTGGACAGCAACAATCTTTGGCTAGAACTGTGTGGTACCCGCTGCCTGAGTTCCAATGGAGCTGTTATTAAAAAATTGTGAACTTATTGCCTGACTCCTGAACTTACTAAAGTGTTCTCAGTGGAAACTTTAAGGAACCCAAAGGAAAATAAAAGACCATCCCCGACGCATTCCCATTAATGTTGGTCATATAATTCTGCATGTATTGAGTAATGTCTCATCTTCTAGTATCATATAGAAACTTGGAGGACAACTGACCACCCAAGGAGGCTGCCCTATGAAGAAAAACAGTCTATCTTTGATTGACAGAGCAAGCCCAACATGGAGTATAAGAGTGAACAGTATATGCAGGCCATCTGGAAAAAAAAGGAAGAAAATTATATCTTTTAGACTCATGGGCTAATAATAACAGGAAGCTGGAGTGGCCATGGAAGTATGAGGACACAGTCAAGTTCAAGTGAACCTCAAAAATGTGTGGATGGAAAACTGGTTAGGCGCACTAGACAAGCAGTGAAATTCTTTTCATCCCACATCCTGCAGTGAATCCTAGTTTTAAAAGAATATAAATGTCTGCCATTCTGGAAACGCTAAATGCTCTCATCCTGGAAAGGAGTCATTTTGCCAAAATCTACCTTATTTCCACCAACCTTGCCTTTCCTTCTCTTATCTCTAATGTTGCAACTTCAGTAAGAGTCTGGCTTTGAGTAAGAATAAAGCTTATGAGACTGCCTCTACTCGACGAATTTCAACCGTTCCACTTAGACAAATTATTGATGTATTACTTTCAAATTCTGTTGTGTTGAATTGGCTTAATTCCCCTAAGGATTATGGACACCATAAGTCCAACTTTCTAGGAATTTCCCATTCAACCAACAGAGTGCTAATAAGCACAAAGGAGCCAGAAAGAACGCATTGTGTCCAAGGCAATGCTACTTCTTTTATTTCCAATACTCACATCTATGTAAGGCAATTCAAACTGAAGACAACATTCTCCCAGCCTTTTCCCTTTTATTCATAATCAAAATATACCAAGATAAGGACACTTAAAACCAGTACTGTTTTCTACAAGTGGATCAGTAACAGTTGATTATGACCCTAAAAAAATGATTAATTTCACCACCACTTAAGGACAGAGGAAAAAATAATTTCATCTATTTATTTATGTAAGTCCTTTATTCAAGAACAGAAAAAATATGAGATTCTGAGTTGTGTTAGCATTAGAGGAGAGTTTCTTAATATGGAGGTCTAAGGACCCCTGGAAATCTGTGGAGAGAGAGAATTCAGCTGGCCTGTGAACTGAAATGAGAAAAAAAATTACGTCTTCATTTTTGCCAACATCTAATTGAAACTTAGCATTTCCTTCTACTATGAATGTTGACTACAAACCGTGGTATTACCAGTACATGCGACAGGTATTTTCATATCATATTACATTTTTGGTAGATATTTCAAAATATCATTAATACTTATCACTGGGCTTCCCTGGTGGCGCAGTGGTTGAGAGCCCGCCTGCCGATGCAGGGGACACGGTTTTGTGCCCCGGTCCGGGAAGATCCCACATGCCGCGGAGCGGCTGGGCCCTTGAGCCATGGCTGCTGAGCCTGCGCGTCCGGAGCCTGTGCTCCGCAACGGGAGGGGCCACAACAGTGAGAGCCCGCGTACCGCAAAAAAAAAAAAAATACTTATCACTGCTTCAAAATTATAGTAATTATTAAACTCATCATGAGATTTGGTTTTTAATGCATTAATAAACATTTCTGTATCAAAATTTTTATTAATTTTATAACTGTGTTTCATTGTAATTCATTTCCTTTGTAATCATATATGTTTTATGAGTTCAAAAGCATTAGGAGAAGGTGCCCATCTACAGTGTCTGAAATTGAGAAAGACTTTTTAAAAATTCTGCTTCTTAATGGTTTTCATAATTTCTTTTTGAACTTTACAGAAGCATTTCAGGAACTACTATCTCTGCCACTACAACTAGATTAACATGTTTCTGTTTCCTTTCACCTCTCCTTCTCTCTCCACAGAGAACACTTACTTCACCAGGGTTTAACTCTTTTTCTTTCTGTTCTCCAGCTATATTTGCTCAAGTTGTAGCTCTCAGGTTTATATTTAGATTTAGCAGGTATTATTCTATTCCTGAGTTCTTTATTTGGGTTCATTTTTTGGGCAAGGTATCACCAGGGAGTTGATTTTCAAGAAGTGCTCATGAGTGTTTATATTCCCTGATTTCATGATATTTTGAGATGTCTACAACAAATGTAATTTGTTTGCATCCGTCCTCAAATAGATTAAAATCTTAAAGGAGGTTTGAAGGGGGAATGAGCACACAAAGGCTGGGTGGGCAGAGGAAGAGGGCGGAGGGAAGATAGAGTGATTAGGGAAGACTTTCAAAATCGAAATTGAGCCAAGCCTTGAGAAAGGAGCAAAAGTAAGCTCATTGGAGAGAAGAGAGGAAGGACATCTGGGCAGGGGCGTGGATAGCAGCAAAGACCCAGAGGTAAGAGTGCTTTTGGCCTGTTGGAGGGACAGATAAGCAACCAGTCTACCTGGAATGTGGGCGCTGAGGGGGCTTATGTGTCAGAAAACTGCCATACATCATCTGACACAGTTTTGCACCATTTTGGCCAATTGGCACTTGGCCTCCGAGGGTCTCCTAATTGATAAGTCCAATGGCTGCTACTTAAACCCCTTTGCCCTTTGATCTCTCTGAAGTACTTAACAATCCTGAGTACCTTTCTTTTTGAAATTCTGTCCTCTCTTGTTCTATCAGTTACCTTCTGAGTCTCTGGCCTCTCTGTCTTGGTCTCCTCTGCATCATCCCCTTCATCTGGCCAGTCCTTGACTGTGGTGCTCCCATAGGGTCTGTCATTGGCCCTGTTCTCTTCACCTTCTACCATCTTTCCCTGGAAAGCTCCTCCATCTACTCTCACCATGTTAACTACCACCCCAAGGCCAAATGACTTCTAACTAAATATATGTAGTGCAAGCTGGATCTCTCCTGAGCCCCAGATCCCTGCGGATGGGACATCTCCACCAGAGAATCCCAGTTGCTCCTCACATCTGGCATGCCCAAAGCTAAACTTGTGCTACTATATACATAATACATAACCAGTAAGGACCTACTGTATAGCATAGGGAACTATACTCAATATCTTGTAATAACCTATAATGGAAAAGAATCTGAAAAAATATGTATATATATTCATATATATAAAGCTGAATCACTTTGCTGTGCTCGTGAAACTAACACAACATTGTAAATCAGCTATACTTGCATAAAATTTTTAAAAATTTAAAAAATAAAAAAACTTGTGTTTCCCCCCCCCCGCCCACCCTGCTCCTTTTCCTATGTTCCTCATCTCAGCTTGATTCAGAGGTGGAGGGAGAAAGAAAAGCAAAGGGATAGGGAAGAGACAAAGAAGGGCTCACGAGTCCTGTAGGGCCCTTGCATGTTTTCCCTTCCCATCCCAACAACTAACACTTCAGGTCAGGCTCTCTTCCATTCTCCCCTGTACTCCCGTACCAGCCACCTGGTTGCAGCTGGGCATCTACTCTTCACTTGCTCTAATCCGTCTTCCACAACTGATCACAAAGATTTGGTAGGGGCTTCCCTGGTGGCGCAGTGGTTGGGGGTCCGCCTGCCGATGCAGGGGACACGGGTTCGTGCCCCGGTCTGGGAAGATCCCACATGCCGCGGAGCAGTTGGGCCCGTGAGCTGTGGCCGCTGAGCCTCCGCGTCCAGAGCCTGTGCTCCGCAACGGGAGAGGCCACAGCAGTGAGAGGCCCGCGTACCGCAAAAAAAAAAAAAAAAGATTTGGTAAAACATGAAACTGAGCATTGAGCTTACCTTCATGGTCCACCTGCCCCAGTTTATTTTTCACCACCCACATCCTTGTAAACCCTCTTCCACGTACAAATATTTTTTTCTAAAATCAAACAAAACTTTTTTGATAACCCCAAGCACACTCTGATCTCTGACTTCAGACTTTTCCCACACTACCCTGGTTCTTACCTCCCTTTACCTGGCCATCATTCACTGGCCCTGGAGGGCTCATCTTAGAAGCTCCTTTTTCTAGAAAGGCTTCTCACCATCCAGGCTGCATTAGGCCAGCCTCCTCTGTTCTCCCAGAGACTGGGTGTGCCCCACGACCCTAGACCCACCAGACTCTTTTGTAATTCTTTGTCTCCAGGCCTGCCTACCCCTCTAGCCTCTAAGCTCAGGGACACCAGAAACTCTAGTCTCTGTCATTAGGCCCTGGCTGCACACCTGGTGAATAGCAGGTGGGTGTTCTATAAGTATTACTTATTTTAAGATCATCCCCCACATGACGGCATTTCTGGAACATCTGAAACCCAGTAAAGACAACAGGACAGAGACTTGAAATGAGGACCACTTCAGAAAATACAGGTGGGTGGTTATTATAACCACACCTGCTGGGTGCCATGTGATTCATTCGGATTTCAGAACTCAAAGCTGTCCTTCCCCTCAGAGAACTCACCACCCTGCCTAACAGATATTTTTAAATAACGCACATTGAAACGACCTGAGAACCCCGAGTGCGTACTGCTCACTCCTCCCGCATAGGTCATCTGGGGGGTTCATTCAGAAAACGGTATCTTCATTTCTCACTAAGCGGTGAGCCCTGCGCTTTGGGGATTGTGTCCCGTCCATGAAGAGAATAACAAGGTTCAACCATACGGATGGGAATAACATACAGAAGCCACCATCCAGGACCTATCAGTCCTGACCAGGAGGCTCTGTGTGACTAGGAGTCCTTCCAGTCACATCGTTACAGGGGTTTGTCTTTCCAGCAAGTTCTTATTACTCATGACTGTCCTCAGTCTCCATTTCTTAATTTTGCGAGGAGTTCCCTGTGCTCTGCTCGGGGTTCCTTTCACGCTCTGTATCTATACCAACATGGAAGCACCAAACACAGGCTCCTTCTGTCGTCTCTGAAGCAAGCCATCTAAGTGAGGGTCCTGATAAGGAAAATATCCTGAAAAGCTCTAGCCTTTTACCAGGTTTATTTTTTTCTTCTCCCAGCACTCAGCGAACCCCCCAATACACCCATGCCTCACCTCTTTCTGCCTTAAACCCTCATTTGTCAGTTTCTACTGGTCTCTGAACATTTCTTCAGTGTTTGCAGATGGAACAAAGCATTTTGCCGGATATGCAAGGTGACCCCCTAGTGGTTAAAAGGATCACAGCAGGCTCCCTTCCTCGTTGCTCTTCATCTTCCCACCACACCTGGGAGTCTCCAGCTCTGAGCCTCATTCTCTACATGTGTAAATTGGAAATAACAATCCTCATGCATCCGTGAGTCAAATGAGAAAGTGCAAAGTACATTCGAAACTGCAAATTTTAACTACTGCCTATAAGATAGAATTTGAGGGCAAAGCCCCTTTAAGAAACAGGTCAGCTGGGAAATTGCCTTGTGACTCTAAGGAACACTAAACCATCACTGGCTAAATAATGCACTAGATAGAAATATTCAGATTTATCAGGGTACCACTCAGGAAAAGTACTATATGTGCTTAAAGACTTTTATAACCTGCTTGGAAGAGGGAGAACACGACACTTCCAGGGACATGCTAGAGTGACCACAGATGGACACTATACTACCTTCTAGGGAGGGTGGGGCTGTTTTCTGCAGAGCTGCTGCTTTGCTGAGTGGGGTGTGGAGATGTGCCCAGAGCTGAATGACTCTGGACCATCAAGGAGGTATAGGGTGCTGCTCAAGCGGTCGGAATCTCCTTCCCTCCCTTCCTCCAGACTATGCCAATGTTCTTTCTAAATAGGGGTTTAAAAAATATAAAGATTTAAAGGACCCCCAAATAATTAGCCTACCTGAATTGTCCCCATGTCTCCTCACTTCCAGGTATACCTGTTAGTATAAAGTAGGGACTATCTGTTTAAAAAGAGTAAATGGCAGCAGCCCAAGGGCCCTTGAGATGGGGAAAAAACTCTCTTCAGGTTAACTCATTACACAAATCTTTAACTCTATTTTCAGAGACAAGAGTAAGACGAGTATGTTATATTTCCTGGGTTCTAGTGAGGTGCTTGGCATTGCATATTGTCTTGTTAAAGGTATGAGACTGTGTTGTACTGTTTTAAATGTCTGGATGGGAGGGGTTATGTTAGCATATTACATTCTCTTTGGGGTGGATCGTTTTGCAGAGCATCTTCAACAATGATATTAGACACAATTTCCTTCAGTCATGCTAACTTCAGGCCTACCAGAGGCCTGTAGTTTCCCATCCAGGCCCTTCAAGACAGTCTGCAGGTGATGTGCAGAAACTGAATGCATTCCTCCCCCACATCACCTACAATGGCAGCCTGTTTCTTCTGTAGGGCTTCACCATGCCCATAAAAGCTTGGATAATTGTTTGTTTGAATTCAATAAACTCTTCACTCATGTTAACGGGATTTTTCCAGCAGTCTGAGCCCCACCATGAAATTTCATTTCTTCTTCTTCTCCCCACCCCTGGCTCCACTGTGAGCCACCCATGAAATACTTGCGCCACAACCCCATATTTGCATGGGCCTCCAGTCACAGCTTGAGCATGTTCATACTCCTGGGACACTAAAAGGTGTATAATGGTGCTGTGCCGTGCAGTGTCATCCAGGTAATTTCCCAACATATATATGCAACTATGCCCCAACTACTCTATACTTGGCAAAGTTTATACCCGAAAATCGTCCGAAGGATTGTGTCTTCTCTAAGGGGAATAACATTTAGTATGTTGTAGCTGATTTTTTCATTCTAAATTTCCATATTAAATGCACAGAATGATGTATATCTATATATTGATAGCTATATCTATCTATCTATCATCTGTTTCTATCCCCCGAACCAAGTAAAATCCTATATAATTTTGAGGAAGAGGGATGGAGTGGGGAGGGGGGTCATAGGTTATGCTATATGTGTTGAACCCACTGAGTTCAATTATAGCAAGTCTTGTTAAGCATCCTTATTTACATTCTCCTGCCTCTTTGGACACAATTTGTGAGTTGTGGGTGGTCTCACATATATATTCTACCTTAATTTAGTTTTTTTCTTCCAGTTTTATTGAGATATAATTGCCAAACAACACTGTATAAGTTTAAGGTGTACGGCATAATGATCTGACTTACATACATCATGAAATGATGACCACAGTAAGTTTAGTGAACATCCATCATCTCATATAAATACAAAGTGAAAGAAAGAGAAAAAAAATATTTTTCCTTGTGATGAGAACTCTTAGGATTTACTCTCCTGGCAACTTTCATATGTAACATACCACTCTGCCTTAATTATAAATTCCAACCCAATTTATGACTCATCACCTCAAGTGAGAGAATGAATGATGACATCTGCTACAACACTGAGTACACTGAGTAATTATTCCTCATGACTCAGCCTCCAAGTGGCCATAAATGTGTCTCTGGCATTAAGAACCACTCAAATGTGGTTGCACTAAGATGTCTGGTGTGAATACAACGCATTTTTATTTGAAACGAACAGAAACCATAATCTGAGAATTGGAGCATTTTCCCATATTAACAAAGAGTTGATCTACAGAAGGTGCCACCCCAATTTCTGTAATCAGTTTCCACTGAGGACCACAGTATTCTGAAATAAATTGGAATAGTCACATTGAGATGAATGCCCCGGCTGCTTAACTGGAATCTCCAACTCCAGCTTAGTAAGAGTTATTCCTGTTTAATTCTTTCACTTACATTTAGCAATTATTTATTGAGTTAACATGGTCTACTGGGGGAAAAGAATACACATCTGGAATTCTGAGCTCTGGTCCCAAACACTAAATAGCAAACTATGTGAGCTTAGTCAACTACTTAGCTTCTCTGGATCCACTTCATCATTTATAAAAGGACAGGTTGTAGCTCACAGGGTAGTTGTGAATTTCAAATAAGACAATAGATTTAAAAATGCCACCAGTAAATTACTAAGCTATTATTATTTCCGTTGTTATCATAACAGTCTCAAGACACTGAAAGCCATATAAAAAGTGTTAAAGGATCAAGAGCTCTCAAAGCAGACTGCTTGGACAAACTCCAGCGCCACACTTACTACCTATGGGAATACAGGCAAGACACTTAATCGTATGTCTGTGAAATGGGGCCAAGCATTACCTTATTTACAGGGCCGTTATAAGGACTGAATGAAATAAAGCCCGTAGAGCCCTACACAATTCCTAGAACATTCTATAAATGTTCATTTTTATGATTCTACCGGACCATCCAAGAAGAGACTCAAGAAAGAGGCTATAAGAAAGATTGGCTCATCTCACCATTTTCCATTAAGACTGATAACAAGACAAGCAAAACTTTGGGAGAATTCTCACACCTCCCTTTTGCCCATTTTCATTACCCAATTGCTCTATCTCTGTAGTGTTTCCTAAAATTAAAATGAAAGGGTAGGGCGCATAAAATCTCTGATCTGAAAGGCTGTGATGTAACTGTATATACAGTTGGCCCTCTGTATCTACCAATTGAAATTTCCAGCCAGTTAGTTAAATCCACAGATGTGAAACATGCAGATATGGAGGGCCCATTGTGTTGATTGTATTACACCATTTTATATAAGGAATTTGAGCATCCAGGGATTTTGGTACCTTCAGGGGAAGGAACCAATCCCCTGTGGAGACCAAGGGAGGACTGTATATTCTTTTGGGTTTACGTAAAGAAAAAACATTGGTGTTGGGGAGCTTGCAATTCAATGTTTGCAAGGAAAGTAAAACAACAGAATTAGCTCAGTGTCAGAATATCTAGAATGCGCTATATGGTAAGTATCAGAATCTTAAAGATACTAAGGAGTTCAGAGAAGGGAGACATCAACCCAAACTAATTCCAGACAGTTCATCTCCATCCCAGCGCACTTAGAAGGAGTCTAAGAAACAATACCGTAAAGGTCCTGGTGAATGAAGCAACTAAGTCATTAATAAAAGTCAGTGAAGACTGTCCCTTTCACACTCAGCCTAGCTTTGTCTCTTGAGTAGGGACTGTAGTAACTTTCATTGTCAGAGAGAAGTGTGGCCTTACAGGGCTAAAACCGAGCACTAATACTAAACTCTACACAAGAATCTTAAAGGAATCACAAGATTCCTTAAAGGAATCTTAACGGCATGGTAAGTTTCTTAAGAAACTATTTTTGTGAGATCTCTGTATATTTTTGGTGTAAAGTTATGTGAACATCATGTGGCTTTAAGATTTTGGACGTTGGTCTTTTTTTTTTTTTAACATCTTTATTGGAGTATAATTGCTTTACAATGGTGTGTTAGTTTCTGCTTTGTAACAAAGTGAATCAGTTATACATATACATATGTCCCCATGTCTCTTCCCTCTTGTGTCTCCCTCCCTCCCACCCTCCCTATCCCACCCCTCTCCGTGGTCACAAAGCACTGAGCTGATCCCCCTGTGCTATGAGGCTGCTTCCCACTAAGCTATCTATTTTACATTTGGTAGTGTATATATGTCCATGCCACTTTCTCATTTTGTCCCATCTTGCCCTGGACGTTGGTCTTTGGAGGAGCCATTACATTTACAAAACTCAGATGTTGCATCTTCGTAATGAAATGACCAGCTATAAAGGGGGATTTTTTTTTAAGCCCATCTCTGTTAATTGAACTTTTACATGTCTCTGGGTCACTTACCAGTTCATACACTAATTCTGAATGTGTGACAATAAAAAGTAGAATTTGACATGAAGAAATGTTCTAGCCAGAGTTTTCATATACACTAAAAATGACCTCTGTTTCTAAGATGCTTTTCATCTAATATATGAGAGAAAACACCTTCCTTACATTTGAGTATACACGTCTCTTGAGAACTCCTTTCAGAAGTGTCATCATCAACTTAGAGGCCTTCCCCTTTGTCCCTCTCTGTCTTGCCAGCTATATACACCAGAGAGTACTGCCACATGGTAAGGACCGCTAGGTTCATGTATTCATGTTTAATCCCAGTTTAGTGGCACTGACGCGTAGGTGAATTCCTGCATGAGCTCCAGGGATACAGTTGTCGTGAAGAGAGCATTTTTAAAAAGGAATGTTTAAAATGCGATTTGGGGGCTTCCCTGGTGGCGCAGTGGTTGAGAGTCTGCCTGCCGATGCAGGGGACGCGGGTTTGTGCCCCTGTCCAGGAGGTTCCCACGTGCCGCGGAGCGGCTGGGCCCGTGAGCCACGGCCGCTGAGCCTGCACGTCCGGAGCCTGTACTCCACAACAGGAGAGGCCACAGTGGTGGGAGGCCCGCGTACCACAAAAAAATAAAAATAAAAAAATAAAATGCGATTTTGTTGCATCTCCTTGATGAGCTGTTCCCTAAGTTTGCTTGTCAGCTCCATAACAAAAGTAAAAACAGAAAACTGCCAATGGTTTATACCCTAAAAATAAGCTAGTCCCTACTTGTCATTCAGGTACAACAAAAATGTATTAAAAATTGAAGGGATCTGAAAAATACTGGTTTCTCCTTGTGGCAGAAACCTCTAGCTATCTATCCATCAAAATCCTTTATTTTTTTTTTAAAACATCTTTATTGGAGTATAATAGCTTTACAGTGGTGTGTTAGTTTCTGCTTTATAACAAAGTGAATCAGTTATACATATATATATATATATACATAGTTATACATATGTTCCCATATCTCTTCCCTCTTGCGTCTCCCTCCCTATCCCACCCCTCTAGGTGGTCACAGAGCATCCAGCTGGTCTCCCTGTGCTATGCGGCTGCTTCCCACTAGCTATCTATTTTACGTTTGGTAGTGTATATATGTCCAGGCCGCCGGCAGTTGAAGCGCGGAGTCCTCATCACTGGACCGCCAGGGAATTCCCAGGTCTCTATTTTTATTTTATTTTTTTACTAGATCTTTATTGGAGTATAATTGCTTCACAATACTGTGTTAGTTTCTGTTGTACACCAAAGTGAATCAGCCATATGCATACATATGTCCCCATATCCCCTCCCTCTTTTTTTTTTTAAACATCTTTATTGGAGTATAATTGCTTTACAATGGTGTATTAGTTTCTGCTTTATAACAAAGTGAATCAGTTATACATATACATATGTTCCCATATCTCTTCCCTCTTGCGTCTCCCTCCCTCCCACCCTCCCTATCCCACCCCTCTAGGTGGTCACAAAGCACCGAGCTGATCTCCCTGTGCTATGCGGCTGCTTCCCACTAGCTATCTACCTTACGTTTGGTAGTGTATATATGTCCATGCCACTCTCTCACTTTGTCACAGCTTACCCTTCCCCCTCCCCATATCCTCAAGTCCATGCTCTAGTAGGTCTGTGTCTTTATTCCCGTCTTGCCCCTAGGTTCTTCATGACCGTTTTTTTTTTTTTTTAGATTCTATATATATGTGTCAGCATACAGTATTCGTTTTACTTTCCGACTTACAAAATCCTTTCTTTGCTTTGAGCAACAGCTAGACTATGGTTCCCAACATCCCTTTTCGTTAAGTATGATCATGAGTCTAAGATTTCTCTATGAGAATGTAAGCAGAAATGATACCAGCCTTGACCTACAAAAACCTCTTATGTTTGATCCTCCGTCCTCTTCCCTTCCAGTTGACTGGTATATTTATCTCCAGGTAGCGTGGCCAACCATTCCATTTCACCAGGAGTTTTCCAGTTTTAGCAATGAAACTCTACCATTCCAGGAAACCTTTTAGTCCCAGGCAAACTAAGATGGTTGGTCACTCTACCTCAAGGTGTCCTTGGAAGCTATATGTTGAAGATGGTAGAGCCACTAACAATCTGAGCCCCTGAATGACCACATGCAGGAGAGCTACCCTGCTACACAGCAAGACTGTTACTTGAGCAAAAAAAAAAAAAAAAAAAAAAAAATTCCATTTTATTGTGCCACTACGTGTTTTGATTTTTTTGTTTTACAGTGACATGGCCTACTTTAATAAACTCTAAAAGGAGAAAGCAGAGCCATGTCTAAGTAAAACCACAAGAAATAAACTGTAGGAATAAATAGGTGAGGAAGATTAAGAGGTACAAACTTCTAGTTGTAAAACTAAACAAGTCTCGCGTATGAAATGTACAGTGTGGAGAGTATAGACAATCACTATGTGGTATCTTTGTATGGTGACAGATCTTAACTAGACTCATGGTGGTGATCATTTTGAAATGTATAGAAATACCAAATCACTATGTTATTTAATAGGAACTAACATAGTGTTGTAGGTCAATTATACTTCAAAAACAAACAAAGAAAACCAAACAAATTTACAGAAAAGGAGATCAGCTATGTGATTACCAGAGGGTGGAGTGGGGAGGGGGAATTGATTGAAAGCAGTCAAAAGGTACAAACTTCCAGACGTAAGACAAATAAGTACTAGGGTCATAATGTACAACATGATAAATATAATTAACACTGCTGTACGTTATAGATGAAAGTTGTTAAGACAGAATCTATTGAATAGTTCTTCAATTTTGTATTTATATGAGATGATGGCTGTTTACTAAACATTGTTTAGTCAACAATTTCATGATATATCTAAGTCAAATCATTATGCTGTATGCCTTAAACTTATACAGTGTTGTATGTCAATTATATCTACAAATAACTAAATAAGCAAACAAATAAATTGTAGGAACAACAGACAAAGGCAAATAATGGAAGAAAGGAAAGAGAGAAAAATGGAGAGCGAGAGGGAGAGGGAGGGAAGGAGGAGAAATGAAAGAGGGAAGGAAGGAAGGGAGGGAGGGGCGAATGGGTCAGGTGGGGTAACTTGATTTAGAGTTATTCAAATTATCCTTTTCATGAAAAACACATGTAACAGGAACTGACATCAGACCCCGAGTGCTGAGTAGAGGCCTCCCATCTCTGTTTTCTTCACACACACACTTCAGAGACCTACATACCTCTTCGTGAGGTGTTAATAATTACTGAGGTTTACTGGGAAAAGTACCATGTTTATATGTCTTGAGGTCAAAAGTTACAAACAGATAGGCTGCAAGAATGTAATTTACCAGCATAACATTTTAAAAACTTTTACTTTTGAAAACCTTGAAGCCAGAGCATACCCTTCCCACAAACACACACACACTTCCTATTATATTGCCTTTGGCACAATATCATTATATAACTTTTCTCAACATGCATCTTAAAGCAAGAGTTTTCAAACCCTTTATTTGGCAACAGAAGTCTTTTTTTTTCAATGAAATCGTGCTCACTGTATATCCCTAATATATAAGCAGACGAAAGAGGTGCTGCTCTTTGAAATGGGAGCGCAAGTTCAAGTGTCAAGTGTTCTCTTCCTTCCCGTGGTCCCCAAGGCCCATCTGCAGAATCCCCAAGACTCCTCAGAACACAGTGTGAAAATCCATGGAACCAAAGAAGTTCCATGACTTATTGTTGTTTCTACAAAAGGTCCAAACATTCTAAATATTCTAAAGGTCTAAATATTCTAAAGGTCTCCAAGGTTTGGTCTAAAGTCATTTTAGCTTTATTAAACAATCTACTCTCTAGCCTAATGGGACAATTTCTTACTCTCTAAACATCCCCAGCTTCATACTTCCAACTTCATACCTTTTCCCAAGAGCATTCTTTGGGACCCTCTCGTGCACTCTTGCCTACTGCTACCCTACCAAGCCTAAATGTCATCTTCTCCCTGAAGCCCCCACTATCTCTCCAGCCAGGAAGGCTTTTTTGTTTCTCCTCTGTCACTCCACAGTGGCTTTCATGGGACCTGCACAGTCTGCTGAGTATCAAGGTTATTTGTAGAAGTCATGCCATCTTATCTCCTTTGCAAGATAAAAAGCACTTTGAGGGATGGTAGTAGAGATACTAGCTATCAACCAAAATCCAGTCTTCACTTCCCCTCTAGTTAGAAAGTAGAAGCTGGGTACTTGTAGAGGCTAGATTTCCCAGTCTCCTTTGCACCTCAGTGAATCTATGCGACTATGTTTTTGACAACAGATAGTGAGTTAAAGTGATTCTACAGCTTCTAGATCTGATTAAAACATGTGGTACAGGCTTAAACACATTCTCTCTCCCCAGGCCATAAGCTGGATCCTGGATGTGCCTACATCCAAGCTTCAACCACGTGAGTGGGAACGACATTCTAATGAAGGTAGAACAAAATGCTGGAAAGAACCTGGTTCCCTGAATGACTTTGTGAGAATTTCCTTCTCATCCTGGACCACTCACCTCAGAATTGTCGGTGAGAAAGAAATGAGCATCTGTTTGCTTTCTGCCACAGTATTTGGGGACTTCCCTGTTATAGCAGCTTATCCCTGCCAGTAGCACAGTCAGATAATGTCTTATATTTCTGTGAATTACCCTCACATCTACCACAATGGTTTATATAAAAAGTTGCTCAAATGTGTCTTTTGAATTGAATTACTGCTCTAGTAATTTTCTATTAAATCTTGTGATATTAATTATAGTGCATTATATAGAAAGGGCTGTTTCCTATCATTTTAATTGATATTATTCACAAACATAAAAGTCCTATGTTTATTGATTGATGGTTTTGTCCCTCAGTTCCTGAGAATAAACAATCTGACCTATGAATTAATATCACCCAAAGAGACTTGAATAAAGATGATATGAGATATAATATTTGCAGGTTTCTTTATATTTATCTCCATGCCCTGTGTAAGGTACATCAGTCAGACTGGTTTTTATGTTCACAGTATTGTTTCACTTCCCTAGAGAGAATGTGGCACAAATGGAATGTGGTCCTGGAGTTACCGCCCAGGCTAATCAGCTGCTGAAGCAAACAATACCCTTTTTATACATGGTCCATGATGATAATAAAGGCTATAAGAAAGAAAAATAATCAGAAGTTGAAGGACACTAAAACTATTAGCACAAAGTAGCCGAAGTGAGAAAAATATTGCCCACAAGAAAAGGAGTAAAAACAATCTATCACAAGGAATGCACTTATGTCATCCTCAGTCTTTCCTCCCCTTGGCTTCCAGGCTTTGCACTCTCCTGATTCTCCTTCAGCCTCAGTGATCACTCCTTCTCAGTTTCTTCTGCTGTTTTTCCTCTTCTCCCAGATATCCTACCACTGCAGTGAACCAGGCCCACATCCCTGGTCCTTCCACTTCCTTATAGATACAGTCTATAACTTGAAATCATGTCTCGGGGCTTTAAACCATCTATTTACTGAAACCTCCCGAATGTTAGCTCAGCCCATTCTTTTGAACTTCTGACTTCAATAGCCAACTGTCTACTCAACCTCTCGACTTGAGTGTCTAATAGCCATCTTGAACTTAGCATGCCCTGGATACATTTGTGATCTTCCACCCACAACCCTGCTCCATGGGCTGTCTTCCCATCTTACTTGATGGCAACTTCATCCTTTGACTTTTACCAATAGGATTTCATTTTATAATATTTTCCCTCTCAGTTATGCATATCCATGGGTCTCCTCACCACTCCTTGAATTTGCCAACAAGTTCCCACTCTTCCTTGGGCCTTTGCCCCAGCTGCTGTCTGCCTGTGGATATCCCCCAGATGCGGCAAAGCTAATCCCTCACTTCCTTCCAGTCTTTGATCATATGTCACCTTTTCAAATGAGGCCTTCCACAACTACCCTATTTATAATTGGAGTTATATTTATTAAATAAGTGAACACATATTTCCTGAACACCTACTTTATGCCAGGTGTTCTGCTAGACCTCGAGGCTACAGCCTGAACAGCAGACAAGGGCTCTGCTCTCCTGGACCTTGGGATCTAGTTGTGAGCTGTAAAAGAACCACTCACAAGAACTCAGCTCAGATTGCTACATGGTGTTACAGAAACAGGAAAAAGGATACATAACCAACTCTAACAGGGTGCCATGCAGGAGCATACTACAGAGAGAGGATTTCAGAGGGCCAGCCTATCAGAAGAGCCTGTGGAAAACCTGAAACAGTTATTCAGGGAGATGCAGAGAGGATCCCCCCATCCCACTAAATGAATTCGGTTCTCCATTCCATAATACTGACAAGGGTCCTGCGAAATGAAGGTTGTGCACAGAATCAGGAGCCCATGGACTCCCATTTAAAAGAGAATTTAGCTTAGATGAAGCATGGAGGATTTTCTCTAAATGTTTCCAATTTTTAGTGTGCTTTGGGAGACAGATCTTCAGGACAGGGATGCACTGTAGAGCGTAGTGATATTCATGCAATGTTGAACTTCGAGTGTTCAGAGGTCAGAGCTTGCAAGAAGAGCTAGGAAGCTGGAAGGCTAAACGTGAAAACGTACACAGCCCCTAATCCCCTCCAGCTCCTGCCTCACAAGCTCAGGAGCAGAATGAGGGCTGTAGAAGGACTGAAGGCTTTTGTAGACTGAAGCTGACTACAGATCTCCAGCACCTATAAGCTGTCACCACTTTCACTGTTGGTTGTGTGTATTGCACACCATTTCTATAAGTTGCAAGTCTTAATGTAAATTTTTGGAAGGCATGCTGGTCTTTTCTCTTGGATACTGCCAGGAGACCCATGAAAGAAGCCTCTGCTAACTGGCAAGATACGAATTACCTGGAGAAAGTTACTTGAACAAAGGTACTGACTAAAGTGGTACACAACCCCAAATGCAAGACAAAGACACAGGCCCACGGCCAGGAGATTTGAAAGTCCCCAAAGAGGCAGGAAAATGTGCTCTTCCTTCTGCACTCTGTATCTCCAGAAAAGAGGCCACCCAACGAACTACCTTAGTTATAGTCAGCACAGAAAGTGAAAAAGTGCAGAATTGGCATATTACCTCTACTTGAAACAAGGGACATAATGTTATATGTCTCAAAGGAAAGGAACTCTTCAGTTCTGTTTTGCTTCCATCATTTCTGTCATAAAAACACAGACTTTTCAGACTGTAAAGGGTAATACTGACAATATATTTTTAAGTGAAAAAAATCAAACTACAAAGCAGATTTTGCATTACTTCCCAAATTTTAAAATATAAACTTATGAACACGCATGTGTTTACATGTGCATGTATGTGAATGCATATATGCGTGTGTGTGCACATATACATGTATGGGGCAATAGTCATGGGAAGGCTGGAAAGACATAGCCCAAGATGTTAAAAGTAATCATCACTAGGTATTGAGAATATGAGGGATTTTTTTCCATTTTTATATATTTCACAATCTACTACAACATGTATTACTTTTCTAATCAGAAAACCACATACAATGAACTGATTAAAAGGAGAGGTTTATTGCCAAATATGGATGACAAGAGACAGGGGAAATGAATGAGTTGAGGTTTCCTGCGCTGCACATCAGATCCCAGGGTGCTAAAGGAACACGCAGATGTGGTCATAGAACCAAGGTAAGCAATCCTAGAGGAACTGCAGAAAGCAGGCGTGGTTCCAGACGGCTGCAAATTCACAAATGTTGTCCAGATTTTCAAAAGAGGGAGATTGGTGAATTTCAGAGACTCAATCCCAGGACATATGACATCAACCCTTGCATAAATTCAAGCAGAGGTTATTAAACAGATGGCTTCTGAGCTCTTAGCACAGGAAGCTGTAGGCTCCCCGGAAACACATCGTGCCAAACTAACCTTGCTTCTTTTTTTGGTTGGACTAAGAGATTTGCAGGGGAGAGGGGCTGGGGCACCTGATAGCCTTCGCTGACATCTGCTAACGCTAGAGCTTTCTCCACTGCTGGAATCAGGCAAACAAGGAGAGACAAGAGCAAGCACGCCCTCCAGGATGAAAGAGGCATTTGGGAAATTGACCACACGTCTAAGATGGGAGGAAAAGGGAGGAGCAGGTCATGGTGCAGCTCCCTCTACAAGAACACTTCTTGAGAAGCTCAGAAGACCACTCTTCATCACTCAAATGTCACCTCTTCAGGGCCCCCCCGACCACCCAAATTGAAGTAGCCCCCTCTCCAGCCTCTCACTGGTCACTCTTTCAATGTTTTTCCTTCAGAGCATGTCTCCCTATTTATCTATTCACTTGTCTGCTGTCTATCTCTTTTCACCAGAATGTAAGCCCTGCATGAGCAAGAATGATGTCTATGTTGTTCAAAGCTGAAGGCCCAAGGCCTGGCACGCAGCACGGTTCAACAAATAATTTGCTCAGTAAATGAAATCCGTTCCTACTCTGCATTCTGTTTCCTGGTGATATCCACAAAACCGCCTTATTTCAGAGAGCCGTGGCCTCCTTCCCCTCACCTGTGAGCACTAAGGCCTCCAAAGGGGCCTCCCTGCCTCCAGCATCACTACATTTAATCCCTTCTCCTCACTATCTCACCACTGGCTCTGATGAGAAGCAAAGACATTTGGCAAAATTCCTCTCCCACCAGTAATGACAAGCACCATGTATGAGGTAGATAAGCGGTGGGGACAGTCTAGCAAATCATTCATAATGATTATTAAGAACAAGGACTTTGGCCTCGGACTGTAATATGGAACATCTTACCCTGGCCAACACAGTTGGTTACCTGTGGTTATCGTGGCCCAGTGTAGGACAGACTTTCATCATTTCAGCAGCCAGACACATCCCTCCTCCACAGAGAAGAGCCAATTAGCAGGTTGCCTGTGGAGCAAAGCCCCTCCCTTAACACTTCCCCCCAGAAGGTAGCAGAGGTTCCCTCTCCCTGGGCCAACACAGCAATGGGGGAGACGAGACAGGTAGCCCCAGGATCTTAGAATTCTGCTGGTTCCTATGGAGTCAAGTTCTCCAGGGCTTCAGCTCAGCCTTCATAGTGTGACTATTACTTCAGTTTTATATTCTTTAGGCCAGAAAGGAAGCCACCTGGCACAGTTATTACAGGGATAGATGCTGGAACCAGGCTACACAGCTTTACTGTTCACTCTCCATGCTGCTTTGGGCAAGATAGTTAATCTCTCTGTGCCTCAGTTTCCCCAACTGTAAAATGGGGATAGGACAGCATCTAACTCATAGACTTTCTGAAAAAAGAACATGCGTTAATAAATGTAATGGACTTAGAACCATGCCTACATATATGAAGCACTATATAAAGTTTTTGCCATTGCTATAAACCTGAAAGCACCTAGTATTTCAGTAAATCATCATAAGGGTCCTTAGTATGTATTAGCATTTTTATTACTCACTACGCTCGGCATTAAATTCCAGCACCCACGTTCGAAGAAGAACAAGGAGAAGCAGGTACCACACCAAAGGGTAAGAAAGAGCATCTAGATTCACATTCCGTTTACACCACATTCTACCCGTGAGGCTGTGGTCATGGCATTAGGGCTGTCCAAAATTCCACTTGATCATTCCTTATATTAAAATTAAAAAAATAGGGTAACAGCAATTGTTCAGATTTTCCTATGGCATTATTGTAGATCTAGGAGAACATGCATGTAGCATGCTTTATAAAGAAAAAAGTACTATTATGAAGACATGAGGTGTTCTTACTGTCACCAGAACTTACTAAATTAGCCAATCATCAACAAAGAGGAAACACAGTTAGTTAAAGAAAAGAGCAACCTCACTGGTCCTCCAGGGTCTGCAGCTAACTGCCTGTGTGATCTTGAGAAATCTCTTCGGGCTTCGGTTTCCTCATCTACAAACTAAGGTGGAAAATCACGAATATCCCTTCTGACCTGCCTCTCATGGGAGAATTGCAAAGCAGGAGCTTCTGAGATACAGGTTTTGCACATGGCAAAGCACCATATAGAAAATATTCACATTTTTAATTTAGTGATTAATTAATAATCAACATGTTAGTACATGATTGTTGGTTTCCACTAATGAGAACATCTAAAACATGCCCTCACCAAATACAGGAATACAGACATTGAGTTATTACTCAGCAGGAATAATTTACCTCAAAGTATTATCATATAGTAAGAAGAGTAGGGTTTTGCAAGTTTATATGTCAAACAAAATAATCAGGACTATAAGGTATATAATGCTAAACTACTGCTGATGTGCACTTCACTCATTCCTCAAATATTTTTGAGTGCCTACAATTTCCTAGATCCTAGGAAAAACAACAAATATGACAGGAAAGGTCCTGGGCTCACCACACTTGTTCTAGGAGTAAACTAGAATACAGATAAATAAGCACAATGATAACAAATAAGTACAAAAAACTTGACAAATGGAAAGGTGTGCTAAGAGGTCATCTCTAGCAGGAGGTGTGCCATATAAAAGAGGGTGGTCAGGGAAGATGTCTTTAAGGGAATGACGTTAAACTAAAATCCAAAAGGTAGGAACAATCTACCTTGTGAAGGGATGGGGACAAGTGTGTCAGGCAGAAAAAATAGCAAGAGCTAAGAGCCTAAGATAGGACAGAGCTTGGAATGTCTGAGCAATTGAATATGGGGGAAGGTGACCAAAGCAATACGAATGTTGGGGAAAGAAAGGAGTCGAGATGAAGAGGCCGGATTGGATAGAACTTTGTGGGACATGGAACAAATTTAGCTGTTATTCTAAGAGAAATAACAGAATTTAGGCTTAATTGGGACATGACATCAGTCAACCTCTCATGGCTACATTCACGTAGACCATGATGACAATTCTTCTAGTGTTCCTATTAACCACTTCTCCATTGTTTGGTTTTTTGTTTTTGGTTCTGCAATTTGCTAACAAGCTCCATCCACCTTCTGGATGAACATGTGGTATCTTAGATTATTCCAAAATACACCACATATCCAAGAAATCAGGTCTAATTTGGGTGACAGTTTTGGACCTGAAAGTTGATCAACCCTTCCCTGGATGGTCTTATGACTAAATAATCCCAGAGGTTCCAAATGTCTTTCATGAATGCCCAAGGGTTGTCAGGGACAGACACAAGATCAATGGATGAAACTCGTAAAAAGGCAAATTTCAATTCAAAATAGGAAGGGCTTTCTAGAAGTTTAGTTTAATAAAATTGGAAAAGAGCAGGGGTTTACATACTTCTTCTGTAAAGGTTCAGATAGTACGCTTTTTAGTCTTTGCAGACCATACAATTTCTGTATTAACTATTTAACTCTGCCCCTGTAGCAAAAAAAGCAGCCACACACAATACATAAACAAATGAGCCTGGCTGTGTTCCAATAAAACTTTATTTACAAAAAAGTGGTGGACTGGACTTGGCCTGCAGGCTATAGTTTGCCAGTCCCTGGAATAGGCCAGAGAAGGCAAAATGACAGCTCACAAATGTCATCTAGCCCCTAGACATGTTTTTTAGGCCCAAACTGTGTTTTACAATAGAAAACATTAAGAGTTAGAGGGTTTTACAAAAAATCCAGATTCCTAGCTGTTCTTAAGAAAGTGGAAGATTAGTAACACAGGGCCCACATTCCTATGTGTCAACAAGTGTCAACAGTTGACTGGAGCTGGGTAGTAGCTGCCCACTTTGGAGGGAACATGGGCCCTCTGGGTCACCACAGACCCCACCACAGGCCTCTCGCCTTCCCAACTTTGGGGTTTAATATCAGTTGCCACTTAGCATCATGCTCACCCATTTTTTCCTTATACTAGAGAATTATTTCTCTGAACCTGCATCTATATCAAATGTAGGAAAATAAAAGACAGATTGAAAATGCCACATTTCAAGAAAAATGAGAACAGGCATATGGGTTTAATATGTAGACAAAGGATGCTGTGTTGAAAGAATCATTGTTTCTACTTTTCTGGTTTTTTTCAATTTTGAATTTAAAATATGTACATAGGGCTTCCCTGGTGGTGCAGTGGTTGAGAATCTGCCTGCCAGTGCAGGGGACACGGGTTTGAGCCCTGGTCTGGGAAGATCCCACATGCTGCGGAGCAACTGGGCCCGTGAGCCACAACTACTGAGCCTGCGCGTCTGGATCCTGTGCTCCGCAACAAGAGAGGCCGTGACAGTGAGAGGCCCGCTCACCGCAATGAAGAGTGGCCTCCACTTGCCGCAACTAGAGAAAGCCCTCGCACAGAAACGAAGACCCAACCAGCCAAAAATAAAATAAATAAATAAATTTATTAAAATATTTACATATTTATATCATGTTACATCCTTACACCATAGCTCAGTAACCATAAAAATAGTTTGGATCTACTTCTGCATCTGATTTTCTTGTTCTGGGCCTATTTCATTCATCTGTTACCTGACCAGCTCCCATAGTAGTTGAGTTTGTACCCTTAGAATAGACCAGTACATAGGCAGTGGGTACCCCACCCCTGGAAGACCGAAAGCTGCTGAATCACTCAACTGGAAATATTTGCATTGTGGATGCTACTTTGGGCTAGAGGCTGTGTTCAATAATCTCTAATGCCTTGATCCTAGAACCTTGGCAGTCTGAATCCCAACCATGGCGGGGTAACTCAATTAATAGTACCGTTATTCTCACCAAATAATGGACTGGCCAAACAGCATTCCATCTATTTCATAAATACAGACATAGGTACCAACTTCATGAACAGAGCTCAAAGTGAAAGACATGTGGATAATCTATTTAATCAAGAGAGAAAACCGAAATAACAATTTAGGCATAGGGCAGACGGTGGCTGCAGAGCAGACTGAGGTAAGCCCTTAATCCCACATGGAGCAAGTCCTCCCTTTTCTGTCCTCTGAGAGCGATCAGGGAATACATGCTTCCTTCCCCACTGGATGCCCAGCCTCTGGAGTCAGTTTTCATCCCATTCATTTGCTTGGCTACAGAGTCATCCAGCCTTTCTTTTAAATTTGTGCAGAATTAACCCCTTCTAAAGGGGGATGTCAAGGGAATTCCCTGGCTGTCCAGTGGTTCGGACTTGGTGCTTTCACTGCCGGGATCCACGCTCGATTCCTGACCGGGGAACTAAGATCCCGTAAGCCTCTCGGCATGGCCCAAATAAATAAATAAATAAATGGGGATATCAAAAAATGAGAAGGAAGGAAAAAGTTGGGGCACATACACAAACCTAATTAAATACTCTTCAGCTTAAAGAACATCCAGGTAAATGAAAAACTGCTGACGCTTATGGTGACTAAAACGACTTATACTCAAACACAATGATTGTAAGTGTGTAACAAAGACATTGAGACTGACTGGAAACAAATATGCAAAAATGAACGTTGTGGGAGACTAAAAAATTATGGGAGCTTGACATTGCTCTTAAATTCCCTGGAATTTTACATTACTTCTTATTATAAGAAAATAGAAGTGTAAGACATGGCATAAAATACATCATAAAGAAAAAAATCATTTGCAAACAAGTAAAGAGTACAATCTAGTGTGATTCTTGAATAACTGTGATGCCTTCTGATCGTTTAAAAAACACAAACTGAGTTAGCCTTTTTTGCCAGTCGGGAATATGAAGACAGTAGATGAAACTGCTGAGAACATCTGATAAGGAAGCTTTGGGCAAGGCCTGTCACACTATTCAGCAAGATTTTGTGCTCTGGTACTTGCTGAAGGAATTTCAGTTCACCTTTGGATTGTCTAAGGATGCCACTTAAAGTAACTAAGTTGCATATAATTAAAGTAAGTATTCTCTAGATGACTTTTATAGAACTAGAAAAATCTAATCCCTTGTCCTCCCCTGTCATAGCTTAAGTTTTAAGATTATCCCTTACTACTCATAACTGCAAGGCTGGTCTCATCAATACAACATAAATAATTTACTTTGCGCATTTCGCTTCAGATCGGTGCTCACTCACTAAGTCTTTGTGACTCAGAATCACAACTTACATTACAACTTACATGTAAGTAAAAATCATCTAGACAAACTTACTCGTTTAACAGATAAGCTAGGTTAAAGGGTTTGTACAACATCATACATGTACTCGGCACCAAAGTCAGGAAGTTGGCCTGTGTCTAAACAATTTCTGATGGAGCTTGGACATGTCATAACCTCTACAATGACAATGATGATCACAAACCACAGCAACTAGAATGCAGCGTCTGTGTTTATGAAGCAGGGAAGTGTTTCGTTGTTTCCTCATAACCTTTAGGCAAGATAGTAACACGTATACTGACATTTTTAGTTAATGTATTATATCAAAAATAATTATTAACTCCCATGGAAAATGGTCCAGTTCTTTGGCATTTTCCAAATGGCTTAGACATATCTTACAATAAAGACAAAATCCTTGAAGAAGGCCTTTGCCTGTGCTGAGTGAGCATCTTACCCCACGCCCCATAGACTGCAGAGCACCTACCATGAGCGACACAAACGGTACATTCATTACATTATAAAAACCGTGCCTGTGGATACATTAGCCGGGGAGGCGGGATCTAAATTCAATGGTCATGCACACCTGGGAATTAATTTCTTATGCACGGCTTTTCATTTGAAATCCATCCGTCAACTGTCCTCAGCGCATTTCTTGAGGTGCCGATGTCATGATTTCCCAAGTAAACCACAGTACAGATCACATAAACCTCAATTTTTACACAACAAGCTTCTTCGGCCTTCCATTCCTCACCCCCCACGCCCTTCCTTGTTATTTACCGCATTTTACACGTGTATTTTATTTCATGCTTTTATTAATCCAAGTCTTGCCTGCCTCCATCTCAGCAGTAACAAAAGAAGCTGTAGCAAATCAATGAACTCAGAGCTGAGAAACAGGGCCAGCCCTGCGTACCCTTTCGACCCACCGGGCATGGGCTTGCTGAGTGTAACCTGAAGTCTTAAAACACTTTCTAGACCAGCCCGAAAGTAGAAATGAGAACTGGTTTGTCTCTCAAGTCAATGCTTTACAAGAAAAGACTGGTTGGTGCTGTTTACGTTGAGGAAGAAAGGGTGAAAGACAGTAATCCTTGACCTAGAATTTCTAGGAGAAAGAAAGCAGAGTGGGAGTTCTGTTTTCACTTTGAAATTACAGAATTAAGACAGGAACAGAGGGAAGGGGGAGGGTGGGTGCAGAGTTTTGTGTGTTTGTCCTTTAGGCTCGGTTACACACACCTCACCATGGCTAAACGGAAAGGCCTGGGTTCAGCTAAAGCACTGGTATTTGGGTTTGTGCGGAACGGCGGCGACTCGGGAACCTCAAGGGCCAGCCCTGCTCTGAGAGGCAGCTGTCAACATGCACAGCCCATTACACTTTTCTTCCAACAGCATTCTGAATGGCTTGCAGGGGGGACCATGCCAGCCTGGGACAGCAGGATGTTCGTGATGTCTCTCAGCGGATGGTGGTTGAAATACTAAACCAAGTAATCTAAGAGGAGGTAAAAAAAAAAAAAAAGAAGCCCCGAGGAATCCTCAAGTCAGCTGCAGAATGGTAACTCGCATTTGCCTAACGGGATGTGCATTGCATGGTTTGCAGGTTTCATGCCCTGAAATTTCCGCCCCATTGAGACCACACAGGTGACAAGCCAGGCCATGAGGTCTTGAGCCACAGCTGTCCACCTATTCCTCTCAGAGCCAACGTTTCCACTTCTGTAGGACAGAACTGTTAGGGGTGTCTGGCCCTTTTTGTTGGAGGGAACTGCCCATTTGATTTGGAATCAGTCGAGCTTGTGATGATATCTTTATCACACACGGGGCACAGAAGCAATAGATATATCCTTACCCACAGAGACGCTATGGATGGTACACTGGTATTTCTGTGGGGATATGGGCAGATAGGCCAATGTCAAGAGCTTCCCAGGGCAATATCAAGATCCCCAGCACATCTCAACATGATTCAGTATAGGGGAAAATTCAAGTAATAAGCACAGTTACGTATCCCATAGCACAGGAGTAAAGGGACACACATAAAAATTAAGCTGATTTCTAAAAAATATAGAGATGCAATATTGCTGTACAGTAGCTTATGGGAGTTTGTGGTCTGAGATTCATATTTATACTTCCTCATATTATCTCTCTCTCTCACACACACGCATACATAAACACAGAGAGAGGTTTGTTTTTACCTGTTTAATTTACGCTTCATCTCTAATATTATCTTTTGATTATTATATGGGAGTGTTAATCACTTTAATCCTATAGCGACTTTCTGTTTTTCCCCTTCTATGATCTCTGTAGCTATTTTAGGAACTCCCTTACTTATTTTGTTTCCCTACGAGACAGGGGAATCACTTCTTATGGGGCACATGAAGCGTATGCAATTAACTAATACACCTCATCCTGGACAGTATCGAGGAGTGGCAGCTGGGACCCCAGCCTCACAGCATTCAGGAGGGAGCTGCTGTTTGCACACGTCAACCTGAATGTCAGGATGATTCTTTTGACTGAGTTGAAGTGGCAGCTTCTCTTTAAGCAAGCACAGCCTAATACCTGTCTTCTTCAATCATGTGTGACTGTGTGTAATTTTTTGAAATACTTATTGCTAGTCCAATCTTCAAATCCTGTTTTTTCCATACTCAATTTTAATCAGTCAGTCTGCAAACATTTACCAGGCTCACAGTCGACAATCAAAGCGCCCTAAATTCATATCCCAGCCTTGCTACTTGCCATGTGATCTTGGGGAAGATAATTTCTCCCCCTAAACATCAGCTTCCTTTTACTGTAAAATGAGAATTATAGTACTTCCCTCATAGATATTTTTATAAAAACTAGAAATAAAGATTGTAAGGTACCAATCACGGTGTTCAACAACACATAGGAAGTATTTAATCAATGGGAATTATTATTATTATTTTATAACATTTATAACTAATGTTATATTCAAAAATATATTTTATATAAATACATATTTGTATAAATATAAATTAAATATAACATATTTTATAAATTTTATGATTTATAATATTCATAATAATTACTATTACTTTCTGGGTGCTAGAGAAAATTTAAAGATAAAAATGACATAACCCCTTCCCTTCAGTGGTAAGAAGTCCCATACACATGAAGAAACAATACATGAAGCTATGTATGCTTTACCTCAAACATCACATACTTTGAGATTTGAGAAACAAAAGGGAGCCCTTTGTTATGGGGTGAAGAGAGAATGTTTAGAATACTTACAACGTGACTCTCAGTCATGTAGCAAATAAAAGTGAGCATTCCTCTATGAGATATATTTCCCATGATGAAGAATTCAAAGATGTAGATGACTCAAGGTTTGAGGGCCCAGAAGTATTTCTATAAGCCAGAGGCTGCTAATACAGGTAGACCTATGACTACTTCAGGAGGGAAAAATCTTCTATCCCATGGCCACATAAAAAAAATCAACCAGTCATACTCCTCCCTCCAAGAGGTGATTCCTTTCTCCTTGAATATAGCCTGGACTTAGTGACTCACTTCTAACAGGAGTGTGGAAAGGTAAAAATAAGCATCTTTAGAGTGAAGAAACATGGCAGACCCCACCTCAACCAAGAGATCAAGGCCAACATGGCCAGTGAGAATTCACATAGATATCATGTACTCTGGATACGATGCAACGAGAAGGGCACTGAGGTATCCACCTCTGTGGTGTTCTTCCCGAAAACCTATAACCCCAGCTTCACCATGAGAAAACAACAGACAAACCCAATTGAAATACATTCTTCAAAATACCTGTCAAATGCTCTTCAAAAGCCTCAAGGTCACGAAAAACTGGAAAAGACTGAGAAACAGTCACAGTCTGGAGAAGACGAAGAAGGCATTCTGACTGCATGCAATGTGGTATCCTGGATTAGATCCTGGAATGGAAAAAAGGACATTAGTGGAAAACTGGTAAAAGCTGAACACAGTGTGTAGTTTGGATAATGGCATTGTACCACTGTAAATTTCATGTGTAAGATGTCAACTTGAGGAGGAGCCATGTAAAGGGATATTAGATTTCTGAGTACTATCTTTGTAGCTCTTTTGTAAATCTAGATATTATTTCAAAAGAAAAAGATTTTAAAATCAAGCAATCAATCAATAAATCTTGAATAGATTAGAATAATGGCACTCATTCTTACAAGACATCAATGAGGCACTGTCTAGTTTTCTGTAGAACAGCACAAATAAATTAGTAATTTCCACCACAGTCTCTCTCTCTCTCTATATATTATATATATAAATATGTTACATGTATTTATATACATAATGTATATATATATACAAACTTTTAACTTATATAATTTTGTATGTAATATATATTACATACATAACTATATAATGTACCTTTATATAATATATATTATATATACATAATTATATATGGGTATGTGTATACACATACCCATATATAAGCAAAGCACCCCAACTTCTGATGTTACAAAAATTTTTTAACCTCAAAAGTTACTTTCTCATAACAAAGGTATAATGGTTGGTTATGTTACCACACCAACTCAAAAATCTGTGTAGTGCAGAACATGGCTAAAATGGGATAAAAACAAACCATGAACCCCAAGTCCTTCAAAGGCCTCAAGGCTAAAGCAAAGTAGCACAAAAGAAAGTATACAGACTGTGGGATCAGAAGGAACTACACTCAAGTCCAAATTCTGGCACTTATTGTGTGATCTTGGGCAAGTCATTTTAGGCTTCTTGTATCTCTGGTTCCCTATCTGTAAATGAGAGATGTTATCTATATCCCAGAATTCTGGCAAAAATTAAATGAGATGAGGCATGAAAAGCACAGCTGCTAACAAATTTAGGCACAATGATTGGCAGCTACAATAAAAGCTCCAAGGCTTCCCGAGTTCTACTTGGTCCAGAATACAAGAGCTGTGTAGTAATGAGATACACTGGGTTGGCGATAAGAGTTTGCTGATCTGGCTTTGGTGCTATCAACCAGTGAGAGTCATGACAAATTCTCCATAAAGGACTCCAGTAGTGTCGATGGGCTGGGAGGAGAAAAGGGAGCTTTAGCTGTTAACAAATTAGTCACTGCCTAACCATCCATTTATACTACACTAAACTCTTTGAAAGATCTTAAATAAATCCACATAGGTTACCTTATCTTGTGTTGCAGTTTACCAAGGCAGTGTGACAAGTCACCCTAAAACTTAGTGATTTAAAACAAGGAGATTTATTTTGTCCTCAAATCTGCAATTTGGATGGGACTCAGTGAGAATGGGTCCTCTCTGATTCACATGGTGTCAGGGTGGGCAACTTGAAATCTGAGGACATGAATTATCTCCAGGCTCAGTCACATTCATCCCTCTGGGGATTGATACTGGCTGCTGAGTAGGACTTTAGTTGGAACTATCTGCCAGAATACTTGTAAGTGACCTCTCCATAGGTCCAGGGCTTGCTTACAACATGGTGGCTGGATTCTAAGGACAAGCACACTATGAAAGGGAGCCAGGTGGAAGATACACCTTTTATGCCTTAGTATCAAAAGTCGTGAAGCATCACCTTTGCCATAGTATATCCACCAGGACAGCCACAAAGCCCCACATCATCTCGAGGGAAAGGAAAACAGACTTTGCCTTTGGATGGGGGAGTGGTAAAGTTCCAAAGAGTGCATGAGACTGAAAATACCCCTGGGGTTATTTCTAGAAAATATAGTCTGCTACATCTTACAAACGGGTGCCACTCAGTTTAGCAAAATTAAAAGAAGTAGGAGCAAGAACAGGGGTCAGTTATTTTCGCAAAATCTGGAAACAGAAAACTGAAACACAGTCAAGTCTTAGGTGAACTGAGTGTCTTCACTAACAAAGTTCACCTTCCCCATATTTTAGGAACCACACGCCCCATTCTTTGTCTCTGTACACCTGCTACTACATTCTTCTCCTTCTGTCTGAAGATCAGCTTTCTCTTCTTTTATTTTTCTGTGTGTGTGATCATGTGCTATATTATTAACTTTTTAAACATCTTTATTGGCGTATAATTGCTTTACAATGGTGTGTTAGTTTCTGCTTTACAACAAACTGAATCAGTTATACATATACATACATCCCCATATCTCCTCCGTCTTGTGTCTCCCTCCCTCCCACCCTCCCTATCCCACCCCTCTAGGTGGTCACAAAGCACCGAGCTCATCTCCCTGTGCTATGTGGCTGCTTCCCACAAGCTATCTATTTTACATTTGGTAGTGTATGTATGTCCATGCCACTCTCTCACTTCATCACAGCTTACCCTTCCCCGTCCCCATGTCATCAAGTCCATTCTCTATGTCTGCATCTTTATTCCTGTCCTGCCCCTGGGTTCAACAGAACCTTCTTTTTTTTTTTTTTTTTAGATTCCAAACATATGTGTTAGCATACGGTATTTGTTTTTCTCTTTCTGACTTACTTCACTTTGTATGACAGACTCAAGGCCCAACCACCTCATTACAAATAACTCAATTTCATTTCTTTTTATGGCTGAGTAATATTCCATTGTACATATGTGCCACATCTTCTTTATCCATTCAACTGTCAATGGACATTTAGGTTGGTTCCATGTCCTGGCGATTGTAAATAGGTCTGCAATGAACATTGTGATACATGACTCTTTTTGAATTATGGTTTTCTCAGGGTATATGCCCAGTAGTGGGATTGCTGGGTCGTATGGTAGTTCTATTTTTAGTTTTTTAAGGAACCTCCATACTGTTCTCCATAGTGGCTGTATCAATTTACATTCCCACCAACAATGTATGAGGGTTCCCTTTTCTCCACACCCTCTCCAGCCTCTATTGTTTGTAGATTTTTTGATGATTGCCATTCTGACTGGTGTGAGGTGATACCTCACTGTAGCTTTGATTTGAATTTCTCCAATGATTGGTGATGGTGAGCATCCTTTCATCTGTGTTGGCACTGTGTATATCTTCTTTGGAGAATTGTCTATTTAGGTCTTCTGCCCATTTTTGGATTGGGTTGTTTCGTTTTTAGATACTGAGCTGCATGAGCTGCTTGCAAATTATGGAGATTAATCCTTTGTCAGTTGCTTCATTTTCAAATATTTTCTCCCATTCTGAGGGTTGTCTTTTCATCTTATTTATGGTCTCCTTTGCTGTGCAAAAGCTTTGAAGTTTCATTAGGTCCCCTTTGTTTATTTTTATTTCCATTTCTCTAGGAGGTGGGTCAAAAGGATCTTGCTGTGATTTCCATCATAGTGTTCTGCCTATGTTTTCCTCTATGAGTTTGACAGTGTCTGGCCTTATATTTAGGTCTTTAATCCATTTTGAGTTTACTTTTGTGTATGGTGTTAGGGAGTGTTCTAATTTCATTCTTTTAAATGTAACTGTCCAGTTTTCCCATCACCACTTACTGAAGAGGCTGTCTTTTCACCATTGTATATTCGTGCCTCCTTTATCAAAGGTAAGGTGACCATATGCGCGGAGGCTTATCTCTGGGCTTTCTATCCTGTTCCGTTGATCTATGTTCCTGTTTTTGTGCCAGTACCATACTGTCTTGATTACTGTAGCTTTGCAGTATAGTCTGAAGTCTGGGAGCCTGATTCCTCCAGCTTGGTTTTTCTTTCTCAAGATTGCTTCGGTTATTCGGGGTCTTTTATGTTCTCTACAAATTGTGAAATTTTTTGTTCTAGTTCTGTGAGAAATTCCATTGGTAGTTTGATAGGGAATGCACTGAATCTGTAGATTGCTTTCAGTAGCATAGTTATTTTCACAATGTTGATTCTTCCACTCCAAGAACATGGTATATCTCTCCATCTGTTTCTATCATCTTTAATTTCTTTCATAGTGTCTTACATAGTTTTGCGAATACAGGTCTTTTGTCTCCTTAGGTAGGTTTATTCCTAGGTATTTTATTCTTTTTGTTGCAATGGTAAGCAGGAACGTTCCCTTAATTTCTCTTTCAGGTTTTTCATCGTTACTGTATAGGAATGCAAGAGATTTCTGTGCATTAATTTTGTATCCTGCTACTTTACCAAATTCCTTGATTAGCTCTAGTAGTTTTCTGGTAGCATCTTTAGGATTCTCTATGTATAGTATCATGTCATCTGCAAACAGTGACAGCTTTACTTCCTATTTGGTTTTTCTTTCTCAAGATTGCTTTGGTTATTCCTATTTGGATTCCTTTTATTTCTTTTTCTTCTCTGATTGCTATGGCTAAAACTTCCAAAACTATGTTGAATACTAGTGATGAGAGTGAACAACCTTGTCTTGTTCCTGATTTTAGAGGAAATGGTTTCAGTTTTTCACCACTGAGAATGATGTTGGCAGTGGGTTTGTCATATATGGCCTTTATTATGTTGAGGTTAAGTTCCCTCTGTGTCTACTTTCTGGAGAGTTTTTATCATAACTAGGTGTCGAATTTTGTCAAAAGCTTTTTCTGCATCTATTGAGATGATCATGTGGTTTTTCTCCTTCAATGTGATAATATGGCGTATCACATTGATTGATTTGCATATACTGAAGAATCCTTGCATTCCTGGGATAAACCCCACTTGATCATGGTGTATGATCCTTTAAATATGCTGTTGGGTTCTGTTTGCTAGTATTTTCTTGAGGATTTTTGCATCTATGTTTATCAGTGATGTTGCCTGTAGTATTCTTTCTTTTTGACATCTTTGTCTGGTTTTGGTAACAGGGTGATGGTGGCTTCATAGAATGAGTTTGGGAGTGTTCCTCTCTCTGCTATATTTTGGAAGAGTTTGAGAAGGATAAGTGTTAGTTCTTCTCTAAGTGTTTGATAGAATTTGCCTGTGAAGCCATCTGGTCCTGGGCTTTTGTTTGTAGGAAGATTTTTTTTTTTTTTTTTTTTTTTTGCGGTACGCAGGCCTCTCACTGCTGTGGCCCCTCCCGTTGCGGAGCACAAGCTCCGGACGCGCAGGCTCAGCAGCCATGGCTCACGGGCCCAGCTGCTCCGCGGCATGTGGGATCCTCCCGGACCGGGTCACAAACCCATGTCCCCTGCATCGGCAGGCAGACTCTCAACCACTGCACCACCAGGGAAGCCCTTGTTGGAAGATTTTTAATCACAGTTTCCACTTCAGTGCTTTTGATTGGTCTGTTCATATTTTCTATTGCTTCCTGGTGCAGTCTTGGAAGGTTGTGCATTTCTAAGAATTTGTCCATTTCTTTGAGATTGTCCATTTTATTGGTATATAGTTGCTTGTAGTAATCTCTCATGATCCTTTGTATTTCTGCAGTGTCAGTTGTTACTTCTCCGTTTTCATTTCTAATTCTATTGATTTGAGTCTTCTCCCTTTTTTTCTTGATGAGGCTGGCTAATGGTTTATCAATTTTGTTTATCTTCTCAAAGAACCAGCTTTTAGTTTTATTGATGTTTGCTACTGTTTCCTTCATTTCTTTTTCATTTATTTCTGATCTGATCTTTACCATTTGTTTCCTTCTGCTAACTTTGGGGGTTTTTTTGTTCTTCTTTCTTTAATTGCTTTAGGTGTAAGGTTAGGTTGTTTATTTGAGATGTTTCTTGTTTCCTGAGGTAGGATTGTATTGCTATAAACTTTCCTCTTAAAACTGCTTTTGCTGCAACCCATAGGTTTTGGGTAGTTGTGTTTTCATTGTCATTTGTTTCTAGGTAATTTTTGATTTCCTCTTTGATTTCTTCAGGGATCTCTTGGTTATTTAGTAGTGTATAGTTTAGCCTCCATGGTTTTGTATTTTATACAGATTTTTTTCCTGTAATTGATATCTATTCTCATAGCATTGTGGTTGGAAAAGATACCTGATACGTTTTCAATTTTCTTAAATTTACCTAGGCTTGATTTGTGACCCAAGATATGGTCTATCTTGGAGAATGTTCCATGAGCACTTGAGAAGAAAGTGTATTCTGTTGTTTTTGGATGAAATGTCCTAGAAATATCAATTAAGTCCATCTTGTTTAATATATCATTTAAAGCTTGTGTTTCCTTATGTATTTTCATTTTGGATGATCTGTCCATTGATGAAAGTGGGGTGTTAAAGTCCCCCGATTGTGTCGCTGTCAATTTCATCTTTTATGGCTGTTAGCATTTGCCTTATGTATTGAGGTGCTCCTATGTGGGTGCATAAATATTTACAATTGTTATATCTTCTTCTTGGATTGATCCCTTGATCATCATGTAGTGTCCTTCTTTATCTCTTGTAATAGTCTTTATTTTAAAGTCTCTTTTGTCTGATGTAAGAATTGCTACCCCAGCTTTCTTTTGATTTGCATTTGCATGGAATATCTTTTTCTATCCCCTTACTTTCAGTCTGTATGTGGCCCTAGGTCTGAAGTGGGTCTCTTGTAGACAGCATATATATATGGGTCTTCTTTTGTAACCATTCAGCCAGTCTATGTCTTTTGGTTGGAGCATTAAACCATTTACATTTAAGGTAATTATCGATATGTATGTTCCTATTATGATTTTCTTAGTTGTTTTTGGTTTGTTATTGTAGGTTTTTTCCTTCTCTTGTGCTTCCTGCCTAGAGAAGTTCCTTTAGTGTTTGTTCTCAAGGTGGTGGTGCTGAATTCTCTTAGCTTTTGCTTGTCTGTAAAGGTTCTAATTTCTCCATCGAATCTGAATGAGATCCTTGCTGGGTAAAGTAATCTTGGTTGTAGGTTTTTCCCTTTCATCACTTAAATATGTCCTGCCACTCCCTTCTGGCTTGCAGAGTTTCAGCTGAAAGATCAGCTGTTAACCTTATGGGGATTCCCTTGTATGTTATTTGTTGTTTTTCCCTTCCTGTTTCTAATATTTTTTCTTTTTATTTAATTTTTGATAGTTTGATTAATATGTGTCTTGGCGTGTTTCTCCTTGGATTTATCCTGTATGAGACTCTCTGCATTTCCTGAATTTAACGATTTCCTTTCCCATATTAGGGAAGTTTTCAAGTATAATCCCTTCAAGTATTTTCTCAGTCCCTTTCTTTTTCTCTTCTTCTTCTGGGATCCCTATAATTCGAATGTTGGTGTGTTTAATGTTGTCCCAGAGGTCTCTGAGAGTTTCCTCAATTCTTTTCATTTTTTTTTCTTTATTCTGTTCTGTGGTAGTTATTTCCACTATTTTATCTTCTGGGTCACTTATCTGTTCTTCTGCCTCAGTTATTCCACTATTGATTCCTTCTATAGAATTTTTAATTTCACTTATTGTGTTGTTCATCATCGCTTGTTTGCTCTTTAGTTCTTCTAGGACCTTGTTAAACTTTTCTTGTACTTTCTCCATTCTATTTCCACGATTTTGGATCATCTTTACTATCATTACTCTGAATTCTTTTTCAGATAGACTGCCTATTTCCTCTTCATTTGTTTGGTAGAGTGGATTTTTACCTCACTCCTTCATCTGCTGTGTTTCTCTGTCTTCTCATTTTGCTTAACTTACTGTGTTTGGGGTCTCCTTTTCGCAGGCTGCAGTTTCATAGTTCCCGTTGTTTTTGGTGTCTGCCCCCAGTGGCTAAGGTTGGTTCAGTGGGTTGCGTAGGTTTCCTGGTGGAGGGGACTGGTGCCTGTGTCCTCGTGGATGAGGCTGGATCTTGTCTTTCTGGTGGGCAGGACCAAGTCGGGTGGTGTGTTTTGGGGTGTGTATGACCTTATTATGATTTTAGGCAGCCTCTCTGCTAATGGGTGGGTTGTGTTCCTGTCTTGCTAGTTGTTTGACAGGAAGAGAACTTCCTTCCTGGGAGGGGAGGTGTGGACGGTGACCTGTGCTCGCACACAGGCTTCTTGGTGGCTGCAGCAGCAGCTTCAGCGTTTCATGCCCGTCTCTGGTGTCCGCGCTGATAGCCGCAGCTCGTGCCCATCTCTGGAGTTTGTTTAGGCTGTGCTCTGAATCCCCTCTCTTCGTGCACCCCAAAACAATGGTCTCTTGCCTCTTAGGCAGTTCCAGACTTTTTCCCAGACTCCCTTCTGGCTAGCTGTGGCACACCAGCCCCCTTCAGCCTGTGCTCACGCAGCCAACCCCAGTCCTCTCCCTGGGATCCGACCTCCGAAGCCCAAGTCTCAGCTCCCAGCCCCCATCCAGCGGGTGAGCAGACAAGCCTCTTGGGCTGGTGAGTGCCAGTTGGCACCGATCCTCTGCACCCCTTTGCTGCACTCTCCTCCATGGCTCCAAAGCTTCCCCCCAGCCACCCCCCCATCTCCGCCAGTGAAGGGGCTTCCTAGTGTGTGGGAACCTTTCCTCCTTCACAGCTCCCTCCCACTGGTGCAGGTCTCGTCCCTATTCTTTTGTCTCTGTTTATTCTTTTGCCCTACCCAGGTACGTGGGGAGTTTCTTGTCTTTTGGGAAGTCTGAGGTCTTCTGCCAGCATTCAGTAGGTGTTCTGTAGGAGTTGTTCCACATGTAGATGTATTTCTGATGTATTTGTGGGGAGGAAGGTGATCTCCACGTCTTACTCCTCTGCCATCTTGAAGGTCTCTCCCTATATTAGTTTTTTTAACATCATCTTTATTGGCATATAATTGCTTTACAATGTTGTGTTAGTTTCTGCTGTGTAACAAAGTGAATCAGCTATATATATGCAATGGAATACTATTCAGCCATAAAAAGAAACGAAGTTGAGTTATTTGTAGTGAGGTGGAGGGACCTAGAGTCTGTCACACAGAGTGAGGTAAGTCAGAAAGAGAAAAACAGCTTTCTCTTCTTATTCATCAGCTTACACAAACCTAAAACTCTGCCCTCAGCCCCTCTGTTGAAATCACTCGTCTACTGATAGCAAACTGACTTGGTAATCAGGCTCTGTCACTGCCCTTCTCATATCCTCTCAGCCCTGAAGACTTCTGTACCTAAGACTCCTGAAATCTAGCCTAGTTTCCTGCCACTACCTACAACTCTTGACCCCAGTGTTATCTCTGGCTATTTGGGCCAGATGTGCCCCCAGACAGTGCCTGTGAACTAGCACCTCCTGGAAATAGCCATTAGCTAACAGGCAACACCAACTGATGGATAAAGGCCTTGGCTCCCTTGCCCCATAGCATGGGATAACTCCGACACTAAATTTTCTAATTGAATTAAGCTCTAGTCCCCAGTGGTCACATGTTTGATCAGTTACATTTTACTGGCATATTTCCCTTTCCTATCTCTCTTTTCCCTCCCCTACAGATGTGTCCTGAAAACTCCTCTCAAATAAACTGCTGCACTCAAATCCTTGCCTGGGGAAAGCAAACTAAGACACTTAATCTCTCTCAGTGCCCTGATTTCAGAACCCTAGGGGTGCAGTGTGATTAGCCCAACTCAAGTCATATGACCATTCTTATCCAATCTTCTGTGATTAGGGGAACAGATCATGGTATAATATGGCTTCCCAGACTTCTGATGGAGAGGTTATCGGTGGGAGCAGTATCCAGAGAAAGAGTCTATGGGCAGACTGGTACTCCAAACTATGGCCGCCAAATTCAAAGGATGCATTTCTAACTTGTGCATTCAGAGTTTCCTTTACACCCAGACATTGGTACCCAAATCTTCTAACAGTAAGACTCCAAACTTAAAACAGAATTTCTCACCTGAAATCCTGCCTTTACAGATATAGTAAGTAAAGCCCTTCATAACTTACAGGTAGCAGTCTACCAATTACTTAGAATCTACTGTGCTAGACCCTTTACATGCAAGCTCATTTTATCCTCACACCATGGGCATGTTTTGAGAAGTGGAAACAGATCAGGAAAGATCTTTATATCGAACAGCTCTTTTAATAGCCAACACATTGCAGCATGGAACAACAGTATTTCAGGTCACTCACCATCTCACTATAGATTATTGTAGAGATTCACCATTACTTGAAATGTCTTTTAAAAATAAAACCAAACACATAAATAATATTATCTAGAAAGCTGTGAACGTTTGACTTAATCTACTTTGTTGTAATAATTTACTTATGAATGATGCAGTTAAGAAATTCCTTGCAGGCTACTATCTCTGTAAACATAACCCAGAATGCTTTTCTCTTTTAGTCTAAAAGAATCCTCCAAAAGTGGTTACAATAATACATCCCTTCCTCCAAAGATTTTATTTATAAAAATTAAGATCATGGGCTTCCCTGGTGGCGCAGTGGTTGAGAGTCCGCCTGCCGATGCAGGGGACGCGGGTTCGTGCCCCG
This sequence comes from Lagenorhynchus albirostris, assembly GCF_949774975.1. Classification (NCBI taxonomy): domain Eukaryota; kingdom Metazoa; phylum Chordata; class Mammalia; order Artiodactyla; family Delphinidae; genus Lagenorhynchus; species Lagenorhynchus albirostris. Next base: position 52,233,047 of record NC_083101.1, on the reverse strand, counting down.
GTCCGGGAGGATCCCACATGCCGCGGAGCGGCTGGGCTCGTGAGCCATGGCCACTGAGCCTGCGCGTCTGGAGCCTGTGCTCCGCAACGGGAGAGGCCACAACAGTGAGAGGCCCCCGTACAGAAAAAAAAAAAAAAAAAAAAAAGATCACATTGAATTCAAACACCTAAGTTACAATAGTTTTAGCAGCTCCTGTTCCCCAACAGTTAGACACACCAGGGAAGGACTGAGACTTCCTCAAAGTTTCCACCAGTATTTTCTAGAGTCCCCAGAGTGAACCATTTTATAAGCTGCAGTCACTACTGGCCTCCAATTTTTCTCTCCTATCCACATTGAACCTATCAATGTCGAGTGGTGCTACTTGAAGGAACCACCCCGATACTATGTTGATGGTGCCACCTTGAGCAATGGTTCTTGGAGTCCAAGAGCTGCCAATTCTCCACAAGTCAGGACTGTGCTAGATTATGAGCAGAGTCGACGAGACTGGCCTCTCCCACCTTGCTGTGCTCCACTTTCTGACCTGAGGCCAAAATAGCCCAGAATGGACCCAGAGTGCCCCATGAATTCAGTGCATTTCTGACAGTCATCTTCTATCAAAAGAGGTTCAAAGCCAGTGCACGGGATCAGATAGATGAAAGACACTATACAAGTCTCTTCATCCAACATTTCTGCCTCTTATCCAAATAACATTCTTTTATATGCCTACGTATTGAGGCAAACAGATAAGGTGAGAATGTGGAAGGAGGTGATGGTGATATTTCTCCTCATTAGTCTCTGACCCCACTTTGTCAAGTTGTCAGAAGCACTACAATGTTATGCCTCAGTCCTTGAACAAATTTATTATCGTTGCCACTCAGCTAAGCTCATTTTAATTGATGCAAAATGTTCATCAGTCAGATGGTACTGGAATGCATCTACACAATGCTCACTACCCCCCCCTTCTCCAGGTTGGATTCCTCAGTGGCACAGGACACCACAAGACAGCCCAAGAGGGACCAAAGTGTTGTAACTGGAAGCAAGAAAAGCTGAAGAAATGCTCCAAATACACACTGAAGCATGGCTTAAAATAATAGGGTAAGTCTGAAGATGCTTGAGATTGAAATAGCAGACATCTCTGCCTGGTGGGAGACAGTTACATTTCAGAAATGAAATTCTAAGTGGCACCAGGCTCCGCTTGGAGTAATTGCTATTTCACATCAAAAAATGACCTTTCCATGTGCACACCTTGGAAAGCACTGTTGCACCTTCCAAATGCACACATAATTCATCTCCCCACACAGGGCAACCCACTAAGTATCACCCCTAAAAATATGAGCACGAATATAAAGCAGCCTTCAGTTTTGTTAAAAATGTACTCTATGTTCAGTGGACACTCAATACCTTTGCTGCAATCTGCCCAATGCCCTGCCAGCATGGTCAATTAAGTATCCAGGCCTAAGAATATGAGATGGGGCCTAATGTTTGCTCTCAACTAGTTCTTTCAAAAATAATTTTTAAGGTAATATAAATTGAGTGCATTGTGCCAACACTGTGTTTTGTGTACTGAATGTTTTACCTGGAATATCTCATTAATCCCTATCACAACCATAAGAGGCAGGTCCTATTGTGATTAGAAACCCGGCTTAGAAAGGTGAAGGGATTTGCTCAGTGTCACAGTGTTTGGGCACAACACAGGCAGGATTCAACCCCCAGCAGTCTGACTGCAGATCTCACGTCTTAAATGACTCCAAGGTACAGCCTCCAGATTTTTGGTTCAATGACTCTGTTCTAGCCAGTTCTTCTGACGTGGACAGTCAGTCAGTGTGTTAATAGATGTCTCTTTCTGGAGTCCATTTCCAGGAACTCAATAATCCATCCTCCTTGAGTAACTGTTCTTCCAGCATCTCCTCATGTGCAGTAGTGTCTCGGCAGGGTTGAAAAGGATGGTTTGTGGTAAGTGGTTGGCTCCAATGGGTTTCAAAGCAAGAAGGGTACCATTTACAGAAAGATCAGCTAAAGGTACTGCCTACTTAACTGTGTAGTTAATCAACCCACACAGGGCAGTTAACTTAGTCTGCCTCTCCTCACAACCCACTCATACTATGGCAGAAACCTTTGCAGAACTGGATGACATTTCCAAAACATTCAGAGGCTGACCTCTTGCCACTGTGTGATGTGGCAAACCCACAAAATGTGGGAAGAGCCACTGTGCCCAGTGCACTAAGGGCCACCATCAATCTTCCCCTATGCATTTCTTCCTCTGACATGAGAGTAGCTGGTGTCACATAAAGGAAGAGGGGAGGAAGCTAAAATTCCTTATTTAGGCCTGTGCCGAGCCCTCAGTTTACAAACTTATTTATGGCTCATAAGAAGCCTTTGTGACTGATATTTCCCCTATTTTACAAATGGAAAAATAGATGTTTCAAGAAGTTATATACTGTGTCCAATTATATCTGACTGGTTAGTGCTAAGCAGATATAGGAACTCAAGTTTAATGTCAAAGAGCAAGCGTTCTGCCCACTGACAAGGCAAGTTGTCATAGTTTCCTGATTTGGGCCTGGATGAGGCCAAGAGAATCTTTGGATGCACAAGGGTGGGTTAGAAATATGACAAATGAGTAGACCTGATTTAAGAAACTCTAAAAATGGGAGAGGGAGAGGAAGAGAAAGAGAGCTGCAGAGGTGGGAAAATTCATACCTCTCCTGCCACCTTTCAATCCCCAAAAAGGCAGATTTAATCCTAGTAGTTTCTGGGATCTAAACACATTCAAACATAAATCACATGGGGAAAAAGAATCATCATTTTGGTACCCCACGCATGTGTTATCTGTGGAAATAGCATCCCCTCCACGTAGCGGCTCCAGGATCCCCACCCCTGGCCCTCAAATTAAGTTTACAAACCTATTACAAAGTCATTGCTGTTGCCTAGGAAATCTGGCAAAGGAAGAAAACAGTGGTTTCACAGAGGTCTGGGTGTAAAGTTAGAATAAGATATTGTATTTTAAAAATTGATTTTGTATACTACTTGGGCCAACTTCCTGGGATTAGAAGTTTCTTCCACACTCCACTGTCTCTTCAGACTTCTCAAATATCAGGAAAAATAAAGAAAATGGAGAGCACAGCAGAACAAAACCATAATTCAGGAGTTGGGTAATAGGTGAAAGATGCTAATCCCAGTTGAGAGAGGTTCATAAAAATGAAGCCTGGCCCCCCTTTGGGGAGCAGCAGTGCTGCATCATGAATATTTATGGTGGAATATGGGAAGTGTTGGGAAACAGACCCAGCAGGGGCCAATCTACCCGAACAGCTGGGAATCGTTTGGGTGTTAAAATGAAGTTTTAAGGGACACCATTTAGATAAAAATCATATTTGAAAAGAATTATGTCTGTGTTCCAAATAACGTCTAGTGTAGAGCAATTTTGAGTTTTATATGCTTTGCAAACATCTGCTTGCTTTTAAACTTTACTCATCTTGTGCCGTAAAGTTGGATTCAGTTTCAAAAATCTCCCATATTTTTCTTTTGGGGTGATCCATTGAAAGGGGTTTATGAAAATGTTTAAAAGAAAAATATTGTGTGTACATATATGTATGTATCATGAACTGACTTTTCAAAAACATTACTTTTAAACAGGTGATGCGTATAGTGGTTAAGCACATAGTCTCCAAAGCTGAATTCCCTAAGACCAAATTCCAGCGCCACACTCCCTACAGGCTGTGTAGCCTTGGGCAAGTTACTTAACTTCTCTGTACTTTAGTTTCCCGATCTGTAAAAATTGGGTCATAATAGTGTCTTCTCTTGTGGCTGTTACGAAGATTAAACAAGTTCCTGGTTGATACTAAGGAGACTGTGTTAGTATTAGCTTTCATCATTATTATTAAAATTATTTCATTGGAATCCTGAGGTAAAGCTCATAAAGTGAGAATCACGTTCTTACCCCAAAAAGTGTTTGAAAGAATTAAAAGAGATGAAGAACAACAGTTCCTAGCTCAAATGCTATGTACAGGAGTTCTTAGGGGGAATAACTAAGGAGCCAAAGCCCACTTTTGCCACCAGCTCTCATCATTCAGTGTCCCTAAAATCAAAGTCATCATTTTCCAACAAAAGCAGTTACCACCAACTAAACCAAAATTACCATTAATGGTTTAATGTCTCAGTGTCATAACATCTTTTTATGTAGTAAGACTCAAGGTACTGTGTGTTATCCAGGGGTTTATTCACATGGTATGCTGAGCTGAATCTCTTCTCACCCTGTTTCACAGGAAATTTTCTTTTGGCCCCCGACCCTGATTTTGTTCACTTCTTATTGAATTCATTTATCCAAAACAAAAATAGTAAAGAAATAAAACCACTGAAGACTCCAATAACAGACTGCTTGTAGATTTATTATTGTCATTGTAGTTAACTGTTCATTTCAGCTCTGCAATACTTCCAAATGATTCTGTGAATGATTAATAATTTACATATCCCTTTTGAGAAAATGCCTGAAAGCTGGTTCACTGATGTTTGAAATCCAGATTGCTGCATGCACGAAGAACTCTACGTTGCCCAGAGAGAAGATAACTCATTCCCCACAATCCATTTGCTTTATAGCAGCCAGAGTAAAGATGCAAATACAATCATGTTATTTCACTGCTCAAAACTCTTTAATAACTCCCACGTTCCCTGGGGATGAAGACCAAAATCCTTCACAGAGAATTTACAAGGCATGGCTTTGCACTAGCCTCCAGCCTTCCTCTCCCCATAGTTTCACTTGTTCTCTAGTTTTCTGTCTCTCTTTGGTTTTCTTTCATCAATTATTAAACAATTTCCTAGGGGGCGGAACAGGATATTAAAAGGGCTTCCCATGGAGATCACGAAGACTATCGCTTGTTCTACGCCATGCATGATGTGGTTTTGGAATTTCAGATGACAACTGCCAGTTTCAGACATACCTGCAGTACCGAGAAACAAACCAGTGATGGCTTGATTTTATTTTGTTCTGTTTTGCACTCAACAATCCCCTCAGCTTCAGTGAAAGGGAGATCTCCTTGCATCTCTTCAGGAAGAGAAGAAGCCGCAAGTAGAAACCTGAGTTAGCAGGGACTGCCTTTCATAGCGAGTCTGGAAATGCTGTAGCACGCCTGTAGTTTGGTGGCCTGATGAGCTGTCCAGCTAGTCTGCTCCAAAACCCTGCCCTGCCTCTACTGGGATGACACTGTTCCATCTGAGCTTCTGCATAACTTCTTAGTTTTCAGGTCTAACACTAAATGTCACCCTCTCCAAGAGAAGGTCTCTGGTCCTAAAGATCAGGTCAGATCATTAACTGACTGCATTTCGCTGCTCCTGTATTATTTGTATATTTTCACATCTCTGGAATTAGATGTGACTTTCTAACAGTGGGGTCTTCCATACTCAGGGCAGGTCAGATGGGCAACCTGACACGGCTGTCACGCCAGCACACGAGAGAATGTGGGTGTCAGCCCTGCCAATATGACAGCACACTGAAGCCCCTTGCCGTTTCAGTCTACAGAACAGTTAAAGACCATATGAGGAAAGAGTAGAAGTCCTCGTCAATGTCTGAAAAGCTTCTGTTGACACCTTTTGGTAAGATGAAGAAAGCACCAGCATCAAAACTCTGAGGACTAGTGTCAGTTGCTGGGAAGAAAATTCTAGACAATAGTCAGGCAGTCTTTAAGAAATGTTGCTCCCCAGCTCTCTTGATGACCAGAGAATGACACTGTATAGAAAAGTATGGACATTGATGACTCTGAGTCAGAAAGTGACCCAAAAGAGTACAACTCTCAATGTAATATCTTATTTAATTTATAGTATGTACAAGAGTGATGTGATAAAAAAAAATCTATGTTGCAATTAATCCAAAATGAGCTCTTTAAATAAGTATGAAATAAAATGTATCAAAAGCATAGGGTATTAATTTCTTATAATTAAGGAAGTATAACGCTGTAGTTTAAGTGGCAGGGTTTTATCTTTCTTAGTAGAATATAAAATAGTGATGTGACATAAGCAAGTTTTATGAAACACGGTATATATTCATGCATGTATATTATGATCATACTAAAGGAGAGATTAGACTAGTAAGGGAATACTACTTTTCATTCATTGCATTTACCGTGACTGTAATTCCATTTGGGTAATTACTTGTTTAATATCTTTTTTCCTAACTTGTCTATCAATATGGAGTGATGCCTGAAATAAAAGAAACATTCAATAAATAGTTTATAGAGAATAAGGTATTCTTAGACTTCTGTTCCCAGGTGCACAAACGTCACCTGGGATTTTGTAAATCCACCCACTGACCTCCAGTGCTAGATGGCTGCAGGCTGAATCTGAGCTGTAAATGTGTGCTGCTTCATGGAGTCTTCCCCCCCAAAAATTTAATAAAATTGAATGTCTCTTGTTGGGGCATGTGGTCTCCAATTCCCTGCCCCTATGGCTCTTATCTATTTACAACTACATTATCTACCTGCCCCTTAAAGGCCTTTGAGTTTAAGATGCCTGCTCTGTGCTTTATATTAATACAAGACAATCATATCCTTTGTGTGGTTATAAGGACAGTCATTGATTTGTGGGAGAAAAAGTCCCACCCAGGCCACAAATGTACCCATGGCAACATTGGCTGTTGGGAAATTTTTAGACCATCAGAGTCAGAAGGTGGCCCGGTTCTTGCACTCATCATTCATCGCTGGTACTTCTCCACTTCTCCATGTCGGCGCTGAAGCTTACTGCTGTCCACAGGTGGCAGTGGTCCTTCACTATTGCAAAAGCCCCACATGCCAACGTTGTCTCTGTGCCTTGGAATCAAGGGCCCGGGGAGATGATATCTGTATTCCAGGGCAATTTGTCTGCCTTTATCACTCCACCTCTTGGACGTTAACGCTCATGTGCAGTATTTACACAGAAAGGAACTCAGGCCCTTGTGGATCACATGATGTGTTTACATTGCTGAGACTTAAAGGTCAGTTTGCAACTGAAAAGGTATTTTTCCCATGTAGAGTAAATCAAGTACCTTTTCCAGTCTTCTACCTCAAATAAGAGAGCAGGGAGGAAAAGGCGATTTTGCTGCTAATTTTATTCCCTTACTAGTCTAATCTTTCTTTTTTTTTGCGGTACGCGGGCCTCTCACTATTGTGGCCTCTCCCGCTGCGGAGCACACGCTCCGGACGCGCAGGCTCAGCGGCCATGGCTCACCGGCCCAGCTGCTTCGCGGCATGTGGGATCTTCCCAGACCGGGGCACGAACCTGTGTCCCCTGCGTCGGCAGGTGGACTCTCAACCACTGCGCCACCAGGGAAGCCCTAATCTTTCTTTTAGTATGATCATAATGTACTAGCATATCTCCACCTTGAATTGTCACTATAATGAATCATAAAAACTAAGACATTTTCACAAAACATAATATACAGTCTTCTTACGTGTTTTGCATTTTTAGCACCATTCTGTATGTGTAGAGACACACTGGAAAGCTCAGTTTTAAAGGAATTGAAATTAAGCAATATTTTAGCTCTAGCCAATTTTCCCAGGTAACTTAACACTTGATAGATGGAAACTTGAAAAACAAGGTTTCTGTGCATTACCTTTCTTCTCTTTAAATCCTGGCAGAGTGTGTTTCACTTGTAACTCAGTGACAAGAGCACTGGTTTTCTTAAGAACAACCCACAAGTATAAATACTCCTCAATAACACATGACAAAGTTTTAAATGCTTTTTTGTTAGGGACCATGACATTACCTACAGCAAGGAATAAGTCACAGCAGATCAGTTTCAATGGACTAACTACCCCAGAGTCCCACTGTATACACGACCATTAGCAACGGTATTTGTTGGTGGTGGTTTACGTAAAATAACTTTCTTCACAAGAGAAAAAAATACATGGTTATAAAGGCAATACTTCCGTGGCCAGGATCAGCCGCTCACTGCTTTTCATGACATGACATTAAGAAATCCTCAAGAAAAGCATAGCCTTTTTAAAAGCACATATTACTGAATAAATGGAGCCTGTTTTAAACAGGCCACTTGAATTGAAAAATCTTTTGCAAAATTGTTTTTGTGCTTTTAAATCAGGAAAGGCATGTTAAAGACAAATGGCCCAATTAGACTTGATTCAGAAAAGGATAAGCTGATAAATATAAAGGTTAACCATGTTGTTTTTCTCTACTGAGAGAGATTTATTTCCCCTTCCCTCTCGCTCAGAAGTAAAACAACCGGCGTGTGGCTTTTCTTGCTCTGGCAGGGTTAGCTTCCCTCGCACAGCTGTGCACATCTGGTGCCTGAGTCTGCACTAAAACAGAGCTCCACGGCATCATTACACAAGCTCTGTGCTCTGTGAGCTGAGTCCCTACTGTGAACGTCCTCCCCGGAGCTGTTTCTTCATTTGACTCCCACACCTAACCTCATCTCTGTCCAATGTTAACAGAGTGCCAGTTTGTTGACCTTCCACAGACTCTCAAAAGTTAGTTCATCTCCAGCTGTTGCAAAATGATGATACTGAACATAAGAAATAATACAACACCAGGCAGGTGTTGGAAACCACTGCACTGGTGTTTGTACATTTGAGCATCGGAACCTAGGGCAACACCCATCCTTCTACACTTTGAGGATAGGCTGACAAGGTGCTGGTTCCTCCATCATCTTGGGAACGGATCTTTGACCCAGCCAAAGTCATTCCCTTGGAGCTTCTGACTGAGCCAACAAAAGCCGATAAACTTAAAAAACACTTTCAGGGCAAATCCAGCAGATAATTCAAAAGCAATAGCCAAGTTGCTAACAGGACAGAAATGAGCACTTATTAAATTACTACTATGAGCCAGGCACTTTACATGGAGCATCTGAGTGAATGTTTAGAGCAACACTGTGGGGACTTCCCTGGTGGCACAGTAGTTAAGAATCCACCTGCCAATGCAGGGGACTCGGGTTCGAGCCCTGGTCCGGGAAGATCCCACATGCCACAGAGCAACTAAGCCCACGTGCCACAACTACTGCGCCTGTGCTCTAAAGCCCGTGAGCCACAACTACTGAGCCCGCAAGCCACAACTACTGAAGCCCGTGTGCCTAGAGCCTGTGCTCCACAACAAGAGAAGCCACCACAATGAGAAGTCCGCACACTGCAACGAAGAGTAGCCCCCGCTCACCACAACTAGAGAAAGCCTGTGTGCAGCAACGAAGACCCAATGCAGCCAAAAATAAATAAATAAAATAAAATAAATTTATAAAAAAAGAACACTGTGATAAAAATTTTATTAGTCCCACTTACAGATGAGAAGACTGAGATTCAGAGAGGTTAGCTAACTCATGTGCCAAGTCACCCAGTTTATTACCTACAGCACATTAACCTAAGTCCATTTACTTGTGAGGCCTGTGGTCTTTTCACTAATTCATTTCCAATGTCACCTTTTCCTGTTTTATTGTCCCGAAAATAATTTTTAAAAATACATGCTTTAGAAAGGGCAATCCCAGTGCTTATGAAATGTATTCCCTCCATTCTTCTTTAAAGGATCTTGGCGGGGGGGATGGGGGGAGGAGTCGGGGGAAAGGAACTTGATATCAACTTTGGATGTGACATTCACTTTTATAATAAATGTTGTTTTCCCTGAGTTCAATGATAGGCATCCTTGATTTTAATGAAAAAGGAGGTTCTTACTATAATGACTGATTTCAATACCAGTAACGTAAGTTACATAGATTCAGTTCCTGGATGTGTATATAATCACAGGTATGTAAGAGCAAGTGTACATTTTTCAGTGCAGTCCATGTGTTTCTGGGATCACTTTATCTCGGCCAGTGTCTTTAGCAAAGACATAATCAAGAATATGAATTTTCCCCAGAGAATTCTCAGAATATACAGCAGTGCAGCATGGCCCTAGATTCTTACAGCTCCCACATTCCAGCTGACCAATGCAGAATTGCAAAGAGAGGTGAAAAAGAGATGTAGAATTATAAAGAGCATAAGCCTTTCTCCTTAAAGCTCTGGGTGTCCGACTCCCCGTGGTTCATGCCTGTGTAAAGTGTAAAGCAAGTCACCTGACTTTCAAAGAGAATTTCAGATTGACAGCTTTCCAGGGCATTGGCATCCATGTCGATCTCTTAGACACAGCTACAACATTTTGTGTTTAGCCTGTGGTTAGGTTTCAAAGGCAAACTCTTATTCTCTTTGAATGAGGATTCTGACTGCTGAAGACCTGGCCAGTCCAGTTGCAGCCCCTTCCTCCCTTTACTCAAGCAAGACGGAAGACTGGGAAACATCCAAACATTAACTGAACAGTTCACGTGTAGCCCTGTGCAAAGTACAGAGGGAGTGAACCCCAGTGATACTTGCCTTTTGGGACTTCTGTCCATCCATTTTTCTGAATTAGAAGAAAAAAAAGAGAAATTTGATAAATATTGTGAAAAGGTTCCAGACTGATGACTTTATTTCATTTTTAGAATTTAGAACTCTTAATGGAAAATAAGACAGCATAATTATCAGCCACAAGATCATTCTATATTCCTATATGGAATATTCAGAGACTTACAGTCATCATCTCAATTTTCCTTGTTTCTACTATAGAAGAAAAAACATTTATCTCCATACGTAATATTTTTCTTGAGGTTGACTAGCTATTTCACAGATATATTTGTTGTTGCAAAGACCATCAATAGAAACTAAAAGTAAGTTGCACTCTAGAACACTCAGAACCTAGGTCCAGATTGATTTCCATTTGTTTATAGTGCAAACTAATTTAATTAAATATTTTTTCCAGAGTCCTGCTTCACTGAGGTTATGACCTAAGACTTTCTATGAACACAGATATGTCAAGTTTCCCTGTGCACTAAAGACATGCCTGGGGTCCACGAAAAAAGATCTGAGTTCACACCCCACTTTTAGAATGATATTGCAGTCAGGTGATATTCCAGAAATCTTGGCACCCGACTTTTTAGCCCTGTTTCTCTATCCACAAAGAAGGTGAAAAACTCCGTGATCTCTAGGGCCCCTTCAAGCTGTAACATATTCGTTCTAATGTACCAGGCACGTTTTTTAAAATGTATACCACAAAGAGAAAATTTCAGAATTTTTTTTTAAACTCAGAAATAGTATTTTTGATAAATATCATATCTAAATTATAAGTAAAACAAAATGAGGATGTAAGTGAGAGAAGACGGAGACACAATTACTTTCCATATTGTGAAAGTGCCTCTAAGAATCTACCACTGTGGAGGAAAGCCAATATTCCTTTGTTTCCTCCAGCAAAAGTCACGATGAGCCACAGGTATGACCACCTCAACTCTCCCTCCCCAGCAGTGCCGAACTGACAGAGTATCTGTGCAGGGGGGCACTGGGAGCCCAAGATGACTGTCACCACATCTGTGCTTCCAGAGTCCTTTCCAGCCTAGGCTATGGGACGTCCGCCCAACACCGTGGCCGGACAGCACAGCCCTGGCCCCCATCCCCGGAGGATTACTATGAATATGGGGCCTCGGGGCACTCATCAGCCCTCTACCAATTCCAGAGTTTGCTTACTCATAATCCCCCTTGGACAGAGACCAGTAGAAACTCCTGTGCTAAAGAGTACCCAGCTGTCACCGTGTTTTGGAATGTAACCCAACCAAGTTAACTGTCAACACTGGCGGGGGAAGGGAGGAGGGGAGCTCGAAAGAGCTGGAGCTTTTTAACCCCAAAGGCTCCCACAACTTAGGGGAAAAAAGCTCTTTTATTAATCATTAGATGTTGCCTGCTAACAAACTAGAATGTTTAGATATCTGGTAAGCATTTAAGAAGTATGACTCACTGAGGCTATTTGACCAAATGAGTTGAAATAGCTACTTCTTTCTGGAGAGTTGGGTTTCAGTGAAATCAAACACAATTTCAGCCGGGTTTTTTTTTTACCAGTGACCTGTATGCAACTCTCTCTTGTGCTCACCGTGCCACGCTCTGTTATGCCCCGATTCAGACGCTGGGTGCCAGTGACTGAACAAAGGGGAGCTATTGAGCTAGGGATTCCCTTCCCAACTCTTGTCCCAAAGTTAGTCTCTGGCCCTGATGGTGGCACATTGGCTGTTTCTCCAGATACCATGGTTCAGTCATTTATTCAACAAGTACTTTAATGTCTGTAGTATGCCCTGGGGACGTAAAGATGAAGAAACACGGTCCCTGTCCTTACACAGTGCCCAACCAGACAGCAAAGACGCACCTGAAGTGGCAATTACAATGAGAGAAGTGTGTACCAGGTGCCCATAAGGGGAATAGCCCCTCCGTCTGCCTGGTGGAACCAGGGAAATCTTCACGGAGAAGGTAGTGCTTGAGGGTACACAGAGAAGACGAGTAGGCACGTACCTGCTGGACTGGTTTGGGTACATGGAGGACGACAGTGAAGTCTTAGGAAAGGCAATGTGCAAAGACACAGAGAGAGAGAGAGTTTATGTTCTCAGAACATCGAGTTCAGAGATTCAGACCTTTGCCGACAGGGGGCTCCACGTCCCCCAGCACTTGTTTCGAATAAGGCCCACCTTATAAAGAAGGCAGAATGCAAGGCGTGAATCAGACCCTGAGGCTCAGGGGTGTATTGAGGGGAGAAAAGGGTGCTCCCTTCACGAGGGGATAGAGGTAGAGGTGGGAAAGAGTCTGGAAGTTCTAACAATAAAGGTCCCATATCGCAATTTAATGCACCCTCATAAGGCTCCCTGAACCCCCTCACTATAAAGGGTCTCCCTCTATCTCATATGTATTGCATAGGTAACTCTCTAAGTCACTTTAGGCCATTGAGCTGGATTGATGGAGTTATCTTACAAAGCTTAAAATGGCATGGAATCAATTTCTTTCACCTAATTCACGTTTTAAAATGGAGCCATGCTGCTACTGATGATTTGCCATAACACTTGAGCAGGCTGGTGACAGATGCAGAAGAAAGGAGAGTACATACGGTATCATACACCCCTGGAGCCACACCCACTTAATACACTGTTGCTCTTTTGTAGTAGAAATTGCAGGGAGAACCCTCACAATCATCTCACAAAGTAGGAATCCCATCCAAGAAATAATGGAACCAGCAGTGACTCACTTGAATATTTGTTACATGAAATAGGAAAACTTATAATAAATCTTGAAGAGTTATTAGTGACTGTACTTAGTATTCAAGGAAGCTGGAAGACTTAGTACATATAAAATCCTGACTTTTACACCTACTTAATATCACTGAGGGCCAGGCTGAGACATCACTGAAGTCTTAAAGGGAGGGGCGAGCATAAGGATAACTAAAAATAAAACACCCACTCAAGATAACTCTCAAATAAAAGTTACTGAGCACACCAAAATAATCTAGTACTGGGTAAGAGAGTAGGTAATAAAAAAAATTGGCAGCCAAGAAACCAAAAATAATAAAGCAACTTGAAATGACTTTGTAGGTTTCTAAAACATTTAAGAGGAAAACCGTATCTATAAAACAAAAACAACAGGTTATAAAACCAATGCTTGTGATAATAAATTCATGAATAGATGCCTTAGAACCTATCTTTTTAAAACCTCAGCAGATGGGATAAACAAGAGACTGGACATAAAGATATAATTAGTCAGTTACATGATACAATTAATTAAATCACTCAGAACCCAGCACAGAAAGATAATGAGATGAAAATTATTAAAGGAAAGCTGATATATAAAATATATATTGAGGAACTCAAACAAAACTAATAGGTCTCCAGAGAAAATATAAAAAGGCATATCTGGAGATGTAATTGCTGGAATTTTTTTTTTTAGGTCTGTAACCTAGCCTGGACTAACAGGCAAAGGCTTGCTCTTATGATTAAAATGAGCTAAAAAGTGAATGGTAACAGAGCAGTATCTCTAATCTTTTCTTGTTGAATTTAAAAATCATCATCAAAGTCAGAAGGAAGTCTTGTTAATTGTGGATGTGTTGTCATTAGCAATTTGCATAAACCAGAGACGATGGTTATTGCACACGGAATGACACGTTGCCAAATAACAAACCTGTAACGTCCTATCGATTGGTCTCCTCTATTAATCCACTTTGCTGGGCATGTTTAGTAGATTGCAAATATTATTCTTTCAAGTTTGTTCCTTTGCTTGAAGTGGTAAGGGTTTCAATTTAGATTCCTTAACACACATGCACTAGACTCATTCGAGCTGAATGAGGAAACTTTCCTGGGAACCACAGTGCCTGCCAAATCCTCGTTTCATGAATGTGGAGCAGCAAGCAAAAAGACAAAGACCTGAGATGGAAAGGGAAGAACTTCGAATCATTTTGAGATGATCTTCCTTTTTATTGGTCTTGCACATTTAACATGAATTTCCCCTCAGTGCTTTTAAACTACTAACATCCAGTGAAGACGACAAATACGTTATGAGATCTGATATTCTGAGGCGAGGCACAGACCCTACACAGTAAGACGAAGCATATAAGATATAAAAGGTAAGTGATGCTCATTTTGCTGGATGGTTGACATTAAAGGATTCGTCAATGGAGGAAGGGAATGTAAGGAAAAGACAGTAGATACTGGGAAGCCACAGGAAGGCCAGAAGGACTTGCACTGATTTTAGAACAGATTCCAAGGGGCTGAATGTACCTCCCACTTTGGGGGGCGGCAAAAAATTCCAAAGCACTGTCAAGGTAAGCTAAGGACTTGGTACTGGAAGTTCCAAATTTATACATAGTTGGCCCTTGAATAACAGGGGGGGTTAATCCACATATAACTTAACACTCTTTTAGCTGACCCTCCTTGTCTGTGGTTCCTCTGCATACACAGAGTCAAATGACAGCAGCAGATCATATTGTACTGTAGTATTTACCATTGAAAACTATCCACGTATAAGTGAAGTGGACCTGCGCAGTTCCAGCCTGAGTTGTTCAAGGGTCACCTGTAAAGATTTACTTAAGTCTTTTGAGAAATTTATCCTCTGCTGATATCATGTCAGTAACTTCCTGAAAGCACAGAGAATGGAAATTCCATGAAGCTCTGAAAACACCATAAGCAAAAGAAATTCTAGTGGCATAAGCAATGGAAAACTTCCCCAAATGTCTTCACCAAAGCTTCCCCCGCTTTCCCCAGTGAAATTACTAAGGAATTGGTAGACTCTAAGTTCTAGTTGTTAATAAAGAAGCTAATTTGGCCTCCTTATAATCCACTTTTAATCTAATCTCATCTACAGCATTTGTTTAGCCCACAATGTCATAATAATGACTTTAAGGTCACTTTGCTTAATTAGATGATCAAGTTCTGCTTAAAAAAATTTTCCCTTACAGCATAAAGTGTATTTCTAACTTTTAAACTGATTGCTATAATACAAAAAGTGCCCAGATAGAACAACACCAACTCCCTCATTGAGGGACAGTTCTGGTCCCTCAATGACTCTGAGAAAATGAAAATGTCCATGTTAGGCTGTTATGGTGACAGCAATGTCTTGAATCCTAATTCTGAGTAGTGACAACTATTTCCTAATTAAGAGAATCTTTGTGCCTTCTCCCTGCCATGATGCACGAGATCTTGTCCAAAATAGAATCACTCTGCACATTTACCTATAAGCTTATAACAAGTGCAACCCTTAAAAAGTCTAGCTGCCATGGGACCCAGTCTGGACACAGGTTTTCATTCAAAGATCAGTCAGCCTAGAGTCATAAGAAAATTGCAGAGCTATATGGTACTTTATTGCAACATCTTGATACAATATCAAAGAAGGATCATACATTCATAATGTATGACCAAATCCTTAAAATCCTCTTTCCATACCTGCTGATCTCATTTCACACCAGGGGGAACTTTTCCCAAAGACTCTCCACTTCACTCTAAACCTCCCCAAATCCTGGCCACACTGACTTCAGCAGCTCTTCTCCTTTCCACATTTTTTGAATCATTCTCCCTTCAGCACTTTCTAATGAAAATCAAATCAGGTCAGTCTTGATTCTCCTCAATTCTTCCCTTCCTCCATTATCCAGAATCTATTCAACAGAGGATTGGGAAACCCAGCAAATTCTCTTTAGTGGATAGGAAGAGGGAGAGGGGCTTCCTATTCTCCTGTAATAATAAGATCATATTAAAAAAAATACTGATCACTTAAGAAGATGAGTCCCATTGGGATACTTTGGAAGAACTGTCAACAGTGGGGTATTCTGAGGCATGTTGTCCTGGATTCAAACTATAGCCATATTTTTAGGCTCTGTGACTATGAAAACAGTGAGAGTACTTTTTACCAGTGATGGAAACTCCCACCACAGGCCCTGGGCTTCATTCCACTGACTGCTGAATGGCTTTTTCTCTTGCAGAATCTGCATTTTGTTTTCCTGCATCTTTTGGAAGAAAACTTATGTAACTTCTGCATCTGGAATAAACTTTGACGGGTTTAATCAGATATTCACATGCTACACAGCTTCTGTTTCCTATGTTCTACTCAGGCCGTTGGTAAACTCTCTCGACATGCATACTGGGGGCAGCATATACATTAGAAGCTGTCCTTTAATCCTACGGTGTGAGGTAAGGCAGAGCCACGGCTTGAGCTAATGAGAATGCATCTGTCACAGGTGCAGAGGGACACCACCCGATTTAAGAACTCTTGCAAAATTGCCACTTTGAGACAGATGGCACCATTCTGGCCCCAAAAAGTCTCTAGTTTTTTGAGTGTCTGGTTTGAAAGAGATCTTTTCATATCATATATTTGAGGCAGACAAATAGCTAGAAGGAGAGAATTGTTTTACTCAGGACTATGTTTTGTTTGTTTTTGTTTTGCTTCAAAATAAAGTTAAAGCTCCTCGTCTCACTAACCCAAGGAAGCTGATTGATGGATAACTGACTATTCAGCATTTCACCAAGTAGCCAGCCATTTCAAGCACAAAGTCTGTTTAATTCCAGGCTGGAGTTACAGTCTTCTGCTCTCTACCACTAATGCCTGAAAGTAAAGTTGAGCTACCACTCTTTTGAAGAGTTGAGGTAGAAGGGATAACTATTTTACTTTATTGATTCTATTAAAAAAGAAACTACTCTCAAGATACACATTTCTATAGTTTTTTTTTTCCTATAATGAAGATTTGCATCTACCCACTGATATTTTCTTATACCTGTTCCCCCAGGCAACCTACTATATGAATTTATACTTCAACCGACTGGAATACGAGTGAAATTAGGAGCAGCTAGTAACTCTGGGGCAGAGAGCAACCAGCCCACTGGTTCGCAATGGGATCAGTCTGTACATTCAGGAACACCATTACCACGCTGGGTCTCCTAAGCTGCCCTCCTTATTCTTTCCACACATATCTACTGAGTGTTAATTACACACCTGATACTACACCCAGGGCTAGGGAGACAGAGGTAAATTACGCAAACATGATCCCTGCCCTCCTGGAGGGGAAACAGACCCAAATGGTAAGCAAAGAAATAAGTAAAATAATCGAAAGTTCTAAGAAGTGACATGAAGGGAACCAACCAGGACAGGTATGCAGGAGAAGCCTCTTGTAGGTTAAGAAGTTCAGGAAGGGTCTTTTTGAAAGATGGCTCTCTTTCTTTTCTCTGTAATATTCCTTCAAAAATTTGAAGACAGCTAAGCCCTAAGAATACACATTTTCTTTTCTGGGCCCAACATTCACTGTTTGTTCGGCTTGTCCCCTGATAAAATGTTCAGGGAGGGTCCCCTCTACATCTTCCTTGGCTACTTCTAGACATGGGTCTTTCATAATAAGAAAAGGATCCAAAAGATAAGAGACTTTCTTCTGCAGGGGTAGTCGACAGACAAGTCAGAAAAGCTTTGATACTGTATCATTTACTGTCATTAGGAAAAAGCTAGAATCCCGAAATCTGATTCTCAAATCTTTGAGTGCAAATGGTCCTGGGTCTCTGCAAAAGAAAATCTCCCGCTTAGTACACTCATGGCGCCAGCTGCTACCAACTACCACTGGGCAGCCAGACCCGCCCTGGGGTTTCCAGGGACTTGATATCCAAAGTCATCAGCAAGCTTCTGTTCTTAAAACCACCATTCATCCACCTTTATCTCCTGCTCTTGACTTCCGTCCAGTTCCCCTTCCACTTCCTCCTTGCCCCTGCTGTGCTTCACCCACAGCTGAGCTATCGCAAAGGTCCATCAAGAAATAAGGCGAGGGGATGCATTGCTCAACCCTGTTTACTTAGCTTCAGGAAGAACCGCATTCCCAACCCAAGGTGGGTATCTGTGACATTCTGAGTAAATGAAACCAATCTGTTCACAAATGATGAAAACATTTTCAGCACAACAGGCAGATATTGATCAGGCTATAAAGAAGGCTTTAATCCTATTTACTAAACACCCCCTTGGCTGGCCTGGGCTGCAGCCGGTCAGAACTATAAAAACGTTGAGTCCAACTGGTTTGCATATTGCTTTTTTTTTTTTTTTAATTATAGTTCCTCCAATTGCCCAGGTTCTGTAAACATTTACTCAATATTTACTGCACTTAAATTGAAGAATTCGGCTGTCTCTCTTAACTGGTTTATGAACACCAAACGGAAAAACCAGTTCTTCAGACGGAGGTGATAGCATCTGATTGACACACTGAAACTGGATTACGTATTAAACGAGAAATGCCCTCCTTGAGCCAAGATCACTGTGAAGTGAAAAGCAAGTGACCTTCTCAGTTGATGATGCATCCATAAAATGGTTGGAAAGCTGCCCTATTTGCACATGGAATCAGAAAATAAAATGAAATAAAAAGATTCCATCCCATTCCTCTAATTTCATCATCTTGCTACAGCCATTCTCCCCAGGGCTTTCCTCTAACCCAGTTGCCAAGGAGGCGTGAGGGGTTATCCTCTCTGAAACACCATTAAGGATTCTGTGGGCCCTCCTGGGGCTACTCTGAAAGAGCACTGTAGGGAAACTGGCTGCTTCTCTGGGCTCATCATATGGAAAGTATATTTCTCAACACAGCTGGCAAACAAATCTCTTTAAAGGAGATAGCCAAGAGGCCCAAGATTGGCCCTCAAATAATGAGTTCAGCATCTTTCACTCTCCCCAGTCTACAATATTCTTCCTCCCTTGTAGTTATTTATTATTATTCAATATTTATGCAAGCTATAAATGTGCAGAGCACTGAACAGTATCACAGAAGGGCCAATGCAATAACAACACCTTCTCCCAAGGCCTAGGAAAGGACCTGCAAGTCAAGTCCAATGGCAGAGGCATCCAAGGAGAGAGAAGGGCAGGAAGATGGATGGACAGCTGAAGCTGTCCAGAGTCAGGGACCCTTTCTAGACACTGTCACATTCTGCTGGATGAGAGGTCCTCTACGCTGCTGTGGATTACAGGAGGGAACAGCTTGACCTCTCCATGCCTTTGGCTATTCCACACTTGTTTTGTAAACAGAAGTCGAAATAGTGACCCAGAATTAAGACATGCACCATAAACTACAACTCATATTCCTAGGCCCCAGCCAAGGTAGTGGAAACTATTAAAAGAGCAAGAGTTTAGAAAGCAGTGCTTTCACTCAGGGTACATAGCCTGTGAAACACCCCCCACCAATATGACTTGTGTCGATATACAAACTGTCCCGACGTCCTCCAACAATGGCCCGAGCATAGTCTCTGCTTACCAGGAAGGGAGTGTGCTGAAGTTCAGGCCACAGAAGCAGTACCCGAGGTGATGTCATCAGAAAATGACAGAGCTGAGCTCTGAACCACAACTCCCCGACTCCAAGGCCAATATTCCTCCATTACAGAACGGCTGCCTCTGCCTGCTCCTCCCTCGGTTGCTCGGTACCTTGGTTCCCTGGCGTCTTTCCTCTTCAGCTCTTCCATCCCATTTTCCCTAAATGGCTATTCGCCTTGTACCTTGGACTCCAGGCCTCCTCCAGCCCCTTTCGCTTGTTATTTCTCTCCTCGGCCCCTCTGCTTTTTTAATTTCTGTGTTCTTCCTGGGAAATCGCATTATCCCTCGTGCTTTAACCACCAGCTCTATGTGGTGGAGTCTCCATTGCCCCTCCAGCCCTACACTTGAGCTTATGAACTTGGGAGTCAGACAGGCTTGGGGTGAAATATCAACACTGCTCCACAGCACCTGTGAGACCTTCTTCAGCGGTCTAGAACCATTTCGCATCCTTAAAGTGAGAAGAATATTTATCTCGCAGCTGAGGTCAAGATCTCCAGGGGCTCTGATGTCCATTCTCCCCTCCTTTTTAGTAGCAGAGTCCTGATTTGTAGCAGAGTACTTTACTGCCAGGCTCTAACAACATTTCTCAGCCTCCCCTTCGGCTTCATGTCATTATGTTCTAGCCAGTGAGAGGCACGCTGAGGCATCCAAGGGAAAGCCTTTTCTCTACTCCCCTCTTCCCTTTTCAAGATCGCACATGTGATGGCTGAGCTTCATCAGCCATTCTGGGTCATGAGGAGACCTTGAGAGTAGAAGCCAGATGTTTGAGTTGGCCAGGCAGAAAGATATATGACTGGGTCTCCAAAGAGACTGCAAAACCACCATAACAGACCTGAACTGCCTACATTTTATATAATGGCAGGGGGGCGGTGGGGGGCATCACTCTTTGGCAAGTTTCTTTTCTTATATACATAGGCAGCCAAATCTAGCACATCTACCATGTCTTTTCTTCCTCTCCTCCTTCTATCTAGTGAGAAAAATACCCCACAAAAGACATACAGCAGCTACTGACACTGGAGATGCAACTGGAAGAAAAAGGAGAGAAACACCTTTCTCCTGTCCACCCATCTCCCACTATGACTCCCACGGACTAAACTAGCCAGGAGCCACTTCCGAAGAAGTCGTGGAAATGCTGTTACAAAGGACAGCTTCCTTCAATGGAGAACAGAGCAAAAAAGGGTGGGGGGATGGATTTGAGAACAAATGCCTGACGAATGACACGGCCTGCCCAGAGGATGTTAACTACATGAAGGCCCATTCATAAAGCATTTAGCACAGTGCCTGCCGTATAATAGGCATCCCCGAAACGCTGGCTCCCTGCCCTTCACTCATCTCTTCTGAGTTATAGATTCACAGAGTCATTCATCTCTGCATCTCTCCATACTATTCCACACGTACCTTCACCCAGTTCGTCCAAGACAGAATTCGGCACATTTTGCTTCTACAAAATTCCCTTTCTCCTGTGTTCTAACACAGGCGATGGAATCATGACCATCCTAAGTACTGTCTTGATATCTCAGAGTCCTATTAAGCTCTTCCCTTTCCATAATCTTCCCTCCCCCAATTCCATCACGTTATCAAAATACAGATGTCTGCCTCCACGGATTTCCTGACCATCCCCTCTAACTCTCATGACCATGAATCTTGCTCTCAGTGTCACTGCATCCTCTCACACAGTTTCTGCCCTTCTCTGTCCATCCACACTACCCAAATCTCTACCTTCTTTTTCACCAGCTTCTCATTTTTTGGCTCACGTGAGGCTTTGAATTCACACTCAACTTCTTGGCCTCCTTTCACCATCAATTATATAACCAACGAATGTCTGTATCTTATAGATCAAGTTCACAAAAGCAAGACTTGGGCCCATTTATATTTTCTTGCTATACCGTTAAGTTGATTGCCTGTGGCTTAACTGCCTGTGAATAATATGTGTCCCATGACCTGTTCATTGGGAACTGAGAGGGGGCAGGATAGCTTATAACTGACATCTCTTTAAACAGCCCTACAACCACAGCTATTCTTTTCAAACTCAGATATGACCATAGCATCCTCCCGACTAAAACTCACCAAAACTTTGATGACTACCCAGAACAGGAAGAAAAAAAATGTTTGGCTTACAAAATTTAATAGGAAATACTTCTGTCATTAAGAGATGAATGTCACTTTGTGATTCATGAAATGTTAAGTGAAATGTGCTCACTGGGAATCTTTCACAACATGGAAAAAATTTCCAAAGGATCTTTCTACACTCACCCTATGCTCCAGTGTCTTGGATCCGGTGTCTGGGACTTACTTTCCATTTCCAAATTCTCTTCTTTGAGCTTCTGTTCTCTCTGTCTGGAATGCTTTTTCCCTTGATATTTCTACATGTTGAAATCCTACCTAGCAATCCCAAGAAATTCTAACATGGTCTTTGCAATGCTACTGCCCTTCATCACCCCAGAGTTAGCCACTTCTAGACACAAATGGCCTCCCTCCCTTATAAGCTCCAAGAAAGCAGGCACAGCATCTGTTTTTTGGCCACTGTATTCCCAGTACTCAGGAGAGACCTTGGTTTAGCACATGCTCCATATGTATCTGTTGAATAACTGTGCACCCCACAGTGCATCATTTCTTCCCTACATGTCTATTGAAGCACTGATGACAGCCTGCCTTAGATTCCAGCCATGTCAGTTCTTATATCTAACCCCCAATAGGAATTGAATAAGAATATTATTAATTTTGGCATCTTCCATGCACCTAGAAGACTGGTTTAAACAAACTAGATTCATGATAAATATTTGTGAAACTGAACAGTTGAGTGTATTCATTCCTTTTGAGGTCAAAAGAAAGATTTGGATCCAATAAGATACTTTTTTCTTCACAAAGGAAAAAAAATTAATACTTGGAATCACCTACACATACAAAATAGAAATCTCTAAAACTCATGGAACAAAATTTAGGTTTTTGACATTCTTTAATTTTAAGGTTTAAAACTGAAATAACTATTTCCATAGTCAGCAATTAATGTTGTTTTCATACTGTTGGCCACTCCTACAAAATAAGATATTCTTAAGTCTCAAATTGTAGAAATAATATATACTTTTTATTACTGGAGAAGTTATCTTCTTTCCAACTTTAAGTCACCTTCGGGTAAGATTCTTTTCAAAATTTATTTGAAGTGTCCTTGTATGATCAACAAATAGCTACGACATGCTTGCGAAGATAACTGTTGCTTTAAATGATCATTTATGATTACTTTAGCAGAAACAAAATGAATTTTAAAAAACACGTTTACTCGCATTAACTCTTTAGTCAAAGGTAACAGTGTGTGGAATTAAACTAAAAATGAATGATTTTATGTTAAGGGTAAAAATGTCCATTGCAGGAGAAATTCCTTTTTTAATGGAATCAAAGATGAGGACCTAGTCTTTGAGGACAACGCTGAGGACCCGAGGAAGTCAGGAGGAAAATACTATCTATAGGAGACCATACAGATAGCATATACGAATCTACATAATATACAAATCTATACTAGATGAAGTTCAAACTATAAGGAAGAGGGCTTCCCTGGTGGCGCAGTGGTTGAGAGTCCGCCTGCCGATGCAGGGGACGCGGGTTCGTGCCCCGGTCCGGGAAGATCCCACATGCCGCGGAGGGGCTGGGCCCGTGAGCCATGGCTGCTGAGCCTGCGCGTCCAGAGCCTGTGCTCCGCGACGGGAGAGGCCACAACAGTGAGAGGCCCAAGTAAAAAAAAAAAAATATATATATATATATATATAAGGAAGAATAGCTCTCCAACATTCCATCCATGCACCTTAGTAAACAGAATCATGCAAACTCTGCTGTCATTTCAGGGAAGTTCTGGAACTTCTGCTCCCGTGCCCCACCGACACCACACTTCTTAGCCCTCTGAGTTGCCTTCATGGGACTACATTTCTCTTTGAGGGGTTCATGTATCCTTGGGTGGCCTCATCTGTCTCCCAGACCAGAACTTCCTTGAGTTTGCAGGTTCTGTGGGAAATGCAGACCAGGCGGGACCTGTTTCTGGAAGGTGCAGCCAAGATCTTCTTCTTGTTCGGTTCTGGTTCCCCTCCTGAACAGTTTAGGTAGGACAAGCCAGGCCAGCCTTTCCATTTTGCCTGCTTTCAGCACTGGAGGAACTGAAGGGAAGCACCACATCGATTTTCATTCCACCTCTGTTGTTAGTAAAGCTCACCCCCTGATATACATCAGTGCCTCTCAACAGGCTGTTAAAAGCATTTTGGGTGCATCCATCTTCATTGTGTGAAACTGTTCGAAACATTGTAGGATGTCTCACTTCTCTGCTTCCCAC
Organism: Lagenorhynchus albirostris; assembly: GCF_949774975.1. NCBI lineage: Eukaryota > Metazoa > Chordata > Mammalia > Artiodactyla > Delphinidae > Lagenorhynchus > Lagenorhynchus albirostris. The sequence continues at coordinate 52,209,167 of NC_083101.1, read as the reverse complement.
CATTAAATTCCAGGAATGCCCCCCAGACATTGCGAGCACTAAAAAAACCCTCACCCTCTCACTTTGTCCCAGCTACCAAATGTAAAACCATAGCTACTGGGAAGCAGCCGCATAGCACAGGGAGATCAGCTCGGTGCTTTGTGACCACCTAGAAGGGGTGGGATAGGGAGGGTGGGAGGGAGGGAGACGCAAGAGGGAAGAGATATGGGGATGTATGTATACGTATAGCTGATTCACTTTGTTCTAAAGCAGAAACTAACACACCATTGTAAAGCAATTATACTCTAATAAAGATGTTAAAAAAAAAAAAAAAAAACCTCACACATTTCCAAACTGTCTAGAAAGATGGTATAGCCTCTGTGTCAAGGCTTGATTTGGTCCAAAATCCAAACTGAGGATGGCTGAACCTTAATCTCCCACACAAATAGTGAGTTATATATTTAGGTTGTGGTACTGGTACTGCTACTGTTAATACAGCCGGATCAGTCAAGAAAATGTATCATTTTTACTACTCTGAGACATGGGAGGCACGATTCAAAAACTGCTCTTGCCCCACAAAATTCTAATGAAAATATTATCTCCACTTAGGAGCAGATTTACCACTTCATAAACTCAAGAAACGGCAAGTGGAGTGTGTTCCTACAGTTAAAATCTCTTCAGACAAACAAAGGGAGGCTAATCCTAACTGACCTCACCCCGAAAAACACACATGCAGAGAAGGAGGCTCCCCCTGTAGATGAGTTATTTGCACTCATATAGACAGTTTTGACAGTTGGCAGAAAGAAGGGTTTATTTGAGGGAAATATATACTGAAGATAGACTTTTCAGACAAATGCTTGTTAGTGCTGTACTGCTCCTTAGAGGACAGGGGGTACATCCTGAGGGTTAAGATCTAATGAGGATTCTTGGAGAAGAGACGAAATTGTAGCCACAGAAAATAAACTATAGGCAATTAGGTCTACATCTGATACATTTTCCAGCACACTAAGCTTCACTCATGACCTGTCTTCAGGTTCATGTGTTTCTGCAAGACCAAACCTGTTTTGCTTTTAAGAATGTAATTCACTGGACATGAAATGAAATGTCTCTGAGTTGACACCCAAAAGTCCAGCTACAGATGAAGCCAGATTATATTTGCAGGCAGCAATGTATTGAGTTACCAAGTCCTTCCGGAGCATATTGGTTACAATCCTGTTGAAAATCAGCTGGCTTGGCAGAGAAGCTCTCATTTGCAAAGGGGAAAAATGAGGATTGTGATCACTGGGCTTCAGGTCTAGCAGGTGTTTGCAGTGGATACAAAACACTGACTGTAAACCTGGCTATATCAAAATTACCTGAAGACACTGCTGGGAACCTGGGTTCCCACCCATTACGGGCTCAACTGTGTCCCCTCCAAATTCTCATGCTGAAGTCCTAACCCTCTGCCTCAGAATATGACTAGATTTGGAGACTGGGTCTTTAAAGAGGTAATTATGGTTAAAGTAGGTCAAGTGGGCCCTAATCCAATACCATCGGTGTCTTTATAAGAAAAGATTAGGACACAGACAAGCACAGAGGGAAGATCATGGAAAGATATAGGAAGAAGACAGCCATCTACAAGCCAAGAAGAGAGGCCTCAGAAGAAGCCAACCTTGCTGACACCTTGATCTCAGTCTTCTGGCCTCCAGAACTGTGATACAATAAACGTCTGATGTTTAGTCCCCCCAGTCTGTGGTCCTCTGTTACAAAGCCCAAACTGACTAATACATCACCCTAGACAGAGTGCATCAGAATCCCTGGAGGTTGGGGGCAGAGGCAAGCCTCACACATCAGACAGAGTTTGAGAACCACCAACGTGGACTTCTTCCCAAGATGCTAACAAGCTTTCCCAGGTTGCCCATCACCTTGACCTGCTCTGACAATGGCCACATGCTGGGCCCACTCTTGCCACGGAAACACTCCTAGGTATCCATGGTGGAGCCTTGGTTCTTCCTCCTTCCCTTTAACTGGACTCATTATAAAATAAGTGCCACATTTTTGTTCTAGGAGTTTCGAAGGAACTTCTCTCCTCAGAACCTGCTTCTGTCAAAGCTATTTGAAAGACAACACAGATGGGTATTTTAAGATGACATGAAAATCTATTTCTTGAAAAAAAAAAATGTAGGGAGAAAAGAGGACCAGGTCAAGTTGACCAAAATGCTGGACAACTGCTATGAGATGGAAAGCTGAAGCAGCTCAGTAGCTCAAGGATTATACGTTTAAGCATGAGGTATCGTGAGTTACTAGCCCTGAGAGCCTGCGGCTTTTCCTGGGCCTGCAGAGTCAGAGTGTACCAACCTCCAAAGGGGGCATCTGGGAAAGCCACGGCCATTCTCCAAGGGGTTATCATGGAATATCACTCCCCTCAATTCATAAACTCACAGGTATTAGGTCTAAGGCATTTGCCATATATGATCTAGCTGGAATATTTGCTTTTGTTCAACCAAAAGCAATGCAGGGATCCCTCACCTGCAGAGTTCCTGAGACTCTAGAATCCACCTACAGACAAGAAATTGGGCCCTTGCCTATCATTCTGTTTTAGCCATGACCAAATACCCAAGCCTGAAAGGAAATTACAAAGCCCCTCTTATTTCCACCATTTAAAGTATCCAGTTGGTTCCCTAAATCATGTTTCAAGATTACTGCTCCCTGCCCCTAGATCTGCAGCTTTGCATTTTATTTGCCTAGAAGCAAATTTGGCCAGCAATACCTCCTATCTGGGCACAGGTACAAGTGTTTCTGTGGCCCAACCCTACACCAATTACTACCATCTAATATAACCTCTTAACCACTGAACTTCCTGGCATATATCCCCTTATAAATTCAACAAATATGTATTTAATACCTATTATCATTTGGTATATTCCAAGCCTAGGGATACAGTACTGAACATAGAATAAATTTCTACTCTCATTGAACTTAATTTCTTGTGGTAGAGACAATAAACAAGTAAATAAATATAGATACAATTTGAGATATACACTGTAAGAAAAATAAAGCAAGGGATGAAATAGAGCAGTGGTTCTCAAAGTTTGGTCTCTGAATCAGCAGTACCACGATGATCTGGGAACTCATTAGAAAAGCAAACTCTCAGGCTTCACTCAAGACTTTCTGAAACAGACACTTGAGAGATAGGCCCAAGCAATCTGATGTACACTCAAGTTTGAGAACTACTTATGTAATAAAGAATAATGAAGGGAGGGGCTTCCCTGGTGGCGCAGTGGCTGAGAGTCCGTCTGCCGATGCAGGGGACACGCGTTCGTGCCCCGGTCCAGAAAGAGCCCACATGCCGCAGAGCAGCTGGGCCCGTGAGCCATGGCCGCTGAGCCTGCGCGTCTGGAGCCTGTGCTCCACAACGGGAGAGGCCACAACAGTGAGGGGCCCGCGTACCGCAAAAAAAAAAAAAAAAAGAAGAAATAAACATGTGGGTAGCTTCTAAGACATGGTGCGATGTTGAATCTTAAAAGAATGGGCCCATATTCTTTGAAACCATTGGGCCACTTCCCTAAGAGCAAGGGGTGCAGAAAGAGCTAGCAACCCACACGCTTGCCAGAAAAACAAACACAGCATGAAAACATTCGTTAATCGACTAGGGTTAAACCAGTGTACCCTCATCCAAGTAGGACTTGAAGGGGGACTCAAACTGTTGAAAATGATGAGGTTTGAAGGTCCAGTCTTATTTTACCTCTTATTACAAACTGAAATTACACCTATACTTAATGGAAACAAGTTCCCCTTTCTCTAATCCACTCTGAGCTTGCACTGCATGCCTCTACCAACCAAGCAATTGGAGAAAAAAGAAAAGGGTTTCTTTGACTTTGCCTGCCCAAGGTTCAATCCTGAATGCTAAGAGGGACCTCCATTTATGGGCAGTTCCAAGGCCTGGTGTGTGTCACCTCACACGATTGGATGCATCCCCTCCAGCCACTTCAGTTCATGAGAAATCTGGGATCTTTCTCACACGTGGTGCCAGACAAGGCACAAAAGCTGCTTTCAGGAACTCAGGCAGGTTTACGAGGCTGAAAGCGCCAAGATTTCAGGGTTACAGCACTATCCCACTCATGTCTTATTAAGATGTTCCTTCATCATCGGAAATTCCTTTCAATCCCAAATGGTTTCAGTCTCGTTATTGAGCCATTAGGTAAAAGAAAAGGCTTAGAACCAAAATCCTCATCTCCCCATCGAAACCATTAGCTTTTGGAGATTGATTTTTACAAGTTACCTAAAGGCTGACCCTGGAGAATACAGTGTTCTCTTAGGTGAAAACATGGGTAACGGATTTATTTTTCACCCTTAAAATAAAGAAATAAATACCTTTTGTTGATAAGTAATGTGTGGGAAATGTTCTGGAAGAGCTCAAAAGTGGACTTTCTCCCCGACTCTGCTACAAAATAAAGAGCTATCTCTCGTACAGAACTTGCAAAGAGGCTGGAAGCCAGAGAAACAGGATGGAGCCCAAGCCCTGTTCGTATCCAGCCTCATCTGCCTTCTAGCTTCAGCTGGCCCATCTGCCTCTGCCACCTCGTCTTCTAGGGGTTGGGCTAGATCAGAGACTTTTAAACTATGCTTCATGAAGTTCGTAGGGAAAAGGTTGCTAAGCCTTGGCGAGCATAAAGAATCATCTAAGAAGTGCGTTCACAATCCATACTCATAATCCTCCACTTCTGAGTTTGACTCAGTAGGTCAGGAAGAAAGGGGGACCCAGGAATCTAAACTGCTAACAAGTTTTCAGCTGATTCTGATGCAAGGACTGTGGAGGGAGCTTCAGAGTTTTGAGGTGACGGGGTAGATGTGAAAAGGGCCCTACCATCTTTACCACCACATTCAGAAAAGTAGCTCAGCCTTCCTGTGGAATGCTTAGTGCCATTTAAGATCTAGCAGAGGACTAGATGTCCTCTAATGCTCTGTGCAAAGCCAATGTCTAGGAGTCCAGAAAGCTCATGGTGAGACACACTGAACTTGAAGGAGATACATGTAGTACATCAGTAGCCTCCACACTTTCTATGGGAAACTTCTAAAGTGCATCAGAGAAGAGATACTCCCCCCCAACACACACACCAGATTCCAGGGTATTCATCAATTTCTTTGCCATAATAGATCAAACAGAGGCACCTCATCTCTTTAAAAAGTGATTTCAAATAATGAGTGTTATGGGTTGAATTGTGTCCCTCCAAAACATATGCTGAAGTCCTAATCATCAGTACCTCAGAATGTGACCTTTTGGGGGAAGAGGACTGTTCCAGATGTAATTAGTTAAGATGAAGTCATGCTGGAGTAGGATGAGCCCCTAATCCACTATGACTGGTGTCCTTAATGGAAGACAATGTGAAGACACAGGGGGAGAAGGTCATGTGATGACAGAGTAATGCAGCTGCAAGCCAGAGAATGCCAGCGATTACTGGCCACAACCAGAAGCGAGGAAAGAGGCATGGAAGAAATTCTCCCTCAGAGCCCTCAGAAGGAACCAAAACTGCCCACACCTTGATTTCAGACTTCTGGCCTCCAGAGCTGTGAGAGGATAAACTTCTGTCATATTAAGCTACGCTGCTGTTTGTGGTACTTTGTACGGCATTCCCTGGAAACTAATACAATTACTAAATTTGCAAATGATGAAAAAGAGCCTTGCAAAGGTTGCTCTTTTATCTTAATTTAATTTTCTCTGCAGGAGTTTGAAAGATGATCCAATCTTTGCCCAGGTATGAGTGAACCTTCTACCCACCAGCCTTCAAAAGGAACAAGGTCCATCTCTAAACTGAGTCTCAATGTGTCATCAAAACAATCTCTAGGTCACAGCAGGCCATGTGGCCCCATCACTCAGTGTGTCTCATCCTTTCACAGAAAGAGGTCATTAATTGGTTTCGGGCATGAAGTCAAAAAGCTTTAAAAAAATGTTTAAAAGGAATAAATGATCTCCATGTAAAAGGATTCCAAAAGCTCATGTTCCTGCAGGGGGAAGGACAACATAGTACATTCTGAAGTTTCTGTGGAACTAGGTCACATTTCCATTTCCCTAAAAAGAACTTTCCATGTTTAACCTCAGTGAATACTGTGGTAATTAAAATGCCCTCTCAAAATACCAACCCAGTGGTACTCATAAGCCACTAAATTCAATTAGCCTCTTATTATTAAGGGTCTGTGATAAAATTTAAAATATTTCTTGAAGTAGTATACATTTGAATAGTACCCTCATTTCAGTGAGGGATTCAAAGGGGAATATGGGTTTCACCATTAGGATATTCATTTTTATTCTGCAAGAAAAGGAAATAAACAGGAATCCAATTTAAGTAAAACGAACAGTCAAATCTGATAAATGCAATTAAGTGCAGCAGTTAGATTTTACAGGTCAAAAATGCCCATGATCTAATGTTAAACCTCTTCTCATTTTCAGTTTTAAAACTTTTTTATTATGAAAGATGTCTTCCATGTCAACAAATATACAAGATGAAATATAAAAGGAACTCTGGTGTTCCTCCCACCTGGCTTGTGATACGGATTGGTAACTGACCAATAAATCCCTTGTAAGACCCTCCCCTGCTGGGTGGGTCCCTCTTCTACCTCCCCCACTCCTGCTATTCTGAGTTTCCTGTTTTAATTTTTCTAAGTGCAAACCTGGGGCCTAGGCAGCTAGCATCACATTCAGATAAGCTATACTGTTTAAAGTGAGAAGTATTTGACCCCTGTACCTTGACATAAGCAAAGCTGTGACATGACATGAAGACAGACATAACAAACTATCAGAAGTATAAATGGGAAATGACTATTTCTATCACGAAAGGAATCATAATGAAACTCTTTGAAATAACACATGACATTAAATATAATAAAATTTGATTCAAGAAGAATTGTTTTCATAAAATTTTTAGGATCTTAAGTAATATACAAATTGAGGTAAGATGATTTGTGTTATATATATATATGTGTGCTCACTTGTTCAACAAACGCTCATTGTGTATACCCATCATGTGCCAGGAATCTCTTGGTGTTAGGGACACAGTTGAATAAGATGCAGACCTCACTATAATAGTATTTCACACAATCGCATCTCATAAATAAGCACAAGGGAAATAAATGAAATGAACAATTGCTTGTGGAAAGTAAACTCCTGGACAAAAACACTAGGTTTCACCGACGGTTGTATGAGTTATAGCCTAATTTTTTTTTCCTTTTCTCTCACTCTGCTGCTTTCTTACACAGAAGGATTCTAAGTCTGGGTTCATCTTCATACAGCACAAAAAGCCATCCCAACAGGGGGGTGGGGGGCTACTGATTCAGAATTACCCAGGAATGTCAAGGAGCTACAAAGCTGAAGTCTCTCCAGTTTAAATGAAAGTCACCATAAATCAGCAAATTACACCTTAAAAGTATTTTCATTGGTAGAGTTCTACAGCTATACTTGATCCAGTTCCAGTAAAGTATGTTACAACTTTACCATGCAAACATTTTCAGTTCATCAATATTTACCTAAACAATTACTCCATCCTTCCCATTCCCAACACATATACATTAAAATAAATCTTAAATTGATTATCTTGTATATATAACCAATTGCTAAAAGATACGTTTGTCTGTTTTGGTTTCATGCAACAGAAATCAATTCTGATTAATTTATGCAAAAGAACAGTAACTGCTGCAACCAAAGGAATTGTTGAACAGCTAAGCCTTGAGAAAGACACCAAGACATCCCTAGAGTCTCCGTAACTAATTCTCTAATGAGCTAATTTACTCCTAACTTGGCCCCAAGGAGCCCTGGACTCCTGACTCTTCCAGTCCATGTCTCAGATTTCCAGGAGCAAGAATCTAGTTGGCCCAGTTTAGATCAAACAGTTGCCGCCAGATCAATCAAGGGGCAGCATCAGTGCACATTATGTCTATTTACAGAGACAGGTAAATGGTTGTGAACAGAACAGTTGTCTTTTGCATTAAAGTAAGTGTTTAAAATATTCATCCTCGGGCTTCCCTCGTGGCGCAGTGGTTGGGAGTCCGCCTGCCGATGCAGGGGACACGGGTTCGTGCCCCGGTCTGGGAAGATCCCACATGCCGCGGAGCGGCTGGGCCCATGAGCCATGGCCGCTGAGCCTGCGCGTCCGGAGCCTGCGCGTCCGGAGCCTGTGCTCCGCAACGGGAGAGGCCACAACAGTGAGAGGCCCACGTACCGCAAAAAAAAAAAAAAAAAAAAAAAAAAATATTCATCCTCTTTAAGGAGTTAAGTTTCTAAGTTGAGCACATTGCTTCTTTTTTAATGCTTATTCTGTGGATAAAACAATTATGGGGACTGCTTAGAAGGAAGATGGGAGACACGAAGGTGTAAAAGAAGAACGAGTATAACATAGAACCTGACACTCTACACTCATCTCAACATGTAAGAACTACTTTGAGATTTATTCTTCATCTACAGACATGGAGAGCTCAGGAAAAACAAGAGTCACTTAGAGGCACAAACGGATCAGAATTCTAGAGTCAAGGGGCCAGAATGAGGTTCACTCCAGAGCCCTAACTAGTACATTATATTCCACTGAACAGCCAGCAGAGCAATTCCACAGAACTAGTGTTTCATGATATCTCCAATATTGCTTACAGGCACAGAGTACCTTTCTTTGTGATTGATGAACAAAACCAAACAAATAACAATATTTACTCCAAAAAACAGGATGAGGAGGAAGCAAGGATTCCAAGCTGACATATGAAGCTGTCTAAATATAGAAATTTACTTCTTCAAGAGGCAACCGCGTCTACTGTTTCTTTCGGTTGGAAAGGTTGCTTGATGAGTTCAGTCTTGAATTACATGACAAGACTTACACACAGTGAACACTTTGAGTCTAATGAGAAATGTCAAATGGAAAATGTAACTGAAAAGGTCTTGCTCAAAAAGTTCCTGCTGATGAAACCTGAAATCAATATTGATGAATGTGGCTTGCTCAATTTTTGCTGAGTGGGATGAACTCGATTGGTAGAAGTTATTTCAGCTGTATTTCCTTCGCACACCAGTAGAGTTTTTTTCAGCATTCCTCTAGCCACACATGTGGCATACATTTATTATTTACAATACATACACAGGAAGCGCTTGATTGATGAGATAACCCCCTTTTCAGAAAGATCTTTTCCAAATGGGGCTTTATACCTATGTGTTAAATGAAGTACCTTAAAGTCTTTTTCACCCCTAGATGTTATTTCCGGTAAAAATACTACAAGGGTTTTTTTTGTAGATTTTATGTGATGTAATATATGGTTACGGATAAACATAGATTGTGCCTATATATTTTTCTCTTTACATGCTCTAAGTCCTCGTGCACAGTGTGTATACAAACACATGTTAATATGAGAGGAGAGAGAAAACAGGAGAGGGAAGAGATTGAGATTAGGATGGTTTCTGGATAAAACGCAATCATTCAGAATAGATCATCACATTCATGTGGATTTTAATCCATACATAGGTATTTGTATCATACAATTATGTTGAATAAGAACTCTGAAGGTTCAAAGTCACATCTGTGGAGTTCCGTAAATGTTTTAAATTTAATTTTGAGACATTTGTATTGCTGTAATACGAATACTCCCATTTAGTGTTGGAAAGTAAATTTTGCTTTTAAAGGAGGGAGTAACACTGAGGACAATGTCAAATTCATATCCTTTGGTTTGGTATGAGCTATTGGTTTTAAGTTTATCTACAGCCAAATAGACTTCTCCTGCTTTAAGACTCCTTAAGAGTCTTATATATGTCAATATATGAAAGGTGAGGATTTCTTTTTTAAAAATAGCTCTTTTCTTCACAAATCATCACATTATAGGGTTCCTTTCAATAGTATTGGGGTGGCCAAAAAGTTCGTTCGGTTAGTGAATCCATTGCTCAATAAAATTCTTGGTGAAAATGAAAAATGTCTTTTTACTTAAAACCGAACGAACTTTTTGGCCAACCCAATATTCTCCAAAAGTACACTTCATGGACAATTATATTCACAAAAAGAAATTATTCATACATAGTGTATATGTGTGTTTTAATATATATATTTTACATATATTCATATATATTCATTTATATGTGTGTATATATATATTAAAAGATGACTAGGATTATATGTGACTTGACGTAATAATAACTTACATTCTTAACATATATCAAGCACTATTCTAAATGACTTACAGATATCTACTCATTTACTATGCATAAAAATTCTATATAAAATAGGCATAGTTGTGATTGTTATTATTGTTCTCATCAACAAAGGATGAAACAGAGGTGCAGAGAGGTTCTGTAACTTGCCTTAGGTCTCACTCTAGGATGACTGAGTTAGGATTAGTACCCAGCAGATGAGATGCAGAGGCTTCCTGCCCACCTATCATGTTAAAGATCAGGGGTCAGTTTTTCTGCCCCTTTTCTCTTAAAGCTCCATAAGCCACACACAATTTCTGTTGCGTGATCTTCTACTTTTTTAACAATCATTTAAAAATGTTCAGGGGCCATTACAAAAACAGGCCTCATGGCAGATTTGGTCTGTGGGCCGTAGTTTGCCAACCCAAGTTTATTACCAAATTTTCTCAAACAATAATTTTTTTTAATGTACATGCAATACCTGTAGATAAAAATAGCTCTACTTTTTGCGGACAACTACTTTGTTGACTGCACAGTTTCTTTCAAAGACCCACCAGTCATGCTTTCCTGAAACATATCTTCTCCACCCTTTAACCATCACATGGTTGAGCCCTGGTAGTCCAGTCCTGTGTGAACACACCCATCCAGTCTCAGTCGATTGGTCCAAGGTGATCATGTGAACAAATCTGGGTCAGAGAACTGAGAATCCTTACAATGAGTGATATTCTTTATCATTCTGCTTGGGAGTCTATATCGAATGAAAGAGGGGCTTTTCAGTGGCCATGGATTCTACCACCTGGACAGGAAAAGCCGGGAAAAACAGTCTGCAAAGGGAGAAAAATGAAACCAACACAGGAAGAAGGACAGAGGCGACAGACAGATGGAGGAAGGATCTTGATGGTGAGACCTACGTTCAGTTTATTCCTAAGGCCCAGCTACATTCCTGTCCTTGGATTTCCTGAGAAAACCCCTATTTCCTTTTAATAAATCTCTCTCCTTGTCCCCCAAGCTATCTGGCATTGATTTCTGTTGCTTATGACCAAAACTAGTATTTTTAGTACCTACTTACCATTTTTAATTAACCAACATTTTTAGACAGGAAATTATTTTTAGGGAATTGCTCAAAGAGGAGGTATATTTTTCAGATGACTCAAGATGCTTTTAGTTTGGAGTTCTCCGTTTAAACATTTAAAATACATCTCCATGGATGGACCTAGAGTCTGTCATACAGAGTGAAGTAAGTCAGAAAGAGAAAAACGAATACCATATGCTAACACATATATATGGAATCTTAAAAAAATACTTGTTCTGAAGAACCTAGGGGCAGGACAGGAAGAAAGATGCAGCTGTAGAGAATGGACTTGAGGATACGGGGAGGGGGAAGGGTAAGCTGGGACAAAGTGAGAGAGTGGCACGGACATATATACACTACCAAATGTAAAACAGATAGCTAGTGGGAAGCAGCCTCATAGCACAGGCAGATCAGCTCGATGCTCTGTGACCACCTAGAGGGGTGGGAGGGAGACGCAAGAGGGAGGAGATATGGGGATGTATGTATATGTATAGCTGATTCACTTTGTTCTAAAGCATAAACTAACACACCACTGTAAAGCAATTATACTCCAATAAAGATGTTAAATAAATTAATTAAATTAAGTATACCTCCAAAGTGAGATCTTAATTAAACTGAACACTTATCAAAATGTTATAGTTTATCAACACTACTCATTTTCCCCTATCACCTCCAGCAGCAGATCTAGTCATTCAAAGGCCAGAAGCTGACGTGCAGGGTAGTTTAACAATTTTTCTGCCACTTTTTTTATCTTAGGTTGTCATCCATGACCTGGAACAGTGCCCAGGCCAGAGCAGTCACTCAACACATATCGAGTTGAAGAATCAATTAATAGACATTTTCATGATATTTTAATGTTTAATAACACTCAAAAGGTACCTCTTTATTTGAAAGAGATTTTTAGTTTAAATAACTGGTTATAGAAATGATTTATTTAAACCTGAAACTTTCCCAAAAGAAAAAAAAAAATCCTAGCTAGAAATAAGGAAAAAGGGGAAAATCAGGCTGAGGGGAATCTTTTTTAAGATAGTTATGTTTAAGTGGAAATGTGATGAATGTAGCAACTAAGGAAAGGGCTTTGGTGTTCACCTTTTTGGCGCTATTTAAATAAATCAGATTGCAACAATGTGTACAGAATTTTCAAATCTTTTAGGAACATCTAGCCAAAATTCATGTGTGGAATTAATGCGGGCTATTTCCCCATCATCTCTTCTCCTGGAAGCCACATAAAACAGTCACACTTCCAGGGCAAATGGCAAAAATCACTCTCGCTTTTTTTAAATGTGTTTTGAAGAATGGCCAAGGAATCTGCCATCCTGGTGAGATCAGTCCACCAGCTGTTTTCCTGAGTTTATTCCATGAGACAAATGAATTGACTTGCATAGATAACATGCTGTATGGCAAAGTGATTTCTTTCTTTAAAAAGTTCATCGATCGTTAAAGTAAATAACCACATGGACTTTTCAACATCGTGAGACTGGCCTATAATTTTTGCCCCGCATTATCTTCCAAAGGGGCCAGTTCCATTCGGAGTCCTGTTGAGCCTTCTAGACCAAACCAATGACACTGATGATAATTGGCCACCAAACATTAGCTGGATACAACACACTTGCCATTTCGTATTCTCATATGTATACCTGAAGATTCTTTGTTTCAAATACAAAACACCAGAAGACATGTTCTGCAGTTTCCACAGATCTAGTCTCATTTCATTTCCTCTCGACACAAAACTGCCTTCAATTGTTCTTTAAGTCTACCCCTTTAAGTCAGGAGGTCATTTGGAAAGAGTCCCATCTGAAGAGCAAGAATCTATATTTAAAACACAGAAACCCACTCCTCAGGGTTTGAAGGTATTCTTATTTAAGCACTCTGTCGATAACGACCGTGGTCCATCAGTTGCCAAACTACCTTCTCTCTTGGGATCCTTAGTTTTGCTTTGTTATTACACACAATAACAGCTCTTTGGTACTCATATCCTGAAGAAGATTACTTTTCAGTATCAGGCTTCACCAATAAGCCGTTTCCCAGACAAGGACTGCAAATCTACACTGTGACTAAACAGGGTGACCTTCCAGGTAATACTGATGGTAGAAGAAAATAAACAGACAAACAACTAAATCAGTGAAAGAGTTTGCTGAGCTTCACTGCATATTTAAGACTGCTTATAAATGAGCACTTCACTGGGCGGTCTCATGTAAGAGAGAAGAGTTTAGCCAGGACGGTGATGCAACTCCTCAACCACACTTCAGGGGCTTGCCAATAAAGGAGAAAACAGCATCCATGACTTAGGGTGGACCCACATCAGCTAGAAAAGGGATGTGGGGAGTTTCAAAGGCTTTCAAGAGATCCTAGTTCATTACAGGTGATCGTTTAATGTAGAGAGTCACCCAGGCCTGGTGCAGGCACTAGTTATAAGTCTATACACAATGAGTGGCTATCTTATTAGGGGGAGAAGGGAATACTAGACTTGGAGTCAGGATTTGACTTTGAATCTGGACTATTAAAACTTTCTAGCCAGTTAAATAAAAAATACTCGACCTCAGTGAGCTTCAATTTTCCTTATCTGTTAATTAGAAATCATAGTAGTCCACAATCTTGTTTCAAAAGCTAAATGCAACAATCTGTGTGGAAATGCCTAGCCAATACAATCCATAATGATGGATCAAATTGTTTTCTAATGTCATCCGGAGGATAATGACAACACTGGCCAACTCAAAGCAGCTGAAAATGACAGCTGGCATGGCCACTAAGTAAACCCATAGAAAAAGGCAAATCCACATGAAGATGATGTCTTCCTCAGTGGACACTTTTCCTGCAGCTGGGAATTCAGAGAATTTCTGTGCCTCTAATTAATGCAATAAGGGGATAGAGGACTACTGGAATACATGTAGAGTACACTTAAAATCCAACGACAATGTCAGGGAAGGCCACTTTATAAAAAAAAATTGAAATTAACAAAACTTAACCTACAATGGCCAGGAACAGTAGGTATCCCTTGTGTTTTATGATTTAAAAACTGTTTATCGGGCTTCCGTGGTGGCACAGTGGTTGGAAGTCCGCCTGCCGATGCGGGGACGCGAGTTCGTGCCCCGGTCCGGGAAGATCCCACATGCCGCGGAGCAGCTAGGCCCGTGAGCCATGGCCGCTGAGCCTGCGCGTCCGGAGCCTGTGCTCCGCAACGGGAGAGGCCGCAGCGGTGAGAGGCCCACGTACCGCAAAAAAAAAAAAAAAAAAAAAAAAAAAAAAAAACCCTGTTTATCTGTTGTAGTTTGGGTTTCTCAGGAAATAGGCTTTGGGACGGAGATTTGCATGAAGGGAATTAATTGGGGACTAACTTCTTTGAGGGAGCAGAGTAGATGTTGAGCTGCAATGCTGTGACAACAGCCTCAGACAATTCCACAGGGGGCATGAAGCTGGAACGGCCGATCATAGGTGTCCCACACTGAGACAAAGGGGGCCAAACATTTGTCCCCATGATTTGATCAGTCACTGAATGCAGGATACACCCAGAGGGAGGGTGTGAGCTTGGATGAGGCAGCTTTATCCAGCTGAGGGCATTTCCCCAAAAGGGACTCAGCTATCAGTGGTCAGCAGCCATCACTTCCGGTGCTTTAGTTCCTAAAGCAGTATCCGGGTGTACCACAGGTCCACAAGACAGCACTCCTTGCCACCCAAACCACTTGCTTCGGAATTGTGAGTCTATTCCATCTGGAAACAACTCTCATGACATTCTTTCTAGTTTGTATCTTTTCCTGGGGAACTTTTTAAGGGGACAGTTATTAAGACAAATTAGAACTTCTGCCTTTGCTGCTGCTCACAGGACACACTTGGTAGCCATGTCTTCTTTATTACCCAATCTAGACTCCTCTTAACCTTTGCTAGCACCTATGTAGGTCTTGGTGGTTTACCAGGTGGAGACCCAGACCCTCATCCCTAAGGGGTCTAAGCCCATGATCCTCTTGCCTTTCTGAGGCTGTAACTGCAGCACTTGAGCATGTGCCCATTTACTATCAAAATTTTACAGTAGAGAACCAAGAAACGTCCCCCTTAGATCACCTGGGAACCAAAGGCACTCTTCCCTGTCCCCTGTTATATAAGAGCAGCCCTATCTCTAATGATCCGGGTCAACACTCCTGCTAAGATGATGACTTATTTCCTTGTCTGCCGATGTCTTGTCAACCAGAGCCCAAAGTGGCTCAGTGGCAGTTAAAGCTTAATATGTAATAGGATTCTTGCTGTGTCCCCCGATGGCAGCGTTCTGACTCTGGGAGCCTCTAGAACTAAAGAGCTTAGAGTTGCAGCAACACAAAGTATAAATTCCCCCAAGTAGGTCACCGGGAGTAATGATAAGCAGGGCTCCTTCTATTTCTAACCCCTGGTTCCTGGACCCAATTATTTCACCCATTAAGGACACAGCCTATGTAAATGAATTTTGAGTGTGTACCACAACCTGTAGTATGGCACTCCATCACTGAAGGTTATCACCTCTAAACTATCATCTCAGCTATATTTTCAAAAGGCTATTCCACCTGCCTTGCAAGCTGATGGTTCTGAGTAGTGTGGTATGAGACAGGACACGTCGACCCTTGGTCGTATGCTCACTGCCACACCTCCTTTGATAGGAGCCTCTTGTCACAGGCACTATTTTGTGGTGTCCTGTTTCAGTGGATAAAACACTCTGTAAGGTATCAGATAGCGTGGGGTGCACTGCTCTGCCACCAGGAAAGGAAAACCCATACCTGGAATTTATATCAGTTCCAGTCAAGAGGAACCGCTGTTCCCTTTTACAGTGAAGGGGGCGTCCACAGTGACTGGCTGGTTTTGAAGGGCAGTGCTATACCAGGAGCTCCAGTTGGATAGGTTGGTAGGTGGGACATTCACAGCAGCAAAAGCTAGCTCAGCACTGTCGAGTGGGAGCTCATGCTTTTGGGCCCATGCATAGCTTCCTGTCCCTGTCATCAAGGATGCTCTGTTGCTGAGCCCATTGTGCCAAAAATGGAGAGGCCAACTACACTCTGGCTGACATCAACTGTCTAGTGCCTCTTCAATGAAGGAGGTCTTCTGGTGGTAAATAACAAGTGATATAAAGGCCTTCAAACTTCATGCCCACTCTCAAAAGTCCATCCACATGCCTGCTACTTCCCAAATCTCCTTGTCTCTAATGGTCTAATCTTTCTCTTCCTCCAACCCTTGGCAAACCACCAACCATCCACTACTACTCATATCCATGTATATACAGTCTTAGAGCCACATCTCTTTCTCACTATGTGGATGCCAGATACACTTGCCAAAACTCTGGCCACTGGGAGGATTTCCCCTAGATCTTTCTTTCAGGGCTGCCCATGAGTAGGGCTGTAGTGAAGCACTAAACCATTTTCATCTTGCACCCACCCATGAGTCAAGTTCAGACTTTCCCTCTCTTGTCAGCTGGACATAGGTACCCTCCCTTTGCAGGTACAAGCTGAGGCAGAGAAACTGGGACAGTGGTAGATGATATGGCGGTCTGGGAGTGTGCTTGAGCACCTTATTTGCACCCTCTGGCCGTGTTCATGCTCAACCCTAGATGTACCACTTCCATCTTTCAATGGATTTCTGCTGGGCCTGTCAGACTTTGATAATCAGGTAGTTCTGACAGAACTGAGCTCATTATAGTCACTTGATGCTCTGTGTTCAGGTGTTCCATCTCTACCAGGCCCCAATAGTACACCAGGAGCCATTTTTTTAAATTGAAATACAGTTGATTTACAACATTGTCTTAATTTCAGGTGTACAGCAAAGTGATTCAATATACATCTTTTTCAGATTCTTTTCCTTATAGGTTTTTACATGATATTGAATATAGTTTCCTGTGCTATACAGTAGGATCTTGTTGTTTATTTTATATACAATAGTGTATATCTGCTAATCCCAAACCCCTAATTTATCCCTCTCCCCCATTTCCTCTTTGGTAACCATAAAGTTGTTTTCTATGTCTGTGAGTCTGTTTCTAAGTTCACTTGTATCATTTTTTCAGATTCCACATATTAGTGATAGCATATGATATTTGTCTTTGTCTGACTTACTTCACTTAATATGATAATCTCTAGGTCTGCCCATGTTGCTGCAAATGGCTTTATTTCATTCTTTTTTACAGCTGAGTAATATTCTATTGTATACATGTACCACATCTTCTTTATCCATTCATCCATCAATGGACACTTAGGTTGCTTCCATGTCTTAGCTATTGTAAATACAGGAGCCAATTTTTAAATAGTACATAATATTCTGCTGCAGATAGCATGGCCTTGCTCCAGAGCCCTTGTGGCTTTTCATAAACTCCACATGGCCTCTTTCCCATCAAACAATCACCTCTAATGCCATAGGATCTACTAGGTTGTATGATCTAAGAGGTTACCACGACTTGCTACATAACCCTTTCCTGCTCTGAACCCCACTTAAAGCTGGCAGCCTTCTTGGTAAATGGGTGGGAGAAGTATTCCTAAATGTGGAATATGCTGCTTCTAAAACCCAAAGAGACCTACCAGATATTGTGTTCTCTTCTTAGTGATGCCAGGAACAAGATGCAATATTTTTTCCCTTTATTGAAGTGGATGCCCTAGCATGTACCAGACCACAGGACTCCTTACATTTCAATGATGTTGCAGGACCCTGAATGTTTTCTCCTACTCTCTGGACTACATGTGTTTTACCATGGCCTCCAGTGTATTTTCCATAGTTTTCTTATTTGGTCCAAATAACAAGATGTTATCAATATTGTGGACCCATGTCATGTTCTACAAAATATGCAAATGGTCCTGTTTTCTTTGGACTGTTTTGTGGAAGAGCAAACTGTCAGACTGTATAGAGGGTGGGAGAGTAAGCACAGCCTTGGGGCAAGACCACAAATGGACATTATTGAGCATTCCATATAAATGCAAACTGCATCTGGTCTTCCTTCTTCACAAGGCTAGAAAGAAGACTATTTGCCAAATCAATGTGTACATCCCACATACCTGAGGTCATATTCCTCTGTAAAGGTTACTACATTTGACATAGCAGTTACAGTTGGGGAAACTGTAATGTGTGGAAGTCCACCATCATTTTCCAGGATCATTTGGTTTTTCTATGTGCCAGGGTGTGAATTAATTGGAAATATGATGGTAACCACCACCTCTGTATTATTTAGGCTCTAAGGATGGCATTAATCAAATTCTAGTGGCATGAACCATTATTTTATTTACTATCTTAAACATCAGTCATAGGGCAGATTCAGAGGTCTCCAATTGGTCTTCCTCTCTAGGAAGGCTCTTACCACATAGTCTAAGGAACTATTGGGGTATTTATTCTCATTGCCAAAGGTGTCCACTCCAATTACACATTCAGAGATCAGGGAAATGACCACTGTATGGGCCCCTGGACCAGTGGGCCCACTATAAGCCAAACCTAGCCCGTACCTCATTTATAACCTGGCCCCTATTTGTTCCTACTTTAATAGGAGGGCAGTGATGATGTTTCAGGACCCTATAAATCAATATCAACTTGGACTGCGTGTCCAACAGCCCACAGAGTATGTGGTTTATGCCCGTTCCCCAGTGTACGGTTTCCCAAGTAAGTGGCCATAATTCCCTTCGGGAAATGACTGAGAATATAATTAATGTATACAATGACAGTGGTGTTGGAAGGCTGAATACTTAGCTTCTCCTTTAGTCACTGAGTTTCAGGTCTGAAGACTGGCTCAGGTCCTGAAGCAGAGCCAGGAATTGTGAGTTTCTATTAGACCAGCTACCCTCAGACTCCAGATGATCATCCTTGATTCCTCCGATTAAGTAATACCATCAATGGCTGCCCATCTATCTTGCCCCTAAAAATACTGTATTTTGTTACCTATCTCCATAGCTCTCTGTGGATCAGGCTGACCAGCTGCCATTCCAACCTTGCTGTGCATTACCATCCTCACTCCCATCTGGCTTCTGATGGGCAAGTGCCCCTACCTGGCCTATATTATCAGGCTCCAGTCAATCCCATTGCCTCATAGCCCGGTTCTATTCTAGCACCCCTTCTATCAGCCCTGGTTTCAGAGGGCAGCCACCACGGAGGCTCTCCACAGTACCGTGGCCCCTCTCACCAGTACATTCTTTATCCTTTTGGTAAGTGGAGTGTTCTTTAAGCCCTCAAACAGAATGGAGCTGGTGGACAGGTTTTGCAGACTAGCATGCCCCCTTCTCTGAACGTTTTGATCTATTCACCATGTGCGACAGTTCTGGCAATTCTGCTTCACTCAGTGTGCCCCATCACTTTCTGCAAGCTTTAAGAGCAATTCTAGCAGCATGTTAGATCATATTCTTGGGTCCTTTCCACGCATTAAATCCTACATCATAGGAGAATGTCCCCACATCAGTAAACATCCCTTACTCAACTGCATCTCCGCCTTCCCACTTGATTCAGTACCTAAAGGATCCATATTTTCCTAGTTCCTGCTGGTATAAGCTGACTAAGTCCTGCAGCTTCTTAGGGGTATAGTTCCTTTCCTCCTTAAACCTAAGAGCTAGGTTCCCTGCTAGGTTATGTTGTAATCTGACCCTAATTGTTGGCCTGCTAGCCAGAAAGGTGTTGAAGCTAGATCCTGAGAGAGCTACGTATTGTCATCCAAGACAAATACTTCTGTATCTTCTTCAAAGAGGGGAGAATGCAAGACTATACAGGGAGGAACGGGCCTACTGTAGGCCCAGAGTGTTCAGGGAGAAAAGAAAATATTTTGAGGGTACAAAATTCTCTAGTGTATTTTCACCGTGCCAAATTTCAAGGTCTCATTTTCTTTCAATCTGTGTCCTAACCTTGGTAGAGCAGACTTGCCAGAGTCGAGATTTTAGCTCTCCCTGGTGCTCTGCTACCCTTAGAATTGAGAATTAAGTTATGGGTCATCTGATTTTTTTGTTCTCCAACTTCAGGAGATGAGAATATTTCTATAAGCTGCCATGGGCTCTCTCGCTTTCACACTTAGGATTAAATTGGTAATTAATCGCCCTTGGCCTATCATTGTCTTTTTCCAGTTCCTCAATAGGCCCTAGAAAGAGCTATTCAATTCCATAGTCCTGATAACTACTATATGAACCTCTCAAAAACTTGAAATATTGCACCCAGCAGTTCATTCCCTTCCACCTATGTCTCATTCAAGTTCAATACAAGTGAAAATTTTAACAAATGCTTTGCAACTACATGCCAGGGTTATTAATACTCCATCTACCACCAGTGAAGGAGGCTTTATTGCCAGGAAGCTGGCAGGTGATCTAGTTTCAAAATCCCATTTTGGAAACTGCTTCCTAGGACTGTTCTGGTACCAAGTGTCATAGGTCAGCTTTCCTTGAAACAGACTCTAATGTGAAGATTTGCATGAAGGAAGTTTACTGGTGAACTGTCTTGGGAGCAACACCTGTGAGGAGCACAAGAAACAGGACTGGGTGTGGGGAGACTAAAGTGGGTCACATTTGCCACTGAGGCCTCAGCTGACCTCATGGGAAGGTCTGAAGCTGAAATCGCTCTTGAGGGAGGTCCTTAATTGAGTCACAGAGCCCAAGCTCCTAGAGACCTTTGGACCAGCCATGGGATGTGGGCTTCCTTCAGGGAAGGATGTAACCTTGTGTGAGACAGGTCCCTTTGGCCAAGGGCAATTTCCAGAGAGAATTACAACAATCCATTTAATGTCCAAATAAGCATTCCTATTCATTCGGCAGTTGTATTTCTTAGTGTATGTAAATTACTTTTCATTCTTATTCATTAACTAGGGTTTTATAATATCAATTACCTGTTAATAGGTCTAAATACCCCAAGGTGAGCTGATACATATTAATGAACTTAAAATACTGAGGCAGGATTTCCCCTTATATTGGAGAAGCTGGCTCTATGGGAACAAGCTCTCCTGCCTTCAGTGAACTCCATGCACTTTCAAAACTAAACAGTCTCACATTCCTTTATACCCAGAAACTATAGTGGTTATTGCAGGTCAAGACTAAAGGGGAAACGCCTAAGTCATCAGGGTAGACTTTGCCATGTGAACAATACATTACACATTTAGTGAGGAGAGTTGAATTTTTTAAAAGCATATTATGTCAAATAAGGCTTTGGAATTTATAAACACGCCTGGGAAAGTCATTTCACTATGTTAAGGGACCGTGCCACACAGCAGCAGGGATCATGGGAGTATGCTAAGAAGTACTCTTAGAGTTGGGTTTTACTTTTTCCAAAAGTAAAATGTTAGCATAAGTTATTGGTAATGTGAGGATAAGTTACTGACATGGAAAAAAAAAAGTGGTTTCTCAAGGAAGAGGTCTGTATAGAGAATAAATCAATATGCAGCTTGTAGAAACTGTGTCACAATCACTCAAGACCCCTGCCCTGGATACACTGCATTCACCACTACAGATCCACTTTTTGCCCTCCTCTGCCCTGCCCTGTGCCCTGAGAGGTTGACCCATATAGACTGTGTCAATGATCTGCAATACCTTCCAGCTTCACGTGGGGATGATAAAGGGAGGAGATCAGAGCAGTGGAGAAGAGTGAGTGATGGTCTGTTTTGTTTAGTTTTATGTTTCCCCCTCTGGCTCCTTTGCTACCAGATCACATAGTTTGACTACATCCTTACACCCATTCCTCCTGCCTTTCCTGCAGCTGGAGCTACCATCTTCCCGTTTCCATCTACTTGCTCCTTTTGGCCTAGGGCGGTAAGGGCCCCACCGCAGCCAGGTCCAAGCAGTGGCAGCATCAGTGCTGCTTTATTTAATTCTTGGCCACACCTTTACGAATAGTTCCTTTATTGAATTATCAATTACCTAGTTTGAGTGTGCCTTACACTATCTGTGGGGACTGTGACTTACACAACACATTCAACAAATGCTCGTCCCTTTGGCTCAAGGAGTACCTGTCTCCTCTCCACATTTGCACCCTCCCGCTGAGCCCCAAGCCCCGGGCCCTCTCCTAACCCCTTCTCCCTGCTTCATCATCAGCCACTCTTAACACTCCCAGTCTTTCTTGAAAGCAGTATCTATTGTACGCTGTGATCATTTCTGAGATCTAAAAAGTGATTAGAAAAATTGCAATTGATCCATTTTGTCCCAAACTCCCACTTGGTATGACTTAATACATAAGACCAATGTATTCAAGAGGAAATTCTTTTTATCTTTTAGTCATCTCTGAATCGTTTAGCCTCCAAGCCTGAATTCTGATGGACAACAGGTCATTTCTGCTGGATCAATGCTTAACTCTTTCACCCTTTCCCACATCAACTATGCCCATAGGGGTATAGGGAAGCCTAACCTAATCGCTCTGTTAGGGACCTATGATCATGATCACTGACTCCTTTCCCTACTTGACTGCTCAAGTAATTGCAAAGAGTCAATTGCAAAGCACACTGGACCAAGGATTAGTCAAGTCGTGGTCTAGATTTGACTCCGCCACTAACTAGCTGTGTGACTTAAATATGTCCCTTCCTTCCTCCTGGGCCATCATTTCCTTGTTCATAAGCAGAAGGCAGTTGAACAAGAACTCTTCCAGCTCACATAAAGGCTTCACTTTTCGTCTTTTAGCGTAGATTTTCCAACTTCTTCTAATCCCCTTCCCTTGCTGTATTCCTGAAGCTCCTGCCCTCGGTTCACTCCAGCAATGTTATGTCCTTTCTTCTTAATCATGGCTTTGTTTTTGCCTTATGTGTGTATATATTTACTCTTACCTTAAACATATGTGTGTATGAGTGTCCACACACTTCTACATACCCACACATGGGAGATCACAACATTGCCCCATTTACCACATCTTCGAACTACAATTTATGATGAAATAAGAATCAGTCTACACGGTATATCTATCCAGACACCCATTGTCCTATCAATTACACACACGTTTTCCAAAAGCATAATGACACTTCAGTCTACAAAAGATGTCAGCTTTTCACTCTTTATCAGATATGTACAAGGTATCCAGAATTATATTGTGGAGCCCACTTGTAGGAGCCAAGCATAACACTTCGCCAAGAAGAGACCTGTTAAAAGTATCAAGTTTCTTCTCCTTGGTGATATCACATGAAATTTTTACAAAATCATAAAATGGGCATATTGATTTAAAAGGGGCATAGGGAGATAAGAACGTTCACTCAGGTTATGAGTTTAACAGGGCTCTGGTTTCCATACACATCTATGTCATGACAGCAGTTTTCCTCTCTCAGTTGAGAAGTGAATCACTACCCCCAAAGAATCTAACCATCTGGCTACCTTGTGGGCCCCTGAATATGGACATATACCTTTTTTGTTTAAAGTCAATAAGCATGTGCAGGGGGTCGAGACCCAAGTATGTGGGTTAGGTCAGAGTAGAGCAAAGACTAAACAAATTCCCCTTGACCGCCATACCAGCAATTAGTTCTGTTTTTCCCATCCAGATCATTACATTTTAAAATGCTAAGAGCATGGTTTGAGAGGGACTTTTGAATGTGTTATAATCCAGGCCAAATATCTGAATTCCCTAGAATAAAAAATCATATTTGCTACCATGCTACTCATGTAAAAATATCCTGCAAACCTTCTGGTGCGTGTGGGGATGTATATTACTTATTGCCTTTGATTCAGAGAGAGGAGGACACACATCATTGTTTGACCTGGCGAGGTCAAGCAGCCATAACGAAGGAAAGAGTCAACTCCTATGAACGGCTCTACTGACCCTGGGTAAATTGAGTGGTACCTTCTGGGAAGCAGATTTCCTTTCTTTCTCCCCACTCACATGCCAAGATAGAGATGCAGCAAACCCTCTGCTCTTCGTCCCATTTCATTCATTCATATTTTTAATTTTCCTGAAGTTGATGCTTACTTAGCAGTCATAGAGATAATGATACTAAAAGGTAGATAACAAATAACAACAGTCCCCTGACTCACCACTCCTTGACTCCTTGACTCGCCACCATCCTCTTTCCTAGAAAACAACCACTTTCAGCTCCCTGAGCTGTTCTTCTGATATGAAACTATTTTTAAAAACAGTGCTTTAGTGCCAATTTCAATTTTAACCACTATGTATCGATTTCTCACTATGGTAGAGAATTGGTTAGCTCATTTACATTCCATTCCTCATACCTCCACTAACCTTCTCTACAACTTACAATATAATACACTTTATATACACAACCTACAATACACAACCTACAATATAATACACATTATTGTGATTACTGAATATTGTTCACTGCTGTGACAAGTATTAAGCATGATTACATTTCCTTTCTCATAGAACCTTCTGCTTGTCCTAAGATTTGCTTAGTTTTCTAGGTACTTATGACCAGACCCCCCTACACTCTGTCAAAACCTCTCAATACAATTTTCCATATTCTCAAATATATAAAGTAAATTCATTAATTACGTTTTTTTCATGTGCTCTCTTCTTGCTCCAGGCTGAAATGTCACTCTCCAGTCCTGCTGCAGAGTTGATGTCCTGGGAGGTTTCTTCTCGTCACCTAGGAAATCCCTCTCACTACTTTTCCATGATGCGTTGTCTATTTCCTGCATCCTATGTCCTCCTCGAGTAGCTTCTAAGAAGCATGAGAAGAAGACTGCTTGCAAACCTGCATATCTGAAAATGTCTGTCTTTGTTGTACCCTCACACTCAATTATGAGTCTCTCGGGATAGAAAATTCTATCTTAATCATTTTCTCTCCAAATTTTGAAAACTTTCCTCTGTTATCTTCTGGGTTGATTCCAGTGTTGCTACTGGACAATGCCATCTTCGTTTCTTTATGAGTGAGTTGTATTTTGCTCTCTGGAAGATTTCAGAATTTCCTCTTCATCCATGTCACGAGAATGTATCCTGGTTCTAGTCATGGTTTTAGGGACTAAGTGAAATTTTGCAACATGGAAATTCATGTTCCTTCCATTATGGAAAATTTTTTTGTATCGTTTCTCAAAAATGTTCCTCTCTTCCATTTCTGTTTCTGAAAATCCTATTTGCGCCGTTCTCTAATTTTTTGCACCAATTCTCTAAATTACTTAAGTATTCTCTCCTATGGGTAACTCTTCAACTTTTTCTCTATTTTCTGGAAGTAATCCTTGCCTTCACCTTCCTTAAAACTGATTACCATCTAATATGCTCTACACACAGTTTACTTGCTTAGTGAGTTGTTATCCGTCTCCTTGAGGGCAAACAATTTGTCTGAATTCTTTCCTACCATGTCCCCAGATACTAAGACAATGCCTCAGACTAGTATATAATCAATATATACTTATTACTGAATGAATGTACGAACAAATGAACAGTCCCAGAGTCAGATCTCAAGTGGCAGCAAAAAGACCTTATTTTGAGAAATGTGAGTTAAACAGTGTTTCTAAAATTGCTCCAATCAAAGACTAGGTTGCTCCTGGAGCCTAGGATAAAGCTGAGACTTCAGTTTGGGACTGAGGGGTTAGTTAGGTAAAATTCAGTAAGAGGATCATCAAAAGAGGCCACAGAGCACGAGGAGCTACAGAAGAAGAAAAGCAAATAGCTTTACGGAATTCTAAGAGGAGGGTAGGGAGCTTGCACAAAGATGACAATAGCCTTTCAATCTTTCTTATACCTTCCAGAAAGGACTCCAAAAACACAGGGCTAAGAAGCCTGCCCCTATTTGAAATATCAATAGGAAGGTTTAGAGGCTGACTACAAGTCCCCCAAAACAAAGAAATAAAAGGCAATAGATTCCAAGGAGAAGTACAAATACAGCTCCCAGAGAGGGAGAGGGAGAGAGATAGAGATAAAGACAGAGACAGACAGAGAGAGAATGCAAACCACACGTCTTACTTGGCTAGCAAAAAAACCACATGTTCTGAGATATCAGAGGGGAACCTGAGCTTGGCAAGAGCCTCACCCTCCTCACGCTCTTTCCTGACCACTTTCTTCCTCAGATCCAATAAACCTTTTCATCTCTTTTCAAGCTGTCTGGAGGGAGTCATAAAAAGGCAGACCTGACAGATGCTCGTGTCAGCTCAACACTGCCAAAAGCACACATCCGGGCCCGCCACTCCTTGACATGTCACTGGAAGGTTTCGTTTGGGTGTCCTTCCAGGACAAGCAAAGTAAGCCTTTCTGAACCCACTAGGGTCACATAAAGAAGTAGCTCCCAGGAGCTTCTCCGTTCGGAGAAGCAGTCCTATGTCATCAAGTTTGCTAGATGCTCAAGAGCATGCAATGGAAGGTTCAAGGTGAATAAAACCAAGCAGAGCGTGGGAAAGCCTCAGAGGCTGCAAGATTAGATGCTTTCAGGGAAAACATCTATTTTGACATTTAGAAGGCACTGGTTGTACCGTTTTTTTTAAGGCACTCTTAAAGATTCAGTTGATAATATGATGGTAAGTGTTTAAAAAAAAAAGGCAAGTTAATTTGTTTCCTAGTTTCTTCGTCACTGATGTCTAGTCAAAATGCCAGAGATGGGGGAAAATAAGAGAAAAGGGAACTTTGGAAAATTATTCTCATTTTAGTGAAAGAGCTGGGAGAATTGTTAGTGGGGGGCCGGCAGCAGCAACAGCAGGGACAGTCATCCTCTTCTCTGAGACTCTGTTTCTGGAGATGAGAAGGTGCTGCCTTCACTCACACAGCCTTCTCCATCTAGATGCTTCTCCTGCCACCTGCACAACCACATCTTACTAATCTTCCAAGGCCCACGTCATAACCCATAGCTGTAAAACCAAACTCCTCTTGTTCCTTCTGGCTAAACACTTAAAACACTTTTTTAAAGTACTGTCATACTTTCAACCCTACTCAACAGTCTGTTTCTTAAGTTCAGGGCTCAAATTCATTTAACACGTCACCCCTACGGCACCCATCACGGTCCTCTGCCTAAAGCAGGTCTTCAACAAAGCCTTCATCAATACACAAATAAATAAATTAGAACCAAATGAAGATCTCAGGGGTAACCCCACGGATGTACTGGTGAAGAGTGATTATATTGGTGGGGGGAGGGGAGCAGTGTCACTTTATAAAAGTGGAGACAATGACTTTCCAGAGGAAAACCAGTATATTCCCCATGTTGCCAAACCACTGAAAGAGGCTTTCAGCACCACTACAACCATGGCATCACTTCACCTAAGACTAATAAAAATGTTCCAGATGTGAATTTCGATGAAGGCCACTGGACAAATGCTAGTTGATTACCAGGACAGTGGCCCAGGAATCTGGGACCAGAAGGGTCTTAACACATTCACATGGCTGGTGCTCAACAGAGCAGCATACATTTAAGAAAAGAGTCCTGCATAGAGGGTAGGAATATGGGTCTCCAGACTGCCTTGAACACAAACTCTGTAACCTTGGGCAGGTCCAATAACCCGTTGGACACATGAGGCCATCAGGGACCTTCCTGTCAATGAAGAGCTGCACTAGATGACTTTAAAATCCCTTCCAACTCTAGAATTCAGTGATTTTTCATCTGTTCCGCATCAGAAAGGCATTTTAGCTCTATCCAAAAGGCAGTCACCCTTGAAACAATTTTTTTTAATCCATGTCTTCAAAATTCTATGGACTCCCTGAAGATTTAGCAGTGCCAAGCAACAGATGACTGTTCAGGTGGCCCAAACTGAAGTCTGAACACCTCCTCCCAGATCCTTTCGTTTCATCCTTTTGGTTCCCAGCATCCCTCCTAGGTCCCTCAGCATCACTACCATGCCATGTCCCTCCTAGCCCCTTGTTAACATATGGTCTCCCTAACTCACAGAATTGTCTGCCCTACTTTTGGTAAAGCTACTAGTAAAGAGTTCTGAAATAGAAACCAGATGCACACTCGCACCTTGGGATGTATGTATTATGAAGATGAAACTGCCACATTTCTTCCCCGATGGCTTCACCTCCTTTTCCCCCACCTGGTCATGTGGTGTGCACCTGTGATACATTGACAAGGCTTTAGATTACAACATGAATGGTTATATCAGGTTCTAGGAAGGCCTTGGGCTTTTAATCCCAGCTGAGTTGTGCTTGCATCAAGGGTTTTTATTCCCACCTCATCTTTATGGTTCTCAGGGCTTCCTCTTACACTCAAACTAATATTTCATGTAGACAAACAAACCCCTTATTCCCTTTCCATCTTCCAAACTTTTTTTTTTGGAAAATTGGTTTCCCCTCCTCTTAATTGTCAGTAGAAATACAAACATGTGCTATGGCTGGGGATGTTACTCCCACTGTAAGATTGCTTGCCTCTTTTGACAGATTGTCTCAGACTGGAAGAATGCCTTCAAGCCCACGGTCTACAGGAAACCTCAACCTTAGAGTCCCCCTCACCTGCCTCTGCCCAAAAATGTCTATTAAGCAAATAAAAGTGGAAAAGAAAGCAACAGGGCTCTAAATAACCCCATGAAACTCCAATACCAGAGAGCCAGCCAAGTTAAGACCACAGATGAATGATCTATAAGTACAGTGACCAAATTTTCTGAACCAAAACATAGGATTCAATTTGATGAATGATGTGAGACTAGAGCAGAGCATTTGAAAGTATAAATATTTTGCAAAATGTAAGATCACAGTCGTTAAGAGTTATTACTAAAAAACCTGGCTCCTAAATTTTACGTCAACAGACTATTTTTACACGCCTACTATGTGTCAGTCATTGTCTTCCTATCTTTACTTTTTTCTGTTTTTATAATCCATATGTAAAGTCTCAACCCAGTAAGAATGCAAAACTTTGGATATCCTTACCTCCTGTGGTGGCCATAAATTCGTTGCCACTCATGACATCAAAAAGTGGAATGTTTCTCCTCCCCTTGAATCTATGTTGCATTGTGACTTGCTTTGATTCATACGTTTTAGAAATGATGCTATGCAACTTTCTAAGGCTGGGTCCTAAAAGGTCTACAATTTCCATTTTTGTTCTAGCACTCCCTCCTAGAGTCTCTCAGAAACCATGGTGTAAGAAGTTCATACAATGTTGACAAGCCACATGGAGGAAGGCCAAGGCACTATGCCAACAGCTCAGCTCCCAGCACTAACTGCCAACCATGTGAATGACCACCTTGGATGTACCAGCACAGTCAAGCCTCTAGATTTTGCAGCCTCAACTGACATAACATGGAGCAGAAGAACATCCCAGCTGAGCTCAGCCAACCCACAAAATCATGAGAAAGAATAAGTGAAAGATTTTATTTTAAGCTTCTGTGTTTGAGATGCTCTAGTCCCCCATGATAGATAATAGAAATGCTTCTTTCCCTCAAACTCAATTCTTTTTACTTTATTATGCTATGGTAATTTATTTCTTTTTTTATATATTCAATCCCTTCTGTATGTATGTATGTATGTGTGTGTGTGTGTATACATACACACACACACACACACACACACACTTAGCTAAAACATAGATCCTCATTTCCAAACCTACCTCTGAGTGGCACAGAACTGAAAAATGCTTTGAAATTTATATTTTTCCTGACACTCTACCTACAGGTATCTCTGAGAAAGAACAGGACAGCAATTTGTTTCTCCACTGATATTAATTAAAGTGCTACCCTTAAAAGGCAGCATGTCTATAGTCAGTTCAAGGTTTAAGCAGAGGCAATTTTACCCCGAAGCAAATGAAGCTTAAGGTCACTTGCACAGGTCCCATCCATGGTCTTGCCTTTGTGTTCAAAACAGAATATGTTAACTGTAATCTCTTAATGCTGCTATTTCCACTCTAGCTGCTTCTCTGTTACACTTCCCCTAATGAAAGGGTGGCTTCCAAGTGGCCACAGATATTTTGGGGTCTGATGAAAGGGATAGATGAGCATAGATGTTGTTTGACTTCAGGGAGTTATATTTATGTGGTTTACAGTCACGTTTGTATCTAGTTATCACTAGCCATCCTGGTATAGGAGTAACAGCCAGGAATTCTCCTACAGCCCAAAATGCGAACTCACCCAACACTATAATACAGAGATGCAGGGACAAAGGTCACATCACAATGTGTCCTACGGGGCCCAGCACTGGATGAACTCTAGAATGAAAGAGGCCATGTTATAAAATGTCCACACCAGATGTTGGTCTATGGAATATTCTGCCAGTCACCCAACGTGTAAAATTATAAGCAGAGGATTAGAGGATTAGGATCTTATTGACACAGTCAGAATGGAAGTTCTCTCCTTTCAGGAACAAATGTCAGAAATGCACTGATGCCATCATAAACACATCATTTTTTTGTTGTTCTTTTTTTGATGGTAATTATATGAAATTAAATCTAACAAAAATGAATTCCTGGGTTTGATGCGATCTTAATCAGTGCTATGAGGAAGGAGGGCATCTCTGTATGAAATCACGGAGTCTGTGTTTATTGTTACTATTTACCAATACTAATAATCAAATTGTGATGAACCGTTCTATAAGTAAGACTGAAAACTTTCTATGCTCCCTGTCAAAATAATATTACAAAATCAGGGCCACGAGAAAAGGCAAAGCGAAAGATAACAGCCAAACTATGTAAGAAAAAAAGTATCAGAGGTGCACCAGACAATAAATTGATAAAAATAGTTGAACAGTATTGTTTACATGTTTCAGACAGAAAGAAGAGAGAAGATGAGAGTCAAAGAGTGCATGTCGAGTGAATCTGTCCCTTCCTAAGAGCCTTTTCTAGAAACATCATCCAGCAATTTCTTCTGATTTCTCTTCAGCCAGAAGCAAGTCACACGGCCACTCTAGGGTAAGAAGTAGAAGCAGAGTGTGTCTTTTGTTGAGCTGTTCATTTCCTGGACATTGTTGTTATTCTTCCCACCCAAAATCCTGATTATTTCTAGTGCAAAAGAAGAAGGGGAAATGGATATTGGTTAAGCAACCAGCAGGATCTGCCTCAGAGTGAAAATCCAATCCAGCCTCATAGAGAGGGATTTCTGTTTACTGATGATTAGTGGTTTGAGAAAAACAGCCCTTTGCTTCAGCTAGAAGCACCAGCTGCCAATGATCATAAGCAAATACTTGATTTTTAGTTCACTGGACGGATCCACCATCTATTAACCTTATCATATACTGAAATACAGAAGACAGCTCCTAAGCCATAACAGGTCAAAAAAAGAACTTTCAAGAAAAATAAAAGCATTAAAAAAACAGGGCTATTATCTGGCTTATTCCCTTTCTCTCCCTTCCCTATTGTAATTATCTATATTAAAGAGTTTAAGAAGTTAACAGAGACAGCCCTACTACTATATTAAATATCCTTCCTGAGTATTACCTTAGTTCTAATGGTCTAAGAATATTGCTTGGTGAGAAACTTCTGTTTGCTCTGCATTAGGAAATAGTCACTCCTCTGCTCTGGTCAAGATTTTTAATTTGCCTACTTAAACTGAGAATTAAGTTGTAGAATCGCACACACCAGAGGTCACAAAGTGACGGTCCAGAGTAGCCCACCAACACATTTGTTTAGTCCTCATGGCATTTTAAAAATAAAGTAGTTGGGCTTCCCTGGTGGCGCAGTGGTTGAGAGTCCGCCTGCCGATGCAGGGGACACGGGTTCGTGCCCCGGTCCGGGAAGATCCCACGTGCCGCGGAACGGCTGGGCCCGTGAGCCATGGCCGCTGAGCCTGCACGTCTGGAGCCTGTGCTCCACAACGGGAGAGGCCACAACGGTGAGAGGCCCGCGTACCACAAAAAATAAAAAAATGAAAAAATAAAGTAGTTGTCAGCATTTAAGAACCAGGAACTTTGACTCAAAATTCTTGGTTTCTGCCTTTCCTTGAAGATTCCTAGAGTACGGCAACACTAGCTTGTATTTGTACGTAACAACTCTCATCTGTAGCTAGTTGTGTCACTCCTTGGGCACACCCCCTCCTCCTCGTGAAGCTCCAGCCTTACGCACCATCTCATTTGAAGTATCTGCCTGGCCTCTGGCTAGGAGTGTCTGGATTTATGAACCTCCACCTATTCCCATATATGCAACTATAATAGAAAAATATTTTTAACTGTTAAAATGATTTCAGGAATTTACAGGAACCCATTAATCAATGGCTTCCCTATGAAAGATAAAGAAGTAGTGCTGGAAATAGTTCATGCCCTGAAAAGATCATAAAATCTAAAAGTTTTGGAAAAACCAAAACTTCAAAGTAGTTATAGTAGACATTTAGTGGGACAGACAGTAAGTGGCAACTGATAATTTCATGGTAGCTAGAGACGAACACATATTTCTTTTGTAATAAGAAAAAAAATGTAACCAAAAAAATTGCCCAAAAGAGAGATCATGTTTCTGCACTCAAACTTAGACAGCATCTGTCTATATTGTGGGCCAAATTCTGAAGCATTTTATTATCTTAGCCGACTGGACCCTCTTTAGCCAGCTAGTAGCCTAGGTTTTCCAATGTTAAGCAAAAGGAAAAGCCCTGGGCATATAGGGCCATAGTGGGGGTCAAAAGAAAACTGTCCCATTCTATAATGGGGGCTATTGTAAGCCAACAGCTTATCTGTTGTCAAAACGTTACCCTTTCTTTAGAGAAATGCATGCAGGAGAGAGGTAATATGTTTCTCTGACATTTTGTCATTATTTGCCAAACTGAGCGATAATCTATATGTTTTTAATTGTCATGACACTTAACACTGAGCACTTCTAATGTGCCAGGTACTAGACCAAGAAAATTACAGACACACTATCTCATTTACTTAAATCTTCATCATAAAGACCATAAAATGAAAAAAAAAAGGAAACAAGGCAAAGAGAGTGATGTAACTTGCTCCAAAAGCTTTTAACCCCTAAAATATGGCATCTAGGAAATGGTGGGGACAGAATGAACTTAAATCTATGTGACAAGAGTATCTGGGTTTACTGTTGTGCAATAATTATAGCAATAAATACTTTTGAAAAATAGTGTACAGGTTATAAAAATGTCTTAATAGACGTTAGTTCATTTGATCCTGACAATCCTGTGGCAGTTATAACTTGTTAATAAATATAGGATTTTTTTTTCTGTTTTTGTTGGAAAGAAGACTAATGAGCACTGGTTGAATGTGTATCATTTTCAAAGCACTAAGACATAAATGTGGACAACAGGTGAGAAGAATAAGACACAGTTCTGGTCTGTTACGGAGCACCACTGATGCAAGAATGAAGCGCTCTTTATAATTCCTAAGAGAATTAAATCCGTGCTTTAACAAAAATACAACTAAAACTGCAATGGGAACACGGAGAACTGAGTGATCCTGTCTGACTGAAGGAATTCAAGGAAGGCTTCAGAGAAGTGAAGGGTAGGATTTTTACAGGCAGGGATGGGAGTTCGGCAGATGTCTAAGTGGAGGGAACAACACCATGAAGCCATGACACATACATGTATGAAAAATAAAGGGTGTGTTTGAAGAATGGTTCAGTATAGATGGAGCAGGTCAGTAAGTGAACAAAGTAAGAGAAAACAAGAAAAGTAGGATGGGGCTGAGTGGTGGAGGCACTGGACACAACACGGAGAAACCGGAGATTCGCGAATGGTGGGCCCGAGCACAACCTCACTTGTTTCTAAGGGTGATATCCAAGTCAGCCGTGTGATGGACACACCAGATTAGCAGTGAGCGACTTGGACCTAGGGGCCACACAGAGCTATCCTAGCTTGGTAATAAAGTCTGTGATTTAATTACACAGACTTCATAGGATGAAAGAATAGAAAGCCACTTGCATGTTACCACTCTCAAACATATCTAGCTGTTCACTTGCCAGTAGCTCAAAAAACACAATTTTCTCATTGAAATTCTTCAATTTCATAAATCAATTCCTCTACCTTGGAAGAATCCATATATTTTCCTTTGAAACTTAATAAAGCTACTTTTTTCTTCGTGAATGAAAAACAAAAACTTTGACCAATGAATTCTTTTAAGTTTCCCTCAATTCATCTCCCTGAAAAAAGTATACACATCATTCTCTAGGTTATCCTAAGGAAAGAGGCAGCAAGGGCAGTCAAGAAATTACTGCAATAGTTTTGGTTTGAATATACTAGTGTCTGAGCAGATAAAATAGTGCCCCATGTTCATGTGCCATGCATGAGGCCACAGGAGGCGTCATCCCAGACAACCTCGTGGGGTTCTATATCTTGACTTTATGGACAGGAGAACGTAGAGACTCAGAGAAGTTACAGAGCTCTCCCAAAGTCACAGAGCTAGTAAATAGAGGAACCAGGACCGGACCCCCAGATCTGTCTACTTCAAAGCCCTTGTTCTTTACCATGATTTGAGAGCATCACCTAGCTGGCTGATGGCAAATGGACGGAGATATGTAACATAGGCAGTACTGACTCATCTTGACGTTGAACTGAGTGTGGAGGTTTGACGGGAAGTCCCGCTCTGTCTGCCATGTTAAGGATCTGGACCATATACTGTAAGGGACATGAAGACACTAAAAGATTTCAAGCAAAAATGTGATGTAATTAGAGTACTGAAAATTGGAAATTATTGAAAAAGTCTCTACTTAAGACATGATGTAGACTTGGCCAAAGGCAGTGGCAATTTGGGACCTTTTTTTCTGAAACAAAAATTTCCAACAGCATCGCTCTAAGTCTGGGTTTTCCAACCTCAGCACTCTCAATATTTGGGGTGAATAATTCTTTGTTGGGAAGGGGCAGGGTACCCCCTGCATTATAGAACGTGTAGCCGCATCCCTAGCCCGTACCCACTAGATGTCAGTAGCACCCCCACCACCACCAGTTGGGACAACCAAAAATATCTCCCAACAGTCACCTCAGGCTGAGAATCACCAGCTAGAAAACGATCATAATAATCATTGTAAAAGGCTTGATCAAAACCTAAACATAGAAATATTTATAAATGAACAACAGGAAGACACACACTACAGCAATACTAAAAGTCAGGGTCCCGTTCCATGGACTCTATTTGCCCGATGCCTGTGAAAAATGCAGCTAAGGTCAGTCTCAAGAGCAGCATTTGAGGGTCAGGGATACATGAGCATCTCGAATGAGTGACTTTGATACATCAAAGAGGACTCGATCTATTTTTGTGCCTGAGGCTGCGTGAAGTCCTAATCTGCTTAGGTCTGATTGGCTGGCCCTTTGATTGCTCTATTCATGTGTTCATTTAAAGTCTCTTTCATGCCAGGGTTTTCTGACTACACTCATAACCCAGCAATCATCCCACTATATCAAGCAGGATAATGTGGCTTTGCTTTAAGCTGAGCTACTCCACAAAGCATAAGCAGATTTAGATTCAGCTGAGGTTTCCAAAAGTTAAGAACGCAACAGGAGTTACCATTTAGGCAGCAAATACCAGAAGCTCCTGGTTTAGCTTTTCCTCCAGTTGCAAACATAGGACTTGCATGCTTCCTTAGATCCTTTTCATTAAGTCAAACCCTTTATGCCAAGCTTCCCCTGGATGCATCCCTGGCTTCTGTAAGGGCTGGCATTTGGTAGCTGATAGATGAAATCATTTAATGCACATCATCTGTAGTCACAGCACCCCCAGGAATCAGCCCCTGTCAGGTCCTCCTGTAGCACCATTCTACGCACTGCGAAGAATCAACTTGTTACCAGAAGGAAAGCATATCCTCGTGTCATAAGCAATGGAGGAGAGATCACACGACTCAGTGTTTCCGCTGCTACCGGACAAAAGCCATTCGTGGAATGTGCCGTTTAACCCAAGCCTGGTGAAGAATTCCACCTCATCTTTTATTCTGATCAGTACCCTTGTTACTCTCACACCCTTACAGAGACCCAAGGCACCCTGGTTGGCCTCCACCCCCACCCAGGCACGGAGTGATGGCAGAAGCATATGAGGAAGTCAGTTGACATCTTGACCCTACCCAATCATTTGGTGGCTGTCACAGGGATACCAAATGTGAAGCAGAAGTTTGTCAGAGGTGCACTGGGCTCTGAGAGAAGTTCTGAGAGCAACAGAAAGCCTAAAGAGCCTCCAGGGATCCATCCATCTTCCCAAGGAGCCTTGTGATCTGTGCTTCAGCATCAGGTGTGCCATCTTGAGAAACCATCCCACATTCCAAGCGAAATTAGTTTAATGTTCCCACATAAAAAGGTCCCGAGCCAGGTGGAGGATCATTATATGAGCACACACCGTGGAACTAAAAAGGTTTGCATGCTGCTGGAAGGAATTTATGGGGAAATTTTTTACAGATCCACTTCTTATGTAAATTGTGTCCCCCCTATGATGAGCTCAGTGAAAGTTGCATGGGCAGGAAAGGTTATTTGGGCCAAATATCATTAGGATTTTGCCTTTGAGAAATAAGATATTCTTCATCCAGATAGTCTTATGAGTCCCAAGAAAGAGAAGGGGGGGGCAAAAGAAAAAAAAATTCAAACCTTCTGTGAGAGTACCTCCTTTGCCTTTGTGGGAAGTTGATACAAATATTTCTAAGTTCTTCTTGCAAACTGGGCTAAAACTGGAGAATGGGGGGAATGAGAGGAGGCTGAGAAATGGCACTGGATGGCAAACACTGAAGAGCTGTGGGTGGGAGGGTTTTTGGCATTTCAGATTTTTTTTCTTTGTCTTCCACTGTAAATTCAAGGTCCCTAAAGCCATGGACAGGCCAGGTAACAGGACAGCACAGTAGAATGCCAAAGCATGGACTTGGAGGCTAAACAGATCCAGAGCCTAATTCTGGCCCTGTCATTTGCTAGCATGTAATTCTAATAATAGAAAGCAATAAGAATAACAACTAGATCAGGTGATTCCTGTATTCCATGCCTCCACTGGCACTCATTTCACCCAACATGGAAGCCATGGCACTCATTGCAAGACCCTGGATGGCCCAGTCCCTGCTCTCTGCCCAAACACACCAGTGTGACTCTCCACCTTGCACACCACTCCCACCACAATGGCCTCTGTATTGTTCCTGGAACAAGCAGAGCACGCTTCTGTCTCAGGGCCTTTGAACTAGTTATCTCCTCTGTCTGGAATGCTCTTCCCCTCACACTTTTTTCAGATCTTTGCTCATATATCAGCTTAACAGTGAGGGCTTCCCTGTCTAAAATCACAAGGGTCCTCTCCATCCTGCCCCAGGATTCCCTGCTTCATTTTTCTCGGTAGCATTTATTACCAAGCAAAATAATATACACTCATTTGTTATATGGTGTCTGCATCCCACCCAAGGATGTATACTCCATAAGGGCAGAGTTTTTCTCTACTTTATTCACTGTCATATCCCTAGAACCTAAAACAATCTCTGGTAAGAGGCAGTGCTTATGTGGATGTTTGCAATTGACTACCTACTATGTGCCAGGTGCTTTACATAGGCAAGTTTCTCTGAAACTCACTGCCAAGTTATATAAACAATGAATCAATTACACCCAGGTCTTGACTTAGAGCAAGCCAACCACAACAAATTTACATTTCTTTAAACTCAACTAATTATACCCTTCTAATAATACACAGTATTTAAATCAGGTAACAGAAAATGATCTCCTAACAATTGTTTGTTTTCAGGAATTCGCTTCCACTTATCTACTCCTGCATAATAAATTTCTTCAAAGCTTAGTGATTTATATCAGTAAGAATCTTACTGTCTTTCTCACTTTTGGAGGTCAAGAATTCTGGCAAGTCTCTGCTGGGTGATTCTTCTGTTACACATGGCATCCATGGAAGTTACTACATGACATTCAGAGTAATACGGGGTTGTCTGGATGCCAATTCTGCTTCACTCACACATCTGACACTCTGACGGGGAGGGTTACAAGGGGCTGTCAACTAAAGTGTCTACAAACTTGAGGCTTTACTTTTAAGGTTAGTAAATCAGACCAGAAAGAAATTCAAGAAAAGAATCCCAAAACATTTTGAACAATGATAGTATTACTGAAATGGCATTCAACTTCCAAAAAATGTAACATCTTCATGTCCAAGTTCAGTATGCTTCTTGAAATAGCAATCTCATAATCTGATGTCACAGTTCACATACTTAACATTCAGTTCTTAAAAATAACTGATGCAGAGACAAAAACCAGTTTATAGGCATAAATATAATGAGAACTTAATTTTCTGTTCTTGGGATTAAACTCGGCAGGAGTTTAACTTATCCACTAGTGAAGCAAAAGCATTAAGGTTTCATGACCTCATAACAACAATAAATGAAAGATAAAAGAATAAGACAGAAAATGCATATCTGGGCCACTTTGTACATTTTTAAGGTGAGTATACTTCGTGTAATCTCAGGTTGAAGTAAAAAAATGGATGTGATGGTGGTTTTTTTAAGCAAACAGAAAGGACTATTTTCAGGAGCAGACCTACCATCTCACCTCTCCCATCTTCCCGCGCAATAGTTTGGGAGGTAGGATGCGGATGTGATTCAAGAAGATCAGAGAAGCAGAACTCCCTCAATCAACTGGATTTAAAAGCCAAAATTATCCCAAATCACAATGAGATGCCATCTCACACCTGTCAGAATGGCTATGATCAAAAAGACAAGAAACAAGTGTTGGTGACGACATGGAGGAAAGGGAACCCTCTTGCACTGTTGGTGGGAATGTAAACTGGTGTAGCCACTATGGAGAACAGTATGGAGGTTACTCAAAAAATTAAAAATAGAACTATCATATGATCCAGCAATACCACTTCTGGGTATTTATCTGAAGAAAGCAAAAACACTATTTTGAAAAGATATATGCACCCTCCTGTCATTGCAGCATTATTTACAGTGGCCAAGATATGGAAGCAACCTAAATTTCATCAGTAGATAAATGGATAAAGAAGATGTGGTACATATACACAATGGAATATTATTTAGCCATTAGAAATGAAATCTTGGCATTTGCAATAACATGGATGGAACATGACGGTATTATGCTAAGTGAAATAAGTCAGAGAAAAACAAATACCATATAATTTCACTCATATGTGGAAACTAAAAAGCAAAAACAAATGACCAAACACAACAAAACAGAAACAGAGTCATAGATACAGAGAACAAAAAGGTAGGGGTTAGGGGAACAGACAAAATAGGTGAAGAGAATTAAGAGATTCAAACTTCCAGCTACACAATAAATAAATCAAGAGATATAACGCACACATGGGGAATTTAGTGAATACTATTGCAACAACTTTGTATGGTGACAGATGATAACTGGACTTACTGGGGTGATTATTTCATAATGTATAAAAATACTGAATCACTCTGTTGTACATCTGAAACTTATACAATATTTTAATTAATTTTTATTGGAGTATAGTTGATTTACAACGTTGTGTTAGTTTCAGGTGTACAGCAAAGTGAATCAGTTACACATATACATATATCCACTCTTTTTTAGAGTCTATTCCCATATAGGCCATTACAGAGTATTGAGTAGAGTTCCCTGTGCTATACAGTAGGTCCTTATTAGTTATCTATTTTATATATAGCAGTGTGTATATGCCAGTCCCAATCTCCCAATTCATCCCTCCCCTCTTTCCCCCTTGGTAACTATAAGTTTGTTTTCTACATGAAACTAATACAATATTATATTTTAAGTATAACAATAAAAACAAAACAAAAAGAAATCCTGACTTCACTTAGAAGCATCTTCGAAAATGCCTATTAGAACCTTTGTCCCCAACAGAAGTTCTTCTGTCTTTCAAGGAGCATCTAGCCATGCTCTTTCATTTATTCAGACAAAACAAGGCAAGATAATGCCACACAGGAC
Source organism: Lagenorhynchus albirostris (assembly GCF_949774975.1). Classification (NCBI taxonomy): domain Eukaryota; kingdom Metazoa; phylum Chordata; class Mammalia; order Artiodactyla; family Delphinidae; genus Lagenorhynchus; species Lagenorhynchus albirostris. The sequence goes on along the minus strand of NC_083101.1, from coordinate 52,169,461 downwards.
AAGATAATAGATTTAATCCCAAACTGTGCATTTGGTTGCTCTTTCTGTGTGTGTGTGCAGATTCACAGGAGCACTGGGGGAGAATGAGGGGAGAACGCGAATGCAATCAGACACACAGATCACCCAAGAAGGCTTAGAGCCTGCAGTCCACCTGCCTGTCTATTCTCCTTTTTTTTATCTCCATAAGCTGCACTTTTAAACTTTTCTTTCCTCTTCCAGTTCCTCATACATGGATTGAGATTTTTGGTGAAATCCACATCCTTGTTAAAAAGTTTACGTGGTCTCCGAAATTAGACCATGAATTCTTCCCTTTCCCCCATTTGATTTAAAGACAGAGGTCATTTTGGAATTTGTCTTATCTATTGATGCTGAATCTTAGCAACATTTATAATAAGGAATATCAGCATTAACTGAATAATTTTTATTTGTCACAACTCTTCTAAGTGCTTTACATGTACTAATTCATTTAATCCTTAAGGTAACTCTAAAAGGTAAGTCCCAGTATTATCTCCATTTTTCAATGAGAAAATTAGAGTTCAGAGAGTTGAGAAATCTACCTAAAATCACTCAGAAAGGTGAAGCTGGTATTTGAATCCAGACAGTCTGATCCAGAGCTAGTATGTTATGCTAAACTACGTCCATAAAGACACCAGCCTTTAAAGCATACATTTGTTTTCATCTGAGATGATAAATTATGAATTTGTTAATAAGCCTACATACAGATGACACCATACCATGGAATGCAGATTCCATGACAACTCTCATTCCCAGGATTGCATTCCCAGTGCCTGTGAGGATGCCTGGCCAATCTACCTGGGAATGACTCCTAAATTCGTATTACCTACCTTGACCACAGCGTTAAATTCCAGCCTCCTTTATCCACCTTCATACTCAATGTCATTCAATAATTCAAGGATCTGTCTTTTTTGTTTAATGATGTACCTTAATCACCAAAAACAAGCAGTACTTGGCACTTGGCAGGCACTCAACAGATAATTGTTGAATGAATGAATGGATGTCTAAAAGATGTCTAAACATAACATGGCCAAAATAAAGCTTTCCCCTGCTCTCCCCTGCAAACTTGTTCTTCCTCCATACTCGGTTCATCTACCCAGCTGCTCAGCCCAAACCCTCAGAATCATTTTTACTTGCCCTGGTGTCATCCCCATAGCCAATGAATCAGCAACTTGTGCTTTTCTATTACCAAAGTATATCCCCAATCTTCCTGCTTCTCTCCATCTCCCCAGCTTGCCCCAATTCCAAACCATGACCACCTCTCACCTCCTAATGAGTCCCGTGCTTTCCTTCTTCCCCAGGCTTACTTCTAAAAATCCATTCTTTGCTCAGCACATCTCTTCCTGCTGAAATGGCTGGTCATTACACTTTGAACCAAACTCAAACTCCTGGCTTTCCTCATAAAGGCCCTGTGTGATCTGGCTCCTCCCATCTCCCTCACAACGCTCCCTACACATTGGCCACACTCCCCTCATTCTACTGTCTGAACACACAAGGTCATTCCTACTGCTACACTGCATCTCTACAGGCAGTTAGCATTTAAATTTCCTATATCAGATCTTAATACCCCAGGAGTTAACTACAATATAAGAGAACCTAATCAAGAATTAATATGTTAACTGGTGGTTACTTAGCACTTAAAATATTGTTATCCAAAAGCTGAGTTAATTACCAAAAGAGATATCTGATTATTATTGGTAAAAGAACTTCAGTATAGGTAATTAGTCAGAAATATCATTAAGGCTTCATTGCCCTGACATATATAAAGTACAGAGATATACTCAGCATCATCAGTTCAGCACTCAAGGTCCTAGTCTGGTTGTCCTGGATCCCTCCACTTAGATGCCCTGTGACCTGGTCCAGCTCTAAGACTATTTTTGCATCTGCTACAGAGCAAGTCTTGCATGCCAGGTGTTAGCTAGAGTGCCAAGGGTAGATCTACAGAACTGGTTGTAAACCTTTCTTCTGCCTGTTTGACAAATGTTTGTCCACTTGTTAGAATTTGAGTTTGCTTTTATTCTGACAGTCTTGGTTGGAGTTCACCCAGAATCAGATCCTGAGACAAAGATCTCAGTACAAGTAATTTATTTGAGGGGTGCAGGGAATATGGATAGAAGTATGGGATATGGGGAAAGGAAGGCAACCAATAAAGAGTACATTATCAAGCCAGCTAGCACTGTGGGCCCCTGAAGCTTAATCCCGCAAGGAAACTCTGAGAAATTATGTAAAATGGGAACCTCACAACCATCCCAACCCAGTATGCAAGGGAACAGGGGTATTTGTACACTGATTCCCAAGAGTTGTAGGTTGAGGACTGCTCCTGTGGCCTGCCATGCGCATGGATGGATAGCCTTGCTAGGTTCTGGAGAAAAGCCCTCAGGCACAAGGATGCAGAGGCCAACAGGAGGAACTTGATGGAGCACAATGAAATGTGCCTAAGGTCTGAGGGCTACGGGCAAGGCAGTGACCATGTCTGTGCATAACATCCCACCTTCCTGAACCATCACGAGTGAAGACTCATACATACCAAAGGCACACCTTATGTGTGTACTTCTATCTAACCTAGGTGAGCAGCACCAAAAGAATCTACTGAATGTTTGTCATTGCCTGCTGTGGGGTGTAGGCCAGTTTTAAACAAACCTCCTTAAGGTTTTTGCAATTGCTGTTCCCTCTACCTGGAATGTTTGCAGGTCATTCTTTAAAGAACTCTATCTTCAAAACGTAATAACAGAAAGCTCTAAGCAATTTACTGCTCCTCTCCTTTCCCCAGAGGCCTCTCTCTGGCCAACTGAGCTCGCTGGAAGTTCCTCTCATGCAAAAGCACCCCCAAGACAGGCCCTAGGCCTCACCACCTAAAGTAACCTCGCAGAAGAACTTCCAAAAGAATTTCTAAGGGAGGAAAAACTTTGCTTCTCCACCAGAGGTTCTACCTCCAGTGAGAGAGGTGGAACAGGATAGGAAATTACTCTTCGATGCTTATAAGACGCCCATCCTGACTAGGGTGGAGTCAAAAAGGAAGAACAGGTGCGGAAATCTCTATCCTACGTAAGTTGCTGATTTTAAGTGCTGTATCCGCTATCTCCTGCTACCATAACGCTGTGTAACAAACAACCACATAGCTTCAGTGACATGTAACAGTTTGTTCCTTACTTGTGTGTCTGAGGTCAGTTGTGAGTCAGCTGGCTATCGGCTGGGGCCACTGGGGCTCCATACTCCATATGTCTCTAATCTTTAAAGGGGTCTATCCAGGCAATTCTCCCGGCAACGGCAAAGGAGCAGGAGTGAGCGAGCCCAATCTCACAAATGCTTTTTAACCCTCTATTTGCATTATATTCGCTAACATCACACAGGCCTAGAGCAACAGTTTGCCGGAGCTGGCTCCTCCAGCTTGCAGGAGCCAACTGTGAAATATTCAGAAAGCTTGTGAGTTACACCTTTTATATCACTGATAGATTGAAATTTAAAAATCTGCCAACACTACAAATCATGACTTCTTTTTTACCGCCAGAGAGCTGCTACACTACTTTCACAAAGCAAACCACGCATTTAAGGTCAGAGCAAAAGGTAAGCCAGAAATACCCAGCCAGTGTGGAAGGACTCTGTGAAGTTACACGGAAAAGGGAGTGGACGTGGGGAGTGGTGAAGATTTGGGCCCGTTTTTACAATTTATCACAGGTACTCAACCACACCAGAGGAACCATTTCTTTTCCAGGCTCCACTAAGTGTGGGACCAGTCAAATCACTTTTCAATTATTTATTTTTTTGAATTTTATTTTGTACACAGCAGGTTCTTATTAGTTACCTATTTTATACATATTAGCGTTTATATGTCAATCCCGATCTCCCAATTCATCCCACCACCACCACCCCCCTGCCCCGCTTTTCCCCCCTTGGTGTCCATATGTTTCTTCTCTACATCTGTGTCTCTATTTCTGCCTTGCACACTGGTTCATCTGTACCATTTTTCTAGCTTCCACATATATGTGTTAATATATGATATTTGTTTTTCTCTTTCTGACTTACTTCACTCTGTATGACAGTCTCTAGATCCAAGCATGTCTCTAAAAATGACCCAATTTCGTTCTTTTTTATGGCTAAGTAATATTCCATTGTATATATGTACCTAATCTTCTTTATCCATTCATCTGTCGATGGGCATTTAGGTTGCTTCCATGACCTGGCTATTGTAAATAGTGCTACAGTGAACATTGGGGTGCATGTGTCTTTTTGAATCATGGTTTTCTCTGGGTATATGCCCAGTAGTGGGGTTGCTGAGTCATATGGTAATTCTATTTTTAGTTTTTTAAGGAAATTCCATACTGTGCTCCATAGTGGCTGTATCAATTTATATTCCACCAACAGTGTAAGAGGGTTCCCTTTTCTCTATACCCTCTCCAGCATTTGTTGTTTGCAGATTTTCTGATGATGCCCATTCTAACCAATGTGAGGTGATACCTCACTGTACTTTTGATTTGCATTTCTCTAATAATTAGTGATGTTGAGCAGCTTTTCATGTGCCCCTTGGCCATCTCTATGTCTTCTTTGGAGAAATGTCTGTTTAGGTCCTCTGCCCATTTTTTGATTGGGTTTTTTGTTTTTTTTAATATTGAGTTGCATGAGCTGTTTATATATTTTGGAGATTTATCCTTCGTCCGCTGATTTGTTCACAAATATTTTCTCCCACTCTGAGGTTTGTCTTTTCATCTTGTTTATAGTTTCCTTTGTTGTGCAAAAGCTTTTAAGTTTCATTAGGTCCCATTTGTTTATTTTTGCTTTTATTTCCATTTCTCTAGGAGGTGGGTCAAAAAAGATCTTGCTGTGATTTATGTGAAAGAGTGTTCTTCCTTATGTTTTCCTCTAAGAGTTTTATAGTGTCCAACTTACATTTAGGTCTTTAATCCATTTTGAGTTTATTTTTGTGTATGGTGTTAGGGAGTGTTCTAATTTCATTCTTTTACATATAGCTGTCCAGTTTTCCCAGCACCACTTATTGAAGACACTGTCTTTTCTCCATTGTATATCATTGTCTCCTCTGTCATGGATTAGTTGACCATAGGTGCGTGGGTTTATCTCTGGGTTTTCTATCCTGTTCCATTGATCTATGTTTCTGTTTTTGTGCCAGTACCACATTTTCTTGATTACTGTAGCTTTGTAGTATAGTCTGAAGTCAGGGAGTCTGATTCCTCCAGCTCCATTTTTTTCCCTCAAGATGGCTTAGGCTATTTGGGGTCTTTTGTGTCTCCATACAAATTTTAAGATTTTTTGTTCTAGTTCTGGAAAAAACGCCATTGGTAATTTAATAGGGATTGCACTGAATCTACAGACGACTTTGTGTAGTGCAGTCATTTTCACAATATTGATTCTTCCAATCCAAGAACATAGTATATCTCTCCATCTGTTTGTGTCATCTTTGATTTCTTTCATCAGTGTCTTATAGTTTTCAGAATACAGGTCTTTTACCTACTTAGGTAGGTTTATTCCTAGGTATTTTATTCTTTTTGTTGCAATGATGAATGGGATCGTTTCCTTAAATTCTCTTTCTGATCTTTCGTTTTTAGTGTATAGGAATGCAAGAGATTTCTGTGCATTAATTTTTTCTCCTGCAACTTTACCAAATTCATTGATTAGTGCTAGTAGTTTTCTGGTGGCATCTTTAGGATTCTCTATGTATAGTATCACGTCATCTGCAAACAGTGACAGTTTTACTCCTTCTTTTCAAGTTTGTATTCCTTTTATTTCTTCTTCTTCTCTGACTGCCATGGCTAGGACTTCCAAAACTATGTTGAATAAGAGTGGCAAGGGTGGACATCCTTTACTTGTTCCTGATCTTAGAGGAAACGCTTTCAGTTTTTCACCACTGAGAATGATGTTTGCTGTGGGTTTGTCATATATGGCCTTTCTTATGCTGAGGTAGCTTCCCTCTATGCCCATCTTCTGGAGAGTTTTTTATCATAAATGGTGTTGAATTTTGTCAAAATATTTTTCTGCATCTATTGAGACGATCATATGGTTTTCATTCTTCAATTTGTTAATATGGTGTATCACATTGATTGATTTGCATATACTGAAGAATCCTTGCATCCTTGGGGTAAATCCCACTTGATCATGGTGTATGATCCTTTTAATGTGTTGTCGGGTTCTGTTTGCTAGTATTTTGAGGATTTTTGCATCTATATTCATCAGTGATATTGGTTTGTAATTTTCTTTTTTTGTAGTATCTTTGTCTGATTTTGGTATCAGGGTGATGGTGGCCTCATAGAATGAGTTTGGGAGTGTTCCTTCCTCTGTAATTTTTTGGAAGAGTTCGAGAAGGATGGGAGTTAGCTCTTCTCTAAATGTTTGAGAGAATTCACCTGTGAAGCCATCTGGTCCTGGACTTCTGTTTGTTGGAAGATTTTTAATCACAGTTTCCATTTCATTACTTGTGATTGGTCTGTTCATATTTTCTATTTCTTCCTGGTTCAGTCTTGGAAGGTTATACCTTTCTAAGAATTTGTCCATTTCTTCCAGGTTGTCCATTTTATTGGCATAGAGTTGCTTGTAGTAGGCTTTTATGATGCTTTGTGTTTCTACGGTGTCTACTGTAACTTCTTTTTCATTTCTGATTTTACTGATTTGCGTTCTCTCCCTCTTTTTCTTTATGAGTCTGGCTAAAAGTTTATCAATTTTGTTTCTCTCCTCAAAGAACCAGCTTTTAGTTTTATTGATCTTTGCTATTGTTTTCTTTGTTTCTGTTTCATTTATTTCTGCTCTGATCTTTATAATTCCTTTCCTTCTGCTAACTTTGGGGATTTTTTGTTCTTCTTTCTCTAATTGCTTTAGGTATAAGGTTAAGTTGTTTATTTAAGATTTTCTTCTTTCTTGAGGTAGGATTGTATTGCTATAAAATTCCCTCTTGGAACTACTTTTGCTGCATCCCATAGGGTTTAGATTATCGTCTTTTCATTGTCATTTGTTTCTGGGTATTTTCTGATTTCTTCTTTGATTTCTTCAGTGATCTCTTGGTTATTTAGTAATGTATTGTTTAGCTTCCATGAGTTTGTGTTTTTTACATTTTTTTCCCTGTTATTTATTTCTAATCTCATAGCATTGTGGTCGGAAAAGATGCTTGATATGATTCCAATTTTCTGAAATTTACTGAGGCTTGATTTTTGACCTAAGATGTGATCTATCCTGTAGAATGTGCCATGTGCACTTGAGAAGAAAGTGTAATCTGCTGTTTCCAGAATGAATGTCCTGTAAACGTCAATTAAATCTATCTGGTCTATTGTGTCATTTAAAGCTTATGTTTCCTTATTAATTTTCTGTCTGGATGATCTGTCCATTGGTGTAAGTGAGGTGTTAAAGTCTCCCACTATTACTGTGGTACTGTCAATTTCCTCTTTTATAGCTGTTAGCATTTGCCTTATGTATTCAGGTGCTCCTACATTGGGTGCATATATATTTATAATTGTTATATCTTCTTCTTGGATTGATCCCTTGATCATTATGTAGTGTCCTTCCTTGTCTCTTGTAACATTCTTTATTTTAAAGTCTATTTTATCTGATATGAGTATTGCTACTCCAGCTTTCTTTTGATTCCCTTTTGCATGGAATACCTTTTTCTATCCCCTCACTTTCAGTCTGTATGTGTCCCTAGGTCTGAAGTGGGTCTGTTGTAGACAGCATATATATGGGTCTTGTTTTTGTATCCATTCAGTGAGCCTGTGTCTTTTGGTTGGAGCACTTAATCCATTCACATTTAAGGTAATTATCGATATGTATGTTCCTATTACCATTTTCTTAATTGTTTTGGGTTTGTTTTTGTAGGTCCTTTTCTTCCCTTGTGTTTCCTGCCTAAAGAAGTTCCTTTAGTATTTGTTGTAGAGGTGGTTTTGTGCTGCTGAATTCTCCTAGCTTTTGCTTGTCTGTAAAGTTTCTGATTTCTCCGTCGAATCTGAGCAAGACCCTTGCCAGGTAGAGTAATCTTGGCTGTAGGTTCTTCCCTTTCATCACTTTAAATATATCATGCCACTCCCTTCTGGCTTGTAGAGTTTCTGCTGACAAATCAGCTGTTAACCTCATGGGAGTTCCCTTGTATGTCATTTGTCATTTTTCCTTTGTTGCTTTTAATAATTTTGCTTTGTCTTTAACTTTTTGTCAATTTGACTACTATGTGTATCAGCATGTTTCTCCTTGGGTTTATCCTGCCTGGGACTCTCTGCACTTCCTGGACTTGGGTGGCTATTTTCTTTTCCATGTTAGGGAAGTTGTCAGCTATTATCTCTTCAATTATTTTCTTGGTCCTTTCTCTCTCTCTTCCCCTTCTGGGACCCCTATAATGCGAATGTTGGTGCATTTAGTGTTATCCCAGAGGTCTCTTAGGCTGCCTTCATTTCTTTTCATTCTTTTTTCTTTATTCTGTTCCGCAGCAGTGAATTCCACCATTCTGTCTTCCAGGTCACTTATCCATTCTTCTGCCTCAGTTATTCTGTTATTGATTCCTTCTAGTGTATTTTTCTTTTCAATTATTGTATTGTTCATCTCTGTTTGTTTGTTCTTTAATTCTTTTAGGTGTTTGTTCTTTAATTCTTCTATGTCTTTGTTAAACATTTCTTGCATCTTCTCGATCTTTGCCTCCATTCTTTTTCCAAGGTCCTGGACCATCTTCACTATCATTATTCTGAATTCTTTTTCTGGAAGGTTGCCTATCTCCACTTTATTTGATTGTTTTTCTGTGGTTTTATCTTGTTCTTTCATCTGGTACATAGTCCTCTGCCTTTTCATTTTGTCTACCTTTCTGTGAATGTGGTTATCATTCCACAGCCTGCAGGATTTTATTTCTTCTTGCTTCTGCTGTCTGCCCTCTGGTGGATGAGGCTATCCGAGAGGCTTAAGCAAGCTTCCTGATGGGAGGGACTGGTGGTGGGTAGAGCTGGGTGTTGCTCTGGTGAGCAGAGCTCAGTAAAACTTTAATCTGCTTGTCTGTTGATGGGTGGGGCTGAGTTCCCTCGTAGTGGTTGTTTGGCCTGAGGCAACCCAACACTGGAGCCTACGGGCTCTTTGGTGGGGCTAATGGCGGACTCTGGGAGGGTTCACGCCAAGGAGTACTTCCCAGAACTTCTGTTGCCAGTGTCCTTGTCCTCACCGTGAGACACAGCCGCCCCCCAACTCTGCAGGAGACCCTCCAACACTAGCAGGTAGATCTGGTTGTGTCTCCTGTGGGGTTACTGCTCCTTCCCCTAGGTCCCTATGTGCACACTACTTTGTGTGTGCCCTCCAAGGGTGGAGTCTCTGTTTCCCCCAGTCCTGTCGAAGTCGTGCAATCAAATCCTGCTAGTCTTCAGAGTCTGTTTCTCTGGGAGTTACTCCTCCCGTTGCCAGACCCCCAGGTTGGGAAGCCTGACGTGGGGTTCAGAACCTTCTCTCCAGTGGGTGAACATCTGTGGTATAAGTGTTCTCTAGTTTGTGAGTCACACACCCAGTGGTTATGGGATTTGATTTTACTGTGATTGCGCCCCTCCTACCATCTCACTGCAGCTTCTCCTTTGTCTTTGGATGTGGGGTATCTTTTTTGGTGAGTTCCAGTGTCTTCCTGTCGACGATTGTTCAGCAGTTAGCTGTGATTCCAATGCTCTCGCAAGAGGGAGTGAGCACACGTCCTTCTACTCTGCCATCCTGAACCAATCCTCCCAAGTCACTTTTTATTGTTACTTACTTTTTAATTTTTTTTTACTAGTCAGGTCATTTAAAGTGTCATATTGATTCTTCATTTTGGCAACCTTTCCTCTTCTCATAAAGATTAATGTGGTCTTGGATGTTAAAAGAACATTTTAAGTCTTTCCAAGTACTATAGCTAATAAAAAGCAGGGACCTGTTTCTTAGTGCCTGTGAGATCCAAGAGCTCTAGGTTGGGATCTCAAACACTGAAGAGATGGAAAAATATCTTGGAGAATTGAGAGGTGGAATTTATCCAAAATCAAACAAGTAAGAGCTGAGAGGAAGTCTCACAACCTCAAGCCCTTGGCTGCATCCTTCAAACAATCAGCGTTTTAAGGAGGCCCAAGGGTGTGTGTGCAGGGAATAAAGGGAATAAGGATCAGTCAGGTGAATGTCCACATCATCGTGTCTAAAGCCTGCCTCCCTCATTTGTCAGATGCAGTAAACTGCTTCTCTAATGACTTTATAGAGACCATTACCTACTGAACAGGAAGCTGTCGTAAAACTCTCCTACCCTGTGTTGCCTCTGGGTTATTGGGTGATGGGTGTGCTGTGTCAATGACAGACATGGGAAATGTCATAGCCCGATTCACCTCGGATGTGCCACATACTTAAAAAAAGCATTTTAAAACAGGTTATACCTGTCTTACCTGTGCTGCTATAACAAAAATATCATATCCTGCATGGCTTATGCAACAGAAATTTATTTCTCACATTTCTGGAGCCTGGAAGTCTGGGATCAGAGTGCCAGGATGGTTGGGGTTGTGGTAAGAACACTTTTCCTGGCTTACAGATGGATTTTTTCTTGTTATGCCCTCAGAGAGAGAGAGAGAGAGGAAGCAAGCTCTCTTTTCTTCTTATAAGGGTACTAATCTGAGCTTAAGGATTTCACCCTAATGACCAAGTTGCTCCAAAAGGCCCCACCTCCAAATGCCATCATACTGGGAATTAGGATTTCACCATCTGAACTTTGTGGGGGGGGGGGCGTGCACAAATTTCCATCCACAACAATACCAACCCTCATCCTAGAGGGGCACGCTGCACCTTAGCCTGTGGAAGTCACTGAGAAGTCTTGCAGCAAAGGAAACTGTTTCCCCTTGCATAGCCCAGCATTTCTCCTCTTACTCAACCACAGAACCTTGGAATACGCATCAGCTTCACATGGGACAGTAGTGATCTGGAGAACACGGATGAGACTGTCCTGGCCTTGGTGGGATGCTTGCAGAAGGGGTTCAGAGGACCACTGAATAGCAGAAAGTACAACAAAGAGAGTGTTACCAGGAATGTTTCATAGCATCCTGTCTCCTTGCCACCAGTCACGAGAGGCTAGCAGAACAACCCCCAAGGCTCAGGAGCGTTCATCAACAAATGTTAATTTTGCAGTCACTCTTATGTCCTTTAGGCGTCAACTGGGGAGCTGTGTTCGACATGGTCACTCTGAGACCCAGACCATCTCCACACCTGTTTGCTCATCACCAGACAGAAAAGAAAGCATGGTAAAGTCCACACTGGCCCTTAAAGACACATCACCTCCACTCGTGTGTCATCAGCTGCAGCAGCCACATGGCTGCATCTAAGTTCCAGTGGACAGGGAAGGGAAGGGAAATCTTACTGGACTAGTTTCCTGGGGCTGCTGTAACAATTACCACAAGCCTGATGTCTTAAAGCAACACAGATTTATTCTCTTACAGTTCTAGAGGCCAGAAGCTCAAAATCCATATCACTAGGCTGAAACCAAGGTGTTGGTAGGGCCACGTTCCCTTTGGGGGGCTCTAGAGGAGAATTCTTTCCTGCCTCTTCCAACTCCTGGTGGCTGCCAGCATTCCTTAGCTTGTGTCCACCTCACTTCAATCTTCAAAGCCAGCATCTTCGAATCTCTCTCTGCTGTGTTTTCATACGACCTTCTCTGTGTGTGTCCAATCTCCCTCTTCCCCACTTATAAGCATACATGTGATTGCATCTAGGCCCACCGGGATAATCTACCCATTTCAAGGTCCCTCTTTTAACCACATCTGCAAAGACCCAAAGGTAACGTTCATAGGTCCCAGGGATTGGGACTTGGTGCCTTTGGGGCGCCATTATTCAGCCTAAGGAAAGAGAACAAGAATACTGTATCGATGAACAGCCCAAATGACTATCATGCTCTATTTTAGTCTCCCCTCCCACCAGCCTTCTCAACTACAGACACAGGGTTCTGAGCACTGTGCCCATCTCAGCTAAGCATTCATTCCATTTCAGATGGAGTCAGAAATTACATCCAGAGAGGGTCTCAAAGACCCAGTCGTACAGCCCTCTCCTTTTACAAATGAATAAACTGGAGCTCAGAAAATATCATATAGCCAAGGGTAGCACTGAGTTTGAGATAAAAATAAAACAGAAGTCACAAGACTTGTAATGAGCTACCAGACACTACAGGGTACTCTGTCAGCTGTGTTATTAGCCACTTGGTGGTAATCTGATTTTTGCCCTTTGAGATATACCTTTCATAGCCACAGCCACCTCAACTCACATCACTCTGTCATCAGCCATTTTCTTAGAAATTATTGCCATCTGACACTTCATCTGTATTTATATTTACTGGTTTGTTTATTGCCTGTTTCTCTCCACTACAATGTAAACTCGACATCAGCAAAATCTGTTTTGCTCACTGTTGTATCTCCAGTGTCTATAACACCTCCTGGCACATGATTGACATTCAGTATTTGCTAAGTGAATAAATAAGTGAATCTGGAGAACTGACTTCCTAATAGTTGACATAAAAATTCTGCCATCACGTTAATTTTGTGAAGCCTGATAATATCTTCTGGAGTATAACGACGAATTATGTTTTCAGCTTGCAATATGGTTGCAATTTTGTAAACTTTTTGTATTTGTCCTGTGCTACTTTATATTTTGTCCTATCTTTCTAAACAAATTGCTAACTTATAACAATAAAATATATGTAAACTTAAATATCAATACATCTCATACAGCAAAAACGCCTTTGCTATAAGTAAACAAAAACCTAGAAAGACTTTATTTACATAAATGGTATTTTTTAACTGACTTAGGTTTCGTGGGGGTTTTTTTCCAACTCATCCCTGTTTTAGACATTTGCAATCAAGTAAAATCCATCCCCTTTAGTTTTCCTACTTGACCTTAGAGTGATGTAATAATCCTAATAAATAGGTTATTACGTAAACTTCTGTGACACCAGGTTGCATTTTAAGACTTGGGAGCAGAGTCAAGCAGAATAGTAACTACGAATTATATAACTTTGGTTTATAAAACAAAGGTCTCTGATAATCAGCAAAAACAAAGTTATGAGCGTAGGGGGAGGGTGAACACATTGTTTAATGCAGCAAGAAAGGCTGCATTTCCCTGCTTTTAGAGGTGCACAGAAAAACACTAGCACTTTAGGTGAAAACAACTGACCGAGTTCCTAACGTGGTGGAACAACTACAATGATAACAAGAATTTCATGCATTTCAGAATCTAAAGATTGGTGAAATATCAATAGTAACCAAAATATATGTATAAGAATTTCCAAGGTGATGGATCTAAAGTATTTACAACTAGGAGTCCCCCATCTTCAGCTTGAGTGCACTCAACGTGCACTCGCCACTCCCACCATTTGGATGCCTTCTAGGACCTCCAATACACTGCAGCCTCCCTTCCCTCTAAACCTTCAACTTACCACTCCTTCCCCTGGATGCTTTTCTCCCAAACAAGCCCCAGTCTGCCTCCACACACTCAGACTCAGTCCCTCAACCAAATCACGGGAATAATAATAATCCCTACTCATATAAGGTTATGAGAAAAATGAAATGAGCTAATACTAATTAGTGCAGAGTCCAGTATTTGGCAAGTGGCGAACACAGAACAAATGTCTATCATTATGTTCACTATTGGTTTTCTCAGCAAGATAGCTTCCCTTGGACAAATATGCTTGAATGACTATTTGGGGCAATTGGCAGGTCAGTGGGGAGATGTTTGGGAGCATGCAGTTCATTTGGGGGATTGAATAAACACTTCAGTAAGGTTGATTCTGTATCTGAGGCTTATTTCAGTTACTTCAAAGTGGAGCACAACCAGACAGAAAGCATTTAACTGGGAGTGAAGACCATTTAACAGGGCAATTCCAGGTCTACCACAGCTCCAGGGCCTCCTCTTTCTGTCTCAGCAAGAAAATGTATGTATTATTAGCATTTCAGTCAATAGATATTTATTAATACCGATCACGTGCCATGCCCTATCTAGAATCTAGACCTTGGGAAAACAACCTTGAACCAAACAGACAAAAATCCCTGCCCCCATGCAGCTTATGATGCTAAAGGGGATAGACAGGCAATAAAGAAAATGAACAAGTAAATATGTGTTTACTAGACTCTGGTGTTATGGAGGAAAATGAAGCAGGGTAAGTGGGGTGATCAGTGCCAACCAGAGAGGCAGGTAGTAATTTGAAACAGGGTTATCAGGTTAGGTCTAGGTGTAAAGGTAATATTTGAGCAAACACTTAAAGGAGGAAAACGATATGTGGGTATCTGGAAGAAAAGTGCTCCAGGCAAAGGGAAGAATCAGCGCAAAGGCCCTGAGGCGGAATTATGGTTGTGTGTTCAAAAAAGCAGGAAGGAAGCCAGGGTAGCTGAAGCACAGTGAATCAGGGGAAGAGCAGTAAGGGCCAGATGTTGAAGGGCCTTGCAAACTATGTCAGAAAGTTGGCTTTCACCCTAGGAGAGCCAGAAAACCAGTTCAGGGCTCTCAGCAGAGGAAAGGCAAATTCTGAATTACGGGTTTAAACAGCTGTCCCCAACTTTTTGGCATCAGGGACTGGTTTCATGGAAGACAATTTTTCCACGGACAGGGGGAAGGGGGGATGGTTCAGGTGGTAATGTGAGCGCTGGGGAGCGGCAGATGAAGCTTCACTTGCTCGCCCGCTGCCCACCTCTTGCTGTGCGGCCTAGGGGTTGGGGACCCCTATTTTAGAAGATCCAAACATGGTGTGGAATAAGCCTAGTAAAGTCCCCTCTCCCAGCAACCCAGAAGTTTATGAATGGGCAGCCAACCTGCTATGGACTAAATTATGTCCATAATATACTTAATTTGAGCTTTAGGGATTCAGATCTTCATTCTCAGAGAGCCCTATGAGGCACATTACTATACAAATCCTGGGAGGTTGGGGAGGTGTTTCTAGAATGTGGGAATTTTTGCAACAAGAACAGAGGCTCTTTTAGAGGTATTGGCAGGTCAGAAGGCATCAAATGCTGTGGGAACAACCAGAAGTAAACTTAGGTGTAAGGTGCTGTGATGGTCAATTTTATTTGTCCACTTGATTGGACATGGGGTACCCTGATTAAAAATTATTTCTGGGTGTGTCTGTGAAGGTGTTTCCAGATGAAACTGGCATTTCAATTGGTGGACTCAGTAAAGTAGATTGCCCTCCCCAGCGTGGGTGGGCGTCATCCAATCCACTGAGGACTGAATAGAACAAAAAGTAGAGGAAGGAGGAATTTGCCCCTTTTTTGCTGCTGTTGAGCTGGGACATCTCATCTTCTCCTGCCCTCAGACTGAATTACATCACTGGATTTCCTGGGTCTCCCGCTTGCAGACAACAGATCTCAGCTTCTATAATCACACCAGCCAATTCCTCATAACAAATACATATAAATATATTTAATATATATTAACTATAATTTTATGCCATATATATATCCATCTTATTGGCTTCTTTTCCGTGGAGAACCCCAACCAATACAAATGTCTATAGGCAGTGGCCTTACTTTAAGTTCGTAACTAAGCAACTGTCATATCTCCTATGAACCAAGTATCAATATGTATCATGGATAAACTGTATTTATAAACAACAAATTTACTGTATTTTCAAACTAGAACAGAGAGATGTTTCCAAATTGGACTAGGGGCCATGGTCAGGAAGGATCTAGAAAGAAAGGGCTGAAGAAGCCAAGGATGGCATCTAAAAGATATGGGGAGTAGACTGATGGCTGGCTCACAGCCCAATAAGAGTCTTGTGGACCCACAACACACCCATGTGCATACAGTTTTTAACCTAGGCCAATTTCCTCATCTTGGAATAAGGTCACTTTCTCATTTTAAAAATAAACTCTAAAAAGGAGTGAAATAAGTGATGATTCTCAACTATGGTATTTACTTGAGTCACCTAGGAGTTTACAAAGAACCTGGAGGCCCCCAGCTCACTGACGGAGGAGGGGTGGGTCCCTGTGTTTTTATCAAGTCCTCCGGGTTATTCTGATACACACAGGAGTTTAAAGGCCACTAAAACAGAGCGCTGGCTCTCAGACTTGACTACCTGTTGGGATCACAGGGGAGTGGTAAGAATTACTAATGGGGTCCCTCCCAGAGACTGATATAATTGGCCTGGGTATAGCCTGGGCATTAGAACTTTTCAAAGGTCCCCAGGGGCAGCCACTGATGGAGAAGATGAGCTGCTGTCCTCAAAGGAGAATAAGCCATTCCTATATATCCCAAACCCCATTCAATCATCATCTGAAATCCGTATTCTTATCTGCCATGTTTAAAGACAGAATCCAGAAACCTAGAGGCAGTGTTCATCACTGTTATTCAGTAGAATACAATGAAGTCAATAGCAGCATTATTTACAATTACCAAGATACAGAAGCAACCTAAGTGTCTACCAACAGAAGAATGGATAAAGAAGATGTAGCACATATACGCAATGGAATACTACTCAGCCACAGAAAAGGTGAAATTTTGCCATTTGTAGTGACATGGATGGACTTGGAGGGCATTATGCTAAGTGAAATAAGTCATGCAGAGGAAGACAAATACTATATAGTATCATTTATATGTGGAATCTAAAAAATACAAGAAAAAAGAAGCAGATTCACAGATATAGAGAGCTAGCGGTTACCAGTGGGGAGAGGGAAGAGGAGAGGGACAAGATAGGAGTAGGGATTAAAAGTTACAAACCATTAGGCATAAAATAAATAAGCAACAGGATACATTTTACAACATGGGGAATACAGCCAATATTTTATACTAACTATAAATGGAGTATAAACTTTAAAAATTGTGACTCACTATATTGTATACCTGTAACTTAAATAATACTGTATAACATCTACACTTCAATTTAAAAAAGAATAAATAAGAATATAATGAAGTCATGGATTAAAAGAATAAAATAATTGGCAAAACCTTGGAAAAAACCAACAGTTCTTTAGTGTTACCATTGTTTTCTCAATTATTATCAATAATGTTATCACTAGTAGTACCTGGAGCTCTGCCCTAACCCTATCCACAGCAGCTATTTTATTACTTGAAAGGAAGCAGAGAGAGCCACTTATCTGAGCTTTCACTGCTCTCAGACAGCTTCGGCTGATGGCAACATTTACTGCAAGAGTCTCTTTTCCAGTGTCCACATCTGCCTGCAGAACATGAAACTTTACAGAATGGTAGGGCTTTCATCTGTTTTCTTGGTACTCTTTTTACCGTTCTTTAATCCTCCATTGCAATTTCATTTAAATGAGCACCTTGAGTACAACTATAGAGAAATGGAAAACAGTCAAGTTTTGTATTTTTTATCAATTTGATGACTCATTAGCTGTGTGACTTCAGACAAGTTACTTGGCCTCTCTGGGCCTCATTTTTCTCATTTGTAAAATTGGAGCAATAATACCCACAGTTCAGGCATGCTGTCATGATGAAATGAGACCTTGTAGCTAGAGCACAAGGGTAGGGCCTGGCACACAGTAGGTATTCAAGTGCCTGGCACCAGGTAAGCGCTCAACATTGACATTATTCTACGTGGTACGAAAGGGAACATGGCCACAGATAAATCTTCTCTGCCTATTAGAGGGGCAAAGTTGAGAATTCTTTGTCTCCTGCCTCTTAGCAAATCTCAGGTTTATCTGGAGAGAAAAGATTCAGGTCAGTGATCTGCATGAGGGCTAAAAAATGCTGAAATTAGCAACTATCGATTTTGTCAACTTTGGGCCCCTGTACCATATAATCCTTTTCCCATGTAGATTCTCAGAGACAGAAAGGATCTTGGAGATCATGAAGCCCCATGCATTTTAATAGTAAAGAAATGGAGTCCCTGAATTTAAATGCTGCTTAGGACATGTTGGATACTAACCTGGGTCAGGATTAGCACCCACGTCTGGAAGAAGCTCTAATAACACTTTATATGTGTTCTAAACATTTTACAAGAAAAGCACTTAACTCTAACATTTCTCCCCACCACACCCTCTAAAGCAGAGATGCCCAACCTCGGCACTACTGACATTTGGTACTGGATAGTTCTTTGCTGTGGGGCTGTCCTGTGCATTGGATCAACAGGATGTTTAGCAGCACCCCTGGCCTCTATCCACTAGACGCTAGTAGCACTCCCACACAACCAGTGGTGACGACCAAAAATACCTCCAGACACTGCCAAACATCCCCGGGGGGACAAACTGGACCTCCAGTTGAGAGCATCGTTCCTTTTTTTTCTATCATATATATATATATTTTTTTAATTTTATTGAAGTATAGCTGTTTACAAAATGAGATCGTACAACCATCAGAGAACTAAGTTCAGAGAGGTTAAGCAACTCACCGAAGGACACATGAGCTAGTAACTGGCAGAATTGGGGTGGGGGGAGGTGAGAGGGAAGAGACAAAAACAAGCAAGTGAATGAAAAGAAAATACATATATGGCCTGACTCTTATTCTGGTGATTTCTTCATGTTCCTCTCTCAATTTTACAAATGAGGGAAGGTGAGTTTCATTCTTTCTTCTGTCCCTCTTGGAACAGAAAAATAAATATAAACAAACAAGAACTTGAAAAGCCTGTTGGGGCCAACTGTTTCAAACATGCTCTGCATGAAATATCAACAGTTTCCATCACGAGATACAGAAAGTGTGAGTTTACTGTAATTATGTTTAGATGAGACCATTTGAAAGCAAATAACCCACAGGGTATTTTGTAAACATACTTGAGTTATTCCTGCCCCGGTATATATTGAACTCAAATTCTTCCAGTGCACAGTTGTCACCCAGCTCAGTGAGAGATGATTCCATTTTAGCACTGGAGATAGAAAAGAAAAAAATTTCTTTTCTATTACAAATGGCCCATAATTTCCCTGAGGAGTGGTTATAAATGTTTGGCTCAACTCTTCAAATTAAAGCAGTTAGAAAGTATTTTAACAACTGCTAGATGAAGGAGCTAGCCATGATATTATGAGTGTGGACAAGAATGTGAGGGCTGAGAGAAAATGGAAATAAGAGATTTGACTTTGTCAAGGTGAGCGATGTTATCTTGAGTAAAAAGCTAACATGGTCTGCCCACCGGAGGTGGGAAAGGTGTTGGGTTACTGGCAGAGTGGCTTTGGCCATGACCCATAGGGCAGAGACATTTCTCCTCTGGGTTCCCGCCACAAAGAGGCATTTCCATATAACCCTGCGTTGCTGGGAATCCTTTCCTATTGTTTCTCTCATTCCTTGTCTCTGCCTTAGTATAGCAATTTCTGAAAAAGCACAAAGACAGCCAGTAAGCAGGGAAGTAAAACTAGCGGATACCTGCGTGATCTTCCAGGTGGCAAAAGACCAGAAATAGAATTCAGAATAGAAAAGAGGAAGTAAACTTGAACCAAAGCAGGCCCAAAGACAAGCATAAATGAAACATCCCATCTCTCTTAAACTTTGTGGGGAAGTAAGGACCATTTTACATGCAAAGCCTGGGAAGATGAGAAATAACTTTATGATTCAATCAAACTGAAAAAGATAGGCCTACTCCTTTGGCACGGACACAAGTGAGATATTTATCAACCATGCGTCCTTTTGCAATGTACCATATTCCTCTTAGCCTCAGTTTCACCATCTGTGCCTGCAAGGATTAGATGAGATTTATATGTTATAAAGGATTTACATGTTAGTTTCTTAGCACACTGCCTGACACAGAGAAATCACTCTATAATTCCCCTTCCTTCCTTCCTCCCTCCCTCCCTCCCTCCTTCTTTCCTTCCTTCCTTCCTTCTCCAAATCCACACTGGAACAAGGAAAGCCAAGAGAAATGCGGTTTGGGCTTTTAATCTACAAGCTTCTCCTTTATTCTCTTCTAAGGGCACCATGAATTTATCCCTGAAGTCAATCCCTGAAAGAGGTCAGTTCTCCCAGCAAGACCCCAACTGCTGCTGCGTGGTTGTCTCAGGAAAGGGTACTGGTCCTTCCTTCCCCAGTGGGGGAAGCCAGTACACAGCCCAGTGTCCCGACTGGGCTCATCAACCAGGGGGAAACAAGTGCAGCAAAGAAATCAGATCCGAGTCAGGGGTGCTCAGCGATGAAGTAGAAACACCAGAGGTTGAAATCAGGGGCAGATGGGGAAATGCATCAGGCAGCCTCTACCTGTTGCTCAGACCCCCAGCCAATTCTCAACGTTCCAGGGAGCAGCCTTTCTCCTGCTACTTACCTTTCTAGAGCTAAAGGCAACTGTTGACGTCATAAATTCAGTGGCTTCTTAATTTTCAACAAGAAAACTGAGGTTAAGAGATTTATGATTTGCCCGAAGTCACATGGTCAGAATATTTTTTTAATAACAAAAGAAAAAAAAGAGGAAAACAAGTTTGTCATCCAAAGCAACGCTCCCTACTGACCAGAACTTTCTCTACTGAACTGTGCTCTCCATCAGGCCCTGATAAGAGAATCATCTTTGTTTCTAACAGTAAAGAGAGAGCCAACAACTTGCAGACAGTGTGTTATTCTTGTAAATTTCATCTTTTCACTCAATAGAGTAAGAATTATGCTTGTGTAGGTGAGCATGATAAAAGAGACGGCCCAGTGGCCTTCTGGTTCTAGTCACGCATGTCTGTAGTGTCCCAAACCGGCACAGAATTTATCCCATGTCACTGAAATGAGATATTCATGAGGGACTACATATAACGGTGAGGGCAAGGTTGAAGGAACAAATAAGGGTGGGGAGACACCCAGAGACCAGCAGGCATGGGCACCTCAGGGGCTGAAGAGGAGGAGATAATGTCACTGGAGCCCCTTGAGATGCAGGGCCTGTCACAGAGGGAGGGCGGCAGCTAGCGCACCACTCTCCACCTGTTACCGGAGCCTCCCACTGACCGAGCCCATTTGGAAGCCAGAAGGCCCGGAACCACAGGTAATGCAGTTAGTGGCCAGTGGAAATTAACCAGGAAGGGCCCTCTCCAGGACAGTGACAGAGACACCCTGGCTACGGACGTTGGGAGCTAGGGAGCCTTCTCTAAAGGAGTCTCAGATACCGCAGGGGCTGCTGGGGTACAGCTAGAGCAGTGGCAAAAATAAGGTAGGCTTCAGGTAGGCCACTAGAAGTGGGAAAGGGGCACCAGGAAAAGGTCAGGAATGGGATGGTCCCTGAAAGAGAAATCAGCAAGAAGCCACACAAAGAGAGATGCTCTTCCCAGCAGTAATCCCTACAGTGTGATATCGAGAAGCATTATGCAGGAGATTAAGGTGCCTTAGAGACGCGGCCAGGAAGCAGACTGCTTGAAAGGATGTCGTGTAAAATAAGCCTCATACTCAGAACCGTAAGGAGTTATGGACGAGTATAGAAATGGGGAGAGGGATGCTGCAGCTCCAAGTGCAAACAGAAGGGCAGCAGGCAGCCCAGGGGAGGAAAGGAGGACTGGACATATGCGAGACGAGAAGCTCCAGCTTTGTCCAGAACAGGGAGTGGTCCTGCATAACATGAAAAAGGAAGAGAGGAACTGCAGCTGTTGGCGGTTGAGCACTGCTAACCTGGTGACCCAGGCAAAGAAGGGTGCTTCATCTGTTGCCATCTCATTGAAAATTTCATCTTCCCAACACTAAAGAAGCTATTGTTAACCTCACTTGACAGATAAAGAAACAGAAATAGGCGAGCTTACTGGTTAAGAGCAAAGGTGCTGAAGGCACATTCCCTGGGTTCCAGTCTTTGCTGTGTGACCTTAGGCAAGTTACTTAACCCCTCTGTGCCTAACTTTTTCATCTGTGAAATGAAGTGAATAATATCAACCTCATAGCATACTCTTAAATACTTAAAAATACTTGTAAGTTAATACTTGCAGGTGTGAATACCTGATCAGTGACTGACACAGACATTTAATAAATGCTAGTTGTGGGCACTGTGTACTTCCTAAATGCACATAGGAGCCTGGAACTGATTCCAGATTTTTTGAACCCCAAATTCAAATGTTCTTACCACTCTGCCATGCTGCCACCCTGTCCCAAGTGGCACAGAGTTCCCAGGGAATACAGGGGCCTCTGTTCATGGAATCTCAGCCTCATGGAATCTCCTTCAGACCTTCCAGCTCTCCCAGCTCCAATCCTAAATTCCTCAAGGAACCTTGGGATTATTCTGGTTCCCAGGATGCTCAGTTATGCAGAGGAGGGGGCTTACTGATTGGTACAACCTGGAGAAGCTCAAGGTGATAGAAGAAGAAGTGTCAAAAGCAGTACCTGGCTTGGAAGTATCTACCAATCTCTGTTGGTCCTGAGTCTGTCCGTGCGCACAGCCGCCTTATGTGGGACTTAGTCTCAGAAGCTCCATCCTCTGGCAAAAGTGAACGCACTCCCTCCCACTCTCTCAGAGCCTGTTTGCCTCCTGGCATCTCCGGCCAAAGACATCTGTTGTCCTTTTGCTCCCCTCGCTGTGGCTCCACGAGGACCTGCAGCGCCCCCTCAACTGAGTGAGTCCAGGACTTGAGGCATGTTCTGCCCTTTCACTCCAATCTGTACCACGAGCCTTGAGCGCCTGTTCTTTTACCACAAACCGAACTACAAGACTGGAAGTGCCCTGGCTTTGCAAGTTATACGACGAAAGTCTCTGATAAACTCTCACAGTAGCTGCAGCACAGGCCATAGACTGAAAGTTTGTTTCTCCCCAGAATTCGTATGTTGAAGTCTAAATCCTCAATGTGACGGTATTTAGAGGAGGGGCATTTGGGAGGTAATTAGATCATAATGGGACGAGTGCCTTTGTTAAAAGAGGAGAGAAAGGTTTTCCCCCCAACCCCCTCTCTGCCAGGTGAGAATGAGAAAACAGTCGTCTACAAACCAGGTGGAGGGCTTTCACCAGCACTAGGTCTTCTGCTGGTACCCTGATCTGGAACAGCCCAGCCTCCAGAACTGTGAGAAGTAAATGCCAATTCTTTTCAAGTCACCCAGACTGTACTTGGTTTTGTCCTAAAATATTTTCTGGAAAAGAGACAAATAAATTATGACTCAAGAACCTTTCTAGCCTTCAGAATCAGTGATTCTTCACCATTAACAACCCCTAAACATCAACTAATATAAACAGTTAAGAAAATAATCTATGGGAAGAAGGGAGTATGTATGATATTTACTGGTGTTATCCAGAAAACGTCACCGTGTTTGCAATGAGGAATCCCTTTGCTGTTCAAATGCCCACAAGAAAGTGATTCGTCCCACCAGTCTCAGAAAATGGGGATCCCGTAACCATCCCAGAAAGGCTGTGGTCAGCAGAGAAAGCTGAGCACAGCAAAGAGAGGCTGCAGGCTGGGACAGGAGAGTGACTGGAGAGAGACAGCTGCAGGGCCGTGCTCTCAAAGGCCACCAGGGTTAACAGCTAAGGGAAACGGACAGCGTTTTGCAGGACAAGCTAGAGAGCATCAAAGCCCTCTTTGTAAATCATCTGCTGAAGACTCCCCTTGGAAACGGTTCAAAAGCAGAAACTCAGGAGCAATGGCCTTAAAACCAGCCAAAGAGGGCTACACCCTTGCCTTTGAGAAACAAGAACCAAACAGAGCAGCCAAAAGAATGTTAGCAAAATCTGGGACAAGAAAAGTGCAGGCAAAGCTAGAGAAGTGACCATTGCTTTAACCCCTTTAGTAAAGAGGTGCTATAATTTAATATCAGAATCTACTGTATAGTTAGTATTCACTCCAATAAACAAACATTCTATGTTGCTCTCTAATCAGAGTGGAGATTCTGCCATCCTTTATACAATTTTTAAAAATAATGGTAAGAATAGCTTTTCAAATTTATGAATGTTTCATAGGTACCAGGTACTGCAGTAAGTGCTTCAAAGCCTATCTCATTTCTCAACAGGACCCTAGGAAGCGGGTACCATCGTTATTCCTAATTCATGGAGAAGGAAAGTTGGACTCAGAGAGCTTAAAGAGCTCTTCTAGGTCACATAAAGGGGGACAGAACCAGGATCTGAACCCAGAGATATTGAAACTAACTACAAGAGCAGACACTTTCAAAAGCCAGTACAGATTATCTGGGGATCTTGTGAAAATTGCAGGCTCTCAGACCACACCCCCCGAGTTTCAGATTCAGTGGGATTGTGGTGGAGTCCAGGATCTCAAGCACCCCCCAGATGATTCTGGTGGGCGTGGTCTGGGAGCGCACTTTGCTGATGGCTTCACCAGACCATAACGCCTCTTTTGCTAATTTTCAAAAAGTTCCACATTAAAGATATCACTCCAGGTGTTATGTATGCATAGCTGGACTGGGCCAACCCCAGATGTCACAGTCAAGGTCAGGAATCCCAGAATGGGCCGATGCAGGTCAGCAGCTGCTACTCCTTGGAGAATGTTTCTCTCATGGCTTCTTTCTGCCTGGGTTGTTCAACATGAACGATACAGTATTTTCTCCCTTTACCTCATTGTACTGAACTTTGCTTTATTGTGCTTCATGGATATTGTGTGTTTTACAAACCAAAGGTTTGTGGCAACTCTGTGTTAAGCAAGTCTATGGGCACCATTTTTCCAACAACATTTGCTCAGTTCATGTCTCTGTCGTATTTTGGTAATTCTCACAACATTTCAAATATGTTCATTATTATTATATTTGTCATGATAATCTATGATCAGTGATGTTTGATATTACTGTTGTAATTGACTTGGGGTGCCACAAACCCCATCCAAATAAGATGGCAAACTTAATCAATAAATTGTGTTCTCACTGCTCCACCATTTCCACCATTCCACCATTTCTCTCCCTCTCCTCAAGTCTCCCCCTTCCCTAAGACACAGCAATCCTGAAGTAATAACCCTACAGTGGGCTCTGAGTGTTCAAGTGAAAGGAAGAGTTGTACATCTCTCATTTTAGATCAAAAGCTAGAAATGATTAAGCTTAGTGAGGAAGGTATATTGAAAGCTGAGACAGGATTAAAGCTAGGCCTCCTGGTGCCAAAGAGTTAGCCAAGTTACAGGTGCAAAGAAAAGTTCTTGAAGGATATTAAAAGTGCTACTCCATTGAAAACATGACTCATAAGAAAGTGAAACAGCCTTATTGCTAATATGGAGGACGTTTTAATGGTCTGGATAGAAGACCAAACCAGTCATAACATTCCCTTAAGCCAAAGCCTAATCCAGAGAAAGGCCCTAACTCTCTTCAATTCCATGAAGGCTGAAAGATGTGAGGAAGCTAGCAGAGGTTGTTCCATGAGGTTTAAGGAAAGAGGTCATCTCCATAACATAAAAGTGCCACATGAAGCAGCAAGTGCTGATGCAAAAGCTGCAAGAGATGATGCAGAAGATCTAGCTAAGATAATTCATGAAGGTGGTTACACTAAGCAACAGATTTTCAATGCTGATGAAACAGCCTTGCATTGGAAGAAGATGCCATCTAGGACTTTCATAGCTAGAGAGGAGGAGTCAATGCCTGGCTTCAAAGCTTCAAAGGACAGGCTGACCCTCTTTTTTAGGGGCTAATGCAGCTGACAACTTTCAGTTGAAGTCACTGCTCATTGACCACTCTGAAAAATCCTAGCCCTTAAGAAAGATGCTACCTCTACTCTACCTGTGCTCTATAAATGGAACAACAAAGCCTGGATGACAGCACATGTGTTGACAACATGGTTTACTGAATATTTTAAGCCCACTGTTGAGAACAACGGCTCAGAAAAGATTTCTTTAAAATTATTACTGACATCTTGTCACCCAAGAGCTCTGATCAAGATGTACAACAAGATTAGCAACGTTTTCATGACTGCTAATACAACATCCATACTGTAGACCATGGATCAAGGAGTCATCTTGACTTTCAAGTCTTATTATTTAAGAAATAGATTTTATAAGGCTCTAGCTGCCATAGATAGTGATTTCTCTGATGCATCTGGACAAAGTACATTGAAAACCTCTGGAAAGGATTCACCGTTCTAGATGGTGAATTAAGAACGTTTGTGATTCATGGGAAGAGGTCAAAATATCAACATTAACAAGGATCTGGAAGAAGTTGACTCCAACTCTCATGGACGACTCTGAGGGGTTCAAGACTTCAGTGGAGGAAGTAACTGCAGATGTGGTGGAAAAAGCAAGAGAACTAGAATTAAAAGTGGAGCCTGAAGATGTGGCTGAATTGCTGCAATCTCAAGGTAAAATTTTAATGTATGAAGAGTTACTTCTTACGGATGAGCAAAGAAAGTGGTTTCTTAAAATGGAATCTACTCCTAATGAAGGTGCTATGAAGATTGTTGAAATAACAACAAATGATTTAGAATAGTACATAAACTTAGTTGATAAAGCAGCAGCAGAGTTTGAGAGGACTGAGTCCAACTTTGAAAGAATTTTTAATTACTGTGGATAAGTAAAAGGAAATCTACAGATTTGGTGCAATCCCTCTCAAATTGCCAATGGCATTTTTCACAGAGCCAGAAAAAAATTTTTTTTAATTTGTATGGTGACACAAAAGACCCCGAATAGCCAAAGCGATCTTGAGAAAGAAAAATGGAGCTAGAGGAATCAGGCTCTCTAGCTTCAGACTCTACTACAAAGCTACAGTAATCAAGACAGTATGGTACTGGCACAAAAACAGAAAGATAGATCAATGGAACAGGATAGAAAGTCCAGAGATAAACCCATGCACCTATGGTCAACTAATCTAGGACAAAAGAGGCAAGAATATACAATGGAGAAAAGACACTGTCTTCAATAAATGGTGCTGGGATAACCAGACAGCTACATGTAAAAGAATGAAATTAGAACACTCTGTAACACCATACACAAAAATAAACTCAAGATGGATTAAAAACCTAAATGTAAGACCAGATACTATAAAATTCCTAGAGGAAAACATAGGCAGGACTCTCTGATATGAATCACAGTAATATCTTTTTGGATCCATCTCCTAGGGTAATGGAAATAAAAACAAAAATAAACAAATGGAACCTAATTAAAAGCTTTTGTACAGCAAAGGAAACCATAAAGAAAAATGAAAAGACAACCTACAGAATGGGAGAAAATATTTGCAAACAATGCAACCGACAGGGGTTAATCTCCAAAATATACAAACAGCTCAATAGCAAAACAACACACACACACAAAAAAAAATCAAAAAATGGGCAGAAAACCTAAATAGACATTTCTCCAAAGAAGACACACAGATGACCAAAAGGCACATTAAAAGATGCTCAACATCACTAATTAGAAAAATGCAAATCAAAACTACAATGAGGTATCACCTCACACCAGTCAGAATGGCCATGATCATAAACTCTACAAACAATAAATACTGGAGAGGGTGTGGAGGAAAGGGAACCCTCTTGTACTGTTGGTGGGAATGTAAATTGATACAGCCACTATGAGGAACAGTATGGAGTTTCCTTAAAAAACTAAAAATAGAACTACCATATGATCCAGTGATCCCACTCCTGGGCGTACATCTAGAGAAAACCATAATTAGAAAAGATGCATGCACCCTAGTGTTTACTGCAACATATTTACAATAGCCAAGACATGAAAGCAATCTAAATGTCCATCAACAGATGAATGGATAAAGAAGATGTGGTGCATATATACAATGGAATACTAATTAGCCATAAAAAAGAATGAAATGATGCCATCTGCAGCAACATGGATGGACCTAGAGATTATCATACTAAGTGAAGTCAAAGACAAATATAATATGATATCACTTATATGTGGAATCTAAAAAAAAATGATACAAATGAACTTATTTACAAAACAGAAAACAGATACAGAAAACAAACTTATGGTTACCAAAGGGGAGCTGTTGAGGGGAGGGATAAATTAGGAATTTGGGAGTAACATATACACACTACTATATATAAGATAGATAATCAACAAGGACCTACTATGTAGCACAGGGAACTCTACTCAATATTTTGTAACAACCTATATGGGAAAAGAATCTGAAAAGGAATATATAGATATATATAGTGTTAACATAACTTTTGTATGCACTGAGAAAAATGACTCACTTTACTCACTTTACTGCAATATTCACTTTATTGCAGTGGTCTGGAACCGAACCCGTCATATCTTCAAGGCATGCCAGTATTTCAAAAGAGAAGGCAGCAGAAAACATTACAGAAGAGATAGCTACTAAAACCATAAGAAGGATTAAGAAAACATATAATCTCACTCCAACTTGCTCTCTTCCTATTCAGCAAAATGAATCCAAGCACTGAAAGTTTCAACTCGAAGACTTCAAGAGTCTCCACACCACCGTCCCTTTTATTTTACATTTAATAAGGTTTTTAAACTAAAAGTCAAACACACATTAGGATGTAAGGTTATTTTTAAATGTATGAATCTTGATCAATATAGCCAGTTCAAGAAATGACTTACTGTCAAATGGGACTATTTTATCTTATTGGGAACAGGGTTTTGTGGTTTGATTTTGTTGCTTTGTTTTGGCTGGGAACTCTGTCTGAAGATTATCTACTTTTTCCTAACAGAGTTTTATTTCTTAGTAGGTTTCTCATACCAATGTTACCACTGATTCTGTATTACTTTAGAAAATGGATTTTCTAAGTAAAATTTATCCAGAATTTGCTATAACCTCTTGCTAATGCTTTTTATTAACTGCAAAAGTTACAACTGATAAAACTGACATGACTTTACTGAAATGATATATTTTTCCAACTTCCCTACAATGAACATGGTACCCTTTATCTAAAGCTAATAAAATGCTTATTTAATATCTCTATATTGCTAGCTTAACAGTGCCACCTATTATTAGTCACATTGAGTTTTAGAATGAGTTTATTAAATACTGTTCTTTGGCAACAATTTTGACTTGTCATAAAAAGTTAAGTTTCTTCATGCTGCATAATGAAAATGATGTAAGAGGTCACAGAATTATAAGCTTCTCTCTACTGACATCCTCCAATCCGTGCAGCACAGTGTAATCACTCCTGCATTTCTAGAATAATGTTTTCTAAAGTCTCTTTTTGTTGCACTTCAAAAAGTGCTGCTTAATGACAGAAGACGGCACTAAAAAGCCATTTTTCCTCTATGCATTCTGTAGTATTAAAGCCAGTATTTTTACCATCATAAGTTACAATTTTCACTTTATCCACTTTAATAAGCTCTGTCATCTCTCTGAATCCAGCCTCACTCCATACAGAAGTCCACACGTTATCACAGAATGTGTACATATGTGCAGAGCCTCTGGAATGTTGACTCTGTCCCTGAGTGTCGGCGCCAGAGCTCAATGTTTAGCCTTACCACACTGAAGTGGGACTTGAAGGGTGACTTGGGGACGATCTATTAAGACGGTAGGAACTTATCTGCACCCTCCTGAAGACTGTTTCCTAAAGTGCATTTCTGTATAACTGATATGCTACCACTTAAGAGAAAGAAATTCTTGAAGTCCTGTGGGACAGAGCAACACAGCCATGACTCAACAGGAGGTGCCTGCTTTCCCCAATGGCCCCTTCAGCAGCCCCAGAGACTGCAGAGCTGGGTCAGTGACCCAGAAGTACTCACAGAACCTGGCAGTGAAACCACACCAGGAAGCAAGGAGACCTCCACCATTGTCTTTAAAACAAGACAAATCTCACAGTCCCCAAGCATTAGAATGATAAAGCCTATGCAGTTCTTTTGGCAAATGAAGTAGAGAACATACACAGCTTTCTTTTCTGTAGTGGCTAGAATGACCACGTTACACTTGAAAAAAAAAAAAAAAAAAGTTTTTCAGATTTTTAAATGTTTAAAATAATATGGATTAGGGGAACTCCCAACCTCTTTATAAAACAGCAGTGTTCGTCAAACACCAAGTTACATAAATTTGGTGGGCCACGCAAGAACTAAGAAGCTGATACTTCTATGTAAATCTGTAGGTAATCGATGGGTGAAGAAACTTGGAATACTCTAAAAGCTGATGATTGGGACAAAAAAGATATCAAACTTATTCAGAATCTAAGAACATCATGCTTCTTGACGTAATTTAGAATTTTAAAACTGAAAAGGGCTTAAAAGAGCATCTAATAAAACCTCTTTATTTCACAGACGAGGAAACTAGTTTATGGTTGGCCCAAAGTCTTATGGTTTCTTTTTCTGCTTTATCATTCAGCGAAGTTTACATTCAAGCAGAGCAAAGACCTTGTTAGAGATTTTCGTTTGATAAGCTGGCATCTTGAAACCGAGAGTGAAGAATCTGATTTTAACACAGATGACACCTAAAGGCCAACAGATTTTGAAAATGGAAACTACAATGCCAAAGTACAGGGTGAGAAGTAAGATCAGAGCTGGGCTGTTTTACAGTGATCATAAGTGAACTGGCAGGAAATCCGCATTTCGGTGACAAATAAAATCATCCTTAGAATGCATGGAATGTTGGGCCAGAGAGAAACCTTAGGACTCATCTAGTTTAAGCCCCTCTGCACAGATGAGGAAACTGAGGGTCAGAGAGTGAAAGGTACTCACTTATCCACATTCACACAGCTCGTTCAGAGCAGAGTCAGGCCTAGCATTCAGGGGGCCCATGACCGTTCCGTCAAGTCAAGCTGCCTTGCAGAACCCATATTAAGGTGCCGATTCTGAGACCTGAAAAAAAAAGGTCAGATCTTAAGGATGTGAAAGCAAGCAGCAGAGGATGTCTTTGGTTTTTTATATACTCTTTCCAGATCTTTAAACGTATGAAAGCCAGGGTCAGTGAGTCACAGGTTAATAACAGGAGTGGACTTTGTGATAGGGAAGGGAAGGCAATACAGAACTGGGGAGAGAAAATAAAGAATCTCAGCTTCCCATTCCTCACTCAAGATAGTGACAAAGCTCCCGATGGAGGCAGTGTACTCAGTATGAATTTGCAACAGTAAAGCTGTGAGTGCAGTAAGTGCCTTATTTCTATTTATTTGAAATAAAACATCTATCCAAAAGTAAGGCCCCATTTCTACCATTATCTGGGCTCCTACCCATGGCTACGCAAAGGTCTCCAGGGGTTTTTCGACATCAAAAAATTTTTACAGATGCCCCCTCTGTCCATCTCTCCGTACTCGTTGTTGTTGGGATGGCTCCTGCCCAAACCCCCAGGATTCCTAGCAATCAAGGGACTCCGCTACATCAGTGCCCTTGGGGCCTGGGAATCATTGCTAAGCTGCCTGGGGGCAACAATGCCTGGGATACACCAGCTACCATCCTCTGGAGTTCCACCCCTTCCACATCCTGTCTTTATTTAAAATATTGATATTTGTTCATCATGGATTTTTTTGCATTAATTTTTACTTTTTAAAATATTGCAATAAAATATAATTACCTTGATTACTGAGGGTTTTTTTAGAGTCCTCTCAAATTTTATGCCTGAGTCAGTTGCCTCACTTGCCTCACCCTAGTCCCAGCCTTGTCCTTCCCTTAAGGCACGTGAGAGTGGGTCACAGGTCATCAGCTTTCATGGGAGCCATGGACCATGACCCTCTGTCTCCTCCCCAGGCCAGGAGGAGACTCTCTGTCCATCACTTTCCATCTCCCCAACCTTCTACTCGCCTACCCTCTCCAGAAAAGCAAAAGCCAGCAGCTGAAGGAGGGCCAGGGAGCCACTTCAAGCACCTCATCTTCAGACCCATCTACAACCTTCCTCAAGGCAAGGAAGTCAAAGTTAGGCTTAGAATGGAGATAGGGAAGGATGACTGGGAGGAAAATGATAAAGAGCCACAAACACAAAATAAACATCTCATCACGAATCGTCTCCAGGAGTCGCAACAAGGAAAGAGATGTGCACAACTATGTGTGAAAAGAAAGATGTCTTCAGGAGAGAAAATCAACTTTGAGTAAATGCTCTCTCCAGTGGTGACAATAACATTTTTTGTTTTAATAAAGGAAAACCAAGAGTGATGGTGAGTGAAGGAAGACGGTGAAAGAAACCCAGACTATCAAAAACTTATCAGCGTATTTCCAAGCTCTGGGGTCAAAACAAAACTTTAAATTACAGATTGTCTATGAAAATGTAGGAAATGCAATAAGAGGAGATACGATCTGGGAGGAAATCCATGTGGAGTGTAGAGCCAAAAGGAGTCGATGATCAGGTTAATGAAGAGTCAGGAGGGAGGAGGTGGAGAAGATGTAAGAAAAATGAAGTGAGAAGAAAATAAAGTGAAAAAAATGTCTCCAGTAGTCAAATTGGCTTAGAAAGAAGAGAAACAAACTCTGCCCAAGGAGGCATGAGATCACTAAAAAATTCAGTCTGATCAATCTTTCTCTCCATGAACAGACCACAGGAGATATTAGCCAGAATGGAAGCTTTGGAAGGGAACTGGGGACAGAAACTGGTCACATTGCTGGATTTGAGGAGACACAGTGGGTGTGAATGTTCTGTTTAAGGCTTCTAAAGAGACATGCTAAGGGGGAGAAGGATATGTGTGGAGAGGTGCGGTTAAGTGAGGATTCTCAAGGAGAGGCTAACATAGACATGCTCGAGTCCAGAAAGAAGCAAGTCCTAAGAAGGTGCAGAGGACGAGGGGAAAAGGCAAAGAGAGGAAGAGAGAGAAAACAGGAATGAAGACAGGTAAGCATGAAAGAAACAGAAAAAGCGCTCAGTGGTTTTAAACAACACTCTTTTGAAAACCTGTTAGAAGAGCAGAATTTACTGTCTGAGAACTTACCAATATATAAAGTACCCTACACCCCAATACTGTCAGCTCCGAAAAGCGGAAACCCACATCCTGAGCTCTTTGCTCCGTTCTGTCGGTCAAGGGCAGCTCTCCAGCTGCTGGGCTGGAAGGGAACATATTCCCCAGAAGCCCAAGCTTTGCTATTATCTGCTATCTTAGTAAAAGCATGTTCCCACTTTGCTTTTGGAATGGTATTCTTTGTCACACAGGCAGTTTTAAAAGCTCTTGCAAGCAGGTAAAACAAGTTTCTGTTAGGTATCTAATATAATCCAACACATGGAAATCATAAGAGAGTTTGACAGTTCCTTTTTGTTTCTAAATCAGAAATAGTCATCTGTGGTAAGTCAGTAAAATAATACCAATATAATTCCGTATTATGCCTTCAGCTCTTTTTCTACAGGGTCTATTTTTTAAGCCAGAATATGAAATCAAAAGTTATAAATTGTTCTATGTAGTGTATTTTTCCATCGCCTCTAACATCTGACAGTAAAGAGACAGATTTTTGTAAGATGTTGGACTCGTTTCCAAAAATGCATCGTACGCATTTTTACAACATGTCTACTAAGAAAGTGTGACTTCACATGATCCTTAGTGGTTTTGTGATTTGTTTCTTGACCCTTATTCCTATATTTTGCACAACAGTTTAATAATACTTTGACTAATCAATTGAGACAGGGGATGGGTAAATATAACTTGTTATTAGGTCATTTCCCAGGCTAACAGATTGAATTTCTCCATGTATATACATATATATAAACACCTTCAATAATCTAAAAACCGTTATGAATAGATGAGAAATACCATAAACATATTCTCTACATTGTTGTCATTTCAGTATTAGCTTATGGTGGGAACTCAGAGCTTGCAACACTCAACATAAATGCTGCCAGCAATTTATTTATTTTTATTAAGACTTTACTTTTTAGAGCAGTCTAAGGTTCACAGCAAAATTGACTGGAAGGTACAGATTTCCCATATACCCCTGCTCCCTCACATATACAGCCTCCCCAATTATCAGCATCCCCCACCAGAGTGGTACCTTTGTTACCACTGATGAACTTACATTCACATATCGTTATAACCCAGAGTCCATAGTTTACGTTACAGTTCACTCTTGGTGTTGTACATT
Organism: Lagenorhynchus albirostris; assembly: GCF_949774975.1. Taxonomy (NCBI): domain Eukaryota; kingdom Metazoa; phylum Chordata; class Mammalia; order Artiodactyla; family Delphinidae; genus Lagenorhynchus; species Lagenorhynchus albirostris. Next base: position 52,135,814 of record NC_083101.1, on the reverse strand, counting down.
CTATGGGTTTGGACAAATGTGTAACAACACGTATCTATCGGTATGGTATTACACAAAGTATTTTCACTGACCTAAAGTTCCTCTGTGCTCTGGCTATTCATCTGTCCCTCCCCGCAGCCTCAGACAACCACTAAGCTTTTTACTGTCTCCATAGTTTTGGGGTAAGAACGTCATATAGTTAGAATCATTCATTATGTAACCTTTTCAGATTGGCTTCTTTCACTTCAGAAATATGCACTTAAGCTTCCTCCATGTCTTTTCGTGGCTTAACAGCCCACTTCTTTCTAGCAATGAATGATATTCCATTGTCTGAATGTGCCACAGTTTATTTATTCGTCTACTGAAGATATCGTGGTTGCTTCCAAGTTTTGGTCATTATACATAAAGCTTCTATAAACATTCATGTGCAGGTTTTGGGGGGAAAATAAGTTTTCAAGTCCTTTGGGTAAATACCAAGGAGCATGATTCCTGGATCAAACGGTAAGCATATTTTAGTTTTGTAAGAAATTGCCAAGCTGTCTTCCAAAGTGGCTGCACCATTTTGCATTCCCACCAGCGATCAATGAGAGTTCTTACTGCTCCACAACCGCATCAGCATTTGGTGTCGTCACTGTTCCAGATTTTGGTCATTCTGATAGGTGTGCGGGCAATTTATTTAATAAGGAAAAATGATAATCCTCAAAAGATGGTTTTGTTGAATAAGCAATTCTTTAAAAAAAATTAACAGTTAAATCCCTACTACATAATTTGCTTCCAAATACTGCAACAGATAAATTATAATAAACTTCACAGATAAATATCAAGATGTAAGAAGAGTGTGAGTGATAGGCACTGAGCATCTAAACCTGTCAGCAATTCATGAGACCTTCAGTTTGCTTATCTCCATACCAGTAATACAATATGACTGTTCAATCTCAGTGGAACTACCATTGGATTTGGAGCCAGATAACCCAGATTCTAATACCATCTCACTTTGCCTCTCTCCCTTTCCTCCTGAATGAAATGAAAGACTTGGACTGATCAGGCCTAAGGGGGTCGAGTAGGTAAGTTAAATGAGTGAAGCAAGAGCTTCCCTGGTGGCGCAGTGGTTGAGAGTCCGCTTGCCCATGCAGGGGACACGAGTTCGTTCCCCGGTACAGGAAGATCCCACATGCTGCAGAGCGGCTAGGCCCGTGAGCCATGGCCGCTGAGCCTGCATGTCCGGAGCCTGTGCTCCGCAACGGGAGAGGCCACAACAGGGAGAGGCCCGCGTACCACAAAAAAAAAAAAAAAAAAAAAAAAAATGAGTGAAGCAAGCAAGATGGGGACTGCGAGAAGCTAGGAAGCTCCTGCCACAAAGAAAGAGGGAACTGTGCAATCGACTGATGCCACGTGGAGTGTGTATCTCATTTCGCCGAATCTGCAGATTTTCCATGAGAAGCCAGAAATCTAGATTGAATACGATATTTCCTAATTTTTATCTATTGGAAACACATTTTAAATTTCAAAGATACTCTAAGCATGGGACTTCTACTTCTCACCAAGATGGAGGAGCAGGGATCAAACTTACCTTCCCACTTGAAATAAACAAAAATAGACTAAATATATGAAACAATGGACACTGGACATCAGTCAATGAGGGACACTGACCTCTGAGAAATGGAAAATGAGGTAAGCCCTACAACTGCCCCAGCTTGAGACTGTCACAGCAATGCAGTGAATAAAGAATAGTCTTTCCAACAAAGAGTGTGTGCTGGGATAATTCAGTATTCACATGAAAAAAAAATGAACTTCCATCTATGGAACCATAGATACAGAACATAGATCATGTTCAAAAATTGACTTAACGTGGATGTAGATCCTAATGTAAAACCTAAATTATAAAACTTCTACAAGTAAACAGAGGAGAAAACCTTTGTAATTATTATGATTTTTGGATGAATCTCAAAATAATTATGCTGAGTGAAAGAAGCCAGACATAAAAGGAGTACATGAAGTATGATTCCATTCAGAAATTTGTAGTTCAGAAAACTCATACTAATCTATAGTGACAGAAAGTAGATCAGTGATTGCCTGCAGGGGCTAAGGACAGGAAGGAGGGATTACAAAGGGCAATGAGAAAACTTTCCGTGGTGAAGAATATGTTAATTATCTTGATTGTAAAGATGGTTTCACAGGTATATACCTGTGAAATATCAAATTGCATACTTTAAATACGTGCAGTTTATTGTGTCACAATTATACCTCGATAAAATGTTCACACACACGCACACACACACACACAAACACATACAGATACCAAGCGGCCAAACAAAACCCAATTGTTGGCAAAATCTGGCATGCTAGCTGCCAGTTTTCAATTTCCATGTTCAATGGCATCTGGAGTCACTTCCAGTGAACTGTCATTGTTTGAAATTGACCCAAGGCTAAAGCTAAAATTCAGTTTCCACAGACAGTGGATGTAACTACATAAAGGCATTCTAGAAAATATTTGCAGTTGAAAAGTTGAATATATTGAATGCGTGTATTAGCATGTATTAATTATTGAATATTTATATTGTGGCATAATTCATAAAACAGATTGTTCGTTTTCAACAGATTTTGTTTCACTGTAATTTGGTTGAGCCTATAATTTTCTCAGGGCTCAAGCGGGTAAGAAGTGCAAACCTCTTGTGCTACATTCCAGGACAATTAAATCACAATGTCGCACGGAATGCTACAGAAGACGTTCTAAGACCATCTCCCTTTTCCCACAATTCTGACATTTAGCAGTGCTTTAGGATTTGTGTATTATGTGAGCAATAGTCACATAATCAATGGGTTTGGGGCTTTGTTCACTCTATAGTCACAGAAGCACTGTTTTCAGAGTGTCTACATGTATCTATATCCACATAGACATGCACCTATACAAACAGAGTCACATTACACCACATAAACAGGTGTACAAACAAACCCATATGCACCCATCATCAAGATACAATGTCTAATCCCAGCATGAATGTGTAATATATATCATATGAAGAGAACATAGGTGCCTATTTTCCTATTTTTCTTGTATATATTCTTGGATATATGGGTATATATCATTGCTCATAAACAATTTTTCAGGGTTAAACTGAAATTGCTAAAAGGACTTGGAAACAGAGGTTGTCCAGTAACCAAGTAGTCATAACGCTGCCCACCAGTATCAGTTTTCATTTGCCATCAGACAAGCCTAAAAGTGCTGGAGTTGATACAAGCTAGTCCCACAGGTAAGAAGAGTAGCAACGTATTTTGTGGTGGACTGCTACATGAAAAGGGGCCTGAGGAATGTCACTTGCTCTGCATCAAAACAATACAACAAAAGGATGTACTGTCCTTGGGTCACCCCCATTTCGGTCAGCTTAGTGTGGGTGGAGCCCCACAAAACCCCATCTGGAATGTTGGCCATTTGTTCAGAGGCACCATTTGCAAACTACTTGCTTTCTTGTTCTTCTTTAAATTGCAGTTTAGAAAAAATGCTGGAGGCATTAAGAATGTTTAGACACAGGACAATTTTCATAGCTCAAATTTCAGGTAGAATAAATGTCTTCTGTCCCTTGTTCGTGGAAGTCCAGACAAGTCCTTAATAGGAAAGGTAGACAACACTTCTTTACAGCTGTCCACCACCTCCCTCCTTCTGCTCCCGTTAATTAATACTGATTAACACACACTCTAATTTCATTTCTGAACAATTCATTCAATATCTGACCATTGGAAGATTATAATCACCATCTTTAAAACAGATAATTAGGGAAAACGACCATTTTCTTGCTTAAGGCACACTGAAGAAAACTGGTCTAAGGCACTAAGGGCAAGTTTAAAGATCTTTCTAATTGAGCATTCTTCCGCAAATGCACTGCAGGTGGATTTTCTCCTCTCGATTCTTAAGGGGAACATACATTTTAAAAATACATATATGATTTAAAATACATATAGTATTGAATTAAAACCCATAAGAAATAACTAAAACATGAAAACACAGCAGTCACTCCTGAGTACTAAATGTAAATTGATAGGATTGTTAGTCCCAGAAAGGCCCTAAAGTAGAGTATCTTTCTAAAAGAGCAAAGAAATCTAAGTTGCATAAACACTTCTGTTGCTAAGATGGCAGTGAGAATTCAATTCTCTGATAAAGAAAATACCTCTTGCCTCCTGAGATAATAAAACAGCCAGTATTGATGCACCATGTATTATGTGCTAGGTGCTACTCTAAACATCTTATGTACATTGACTCATTCAGTTCTCAGAACAATGCTATGACATAGGCACTATTATTTGCCCCATTTTCTAGATGAGGAATCTGAGGTAGACAGCAGTTGAGAAACTTGCCCATCACACAGCTTATTAGCGGCAGAGACAAGATTTGACCTTGCTAGTCTGGTTCCAAAATTAAAGTCCTTAAACACCATACTATCTTACCCTTTGAGGCTACAGAGCAGTACCTTACCCACCAAGACCAATGTCCCCCACTAACTGACTACATGCAAGGTCAAGCTGTTTGCATGTGGTCACTTAGTTCACTTCCAGCCAGCTCTGTGCTCTGCTGTGCGGCTAAGAAACCCCACCATTCCAGCTCTGTCCATTTAGCTTTCTGCAAATAATCTTTAAAAATGAAAACTGTTTGATACTATTGTTCACTTACATTTAAGAGTAAGCAGGCTATGGGCTTCCCTGGTGGCGCAGTGGTTGAGGGTCCGCCTGCCGATGCAGGGGGGCTATAAGAGCACATTGTGATGGGAAGCTATTGTTTGAAAAACACATGTTTTTAAAAGAGGACTCCTGGGAATGAGAAGTGCAGCTCCAGAGGCAAGAGGAGAGCACTGGAAGGAGAACAATGAGTAAAAGCTAAAATATTATTTTCTATAGCAAATTTGTAATAAAACGCTCTGAACACTCTTCTCTGGGATCCCATTCCCACTTTTTCTTAGCTTTGGAGTTGACCTCCTTCTCCAACGCCCCATCCCTCTTCTCTGCCACCTCTCCTCTATCGCAAGCCGTCTATCCTGTCTTATGACCACCTCCTTTGCAAACACCTCTCTCATTAGACTTTCGGGTTGTTTCAGGGTTGTGTGATCCCTAAATCATGTCTTTCACGCCTGGGTGGGAAGGTGGAGAAGAGCAGGTTAAGCCAGGGTCCACAAACAACAGAATCTAGCCTTTTCCAACTCCTAGCGTGGAACGGGCCTAGGGTACAGCAGGTACAGATGTGAAATACTCCTGATTAAAAGAGCAGTTGTTGGAGCATCGATTGGCCAACCTCTAGAAGCACTTGCCGTCCAAGGTGGTAACCAAAGGACTCTCTGGAAAGAAGTCACCTCCTGTCTGATCTTCAGTATCTGGACCGTCACTTGTCTAAGCTGCCCTGGGATGTGTCAGCAGCTCATGACAGCAGTTGGAAGAAGCTAGGGTCTGAGAGGACTTCCAGCTTATGCCATGAGGCGGGGAAGCTGGAGGGGAGGGTCGGCCAACCCCTTCCTAGCCATAGCGTGACCCGTCTCTATTACCTCCAAGGAGAAATCACCAAGGTTATTTTGCTTCCTGAGTGAACAAAAATTCTTCTGGAAAAGTAGGCTTAGAAGTGGAAAGTCCTAAATCAGAAATCCTCTTACAGGGCTGTGGGTGTTTCTCTGTATCCAGGCAACTGCTGGCTGATTGCATAATATTCAGCTCTTAGTCGGTGCTGCCTTTTAGGCCTTAGCCTGCCTGACCCAACAGCTGCTTAACCTGGCTCCAAAACTTTATAACTTTATTTTGAACAAATCTCAAACAATTTCATTTGACTTTTCCCAACTCGACTATGCAACTCAAAATTTGTTTTAAATTTTACGGTCCTTTCTTTCCCCCTTCTCTCTGTCTCTCTCTCCCCCCCCCTTTCTCTCCTACCCCTTCTTACAGCTGTAGCTTCGGAATCTGAGTTGGTTTTCCTTAGGCTGCAGCAGATTTTGCGATGCAAAGGAATGGAAGTTTGCAGAAGGGAAGGGGGTAAAGCAGGGAGAAGGGGAAGGTCGGTTTACTAACTCTTTGGATCCCTCCAGAACAAGCTAAAACCTAATACTATATAAATACTGAAGTGCACAGTAGAGTCAAAGTATTCAATAAACATTTACTGTGAATGGAAGCATTAGGGAAGGCTTAGGCCCTGCCTGAATTCCCATGAAATTTGTAAATATTTCTTTCATTTGTTCTCCATTTACAATTAGTTGCGGTCAAGCTGATCAAAGCCAAAAGAGGCCTGTTGCATGTGAACCCGCATCCCTCACAATGACATCCACGAAGCAGAATGAAATATGGAATATCGGGTTTCCACGGATGTATGAACTTGTAAAAAATCTGAAAGAATAGGAGGTTTTTCACACTGAGTAATGTGAAACATTTGGTGCAGATTGTAGGCCTCTGAAGAGGGGAAGGGAGAGCCCAAATCTATCAGGCTATAAAACAGAAGCGGGCCCAGGCCAACATTAGGGTCTTCCCCGGTAGGCAGGCATCCAGTGATTTAGCTGTCACAGGCTCTCCACCCTCTGGACCCCCCTCTGGAGGTCCTGACAAAGAAGCCCCTTGGGCAGGGGGAGAGAGGAGGCACCCAGGGCTCGGCCTGGGGTGACAGCTTTTCAGCGGCCCACGCTCCACTCCATCCCACTCCCTCGCGTTCTGTTGCTGGACTGTTGAATTACTGCTCTCCCACCCCTGCCAAATATACACACCCCTCTATACTGATGCATTCACACATTTCCAATCAGAGAGGGGTTAACGTACTTGATACGTACTTAGACAGGATCTTCTACACACAGTCGAAGTCAATAAAGGACCCCAAGTGAATCCAGAAGTATATACTAGCACAAAGCCTCAAAAAGCCACATATACTGTTCCCTGGCTCACTTGAGCGTCCCCTCTTTCTTTTCTCTCTTTCTTCATGCAGACCTTCTCCTCCCATAAAGCCCGCATCATTGTCAGCTGGGGCTGCGCTCTCCTTTTGTAACAATTCAGAGCGTTTTGGCTGTTTTTTAGTTCCTATTTTCAGCCCATAATGGAGTCGGAGGTGGGACATGAAGGGGCAGGGCTTTAGCAGTTTACATTCTTTTACCCCCAGAAGTGCCTAAGGCCATGAGGCAATGTCTGCTTCCTTACTGGAAAACTGAGCAGCCACTACGCCAGCTCAAATAAAAGACCTCATGATAATGCATGAATACTCACAAGGAAATAAGCAAAGGCTACTGCCAAGGACTTCAAACCAGCAAAGGCAGGCAGCCTGGTATCACGTGCAGCTCTTTGAGAAGCACAAACAAACCTCCCTCCTTCCACTCCTCACCCTCCCCTCACCCAAGGGCCCTGTAATTCCACCATCTCTCCTCGCCAGACTGGTGAGGGGGGCATATTTTGTTCAAGGTGCATCCCAGCTGCAAAGCACCAGGAGCAAGAGAAAGGCTGAAATCCACTATATTTTACTAAGGTGGGGAAAGGTTTGTAAGGATTAAAGATTGGGAGTAGGCAGGCGTAAACAAATGCTAAGAGAACTGAGTCATTGCGAGAATCCAGCCTCCCCCATGGAATCACGCATACACCCCTCCTGCTCTCCACCAGTAGCCTGTACAAACAAAGGATGATGCAGGAGAAAGATCAGGAATATAGTGTCACCTTTGAACTGAAAGCCACTCTGTGATACCAAGCTGTTCCTTCAAGGAGAGTTCTCCAAAGCTCTGGGTTGAAGGTGACCTGGGCTTCTACAGCCAAACGGAAAGCTCCTCCCCTGGACTGGGGAGAACAACAACAATACAGCAGTGTGGGAGGGTGAAACCTTAATGTTCATGGAATCAAAATAGAGTGAAAACCTTAACTTGACCTTGCATGGAGGCCTTCAGCTTAGAAGAACTGAATCAGCCCAAACGTTTCAGAATTTGTAAGGCAGGACAGAAGGAGAACAATTTTAAACAGTGTCACAAATAGTCTCCAAAGACCTTGTGAAAACAAGTAGCTGTACCAAAAACCATATTTTGACAATCTGATCACAGATGATTTGAAACATGATGGGTTAGGTTTGCTTACAAATGAATATGAGTTGATAGTTTTGAAAAGGAGATCTGCAAATGGAGATTTGGCCAAAATTGGCTTCACGTACTTAGTTCACTCACAATGCACATCCTTCGCCAGGATGTAGTGACTACAGACTCACCGGGCAACGCCATCCAGCCCCACACAGGGGAGAGAAGTTGATGTGGTATTTTTCTTTAACACCCACCCTCCGTTTCACGAAACAAAATACCACCACACCCCAGAAGCCACTTATATACATCACGGATTAGAGCCCATTCCTTCCTCGTTAGAGGTAACTGTGTTGGTAATTTATAGTGTTTACTGCCTATGTATTGATAGCTTTCCTGAAACACTATATAGTTTAATGTCTATATTTGAAGTTTACAATCATGGAGTTAAACCAATATATTATTCTTTTATGACTTGCTCTTTTTTTTTTTTTTTTGCGGTACACAGGCCTCTCACCGCTGCGGCCTCTCCCGTTGCGGAGCACAGGCTCCGGACGCGCACGCTCCGCAGCACGTGGGATCTTCCCAGACCGGGGCACGAACCCGTGTCCCCTGCATCGGCAGGCGGACTCTCAACCACTGCGCCACCAGGGAAGCCCTGACTTGCTCTTTTTAATTCAATACTGTATTTGTGAGATTGATCACTGTTGGTGCACGTAAATTTTTTCATATTCACTGCTGTATAGTGTTCCACTGTATAAGTATGTGTCTTTCTTTTGATAAATCCATTGGGGTTTTCCAGAAAAACAGAACCAAAATATATCCTATCGGCTCTGTTATAAATAGATTATTACTGTTATACACACACACACACACACACACACACACACACACACACACACACACACGTGGAAATGGGCTCATACTATTGTGGAGGCTGAACAGTTCCATGACCTGCCCTCTGCAAGCCAGAGACGCAGGGAAGCTGGAAGTATAATTCCAGCCCAAGTTCGAAGGCCTGAGAACCAGGGGAGCTGATGGTGTAAGCCCCAGTCCAAAGGCAGAAGACAGATGCCCCAGCTCAAACAGGCAAGCAGGGAGCAAAAGTGGTGAATTCGTCCTTCCTCTGCCTTTTGTTCTATTTAGGCCTTCAATAGATTGGATAATGCCCATCCACACTGGGGAGTATAATCTACTGAGTCCACCAACTAAAATGGTAAACTCATCCAGAAACACCCTCACAGAAACACCTAGAAAAAATGTTCAATCTGGGCACCCCATGGTACAGTCAAGTTGACACATAAGATTAACCATCACAATAAACCAGTAGGTTATTTTTATATTAATCTATATTTTATTTATGTGTTTAACATATATAAACATATATGTTATATTACCTCTGCTCATAAAAAACACCATTATGAAAATTTCTGTATATGCCTCCTGGTGCACATATGCAAGATTTTCTCTAAGGTAAATACCTGGTCATGTAATTCATAGATCACAGGGCATGCTCATGGCTCAACACTGCCAAACACATTTCCAAAATGGATATACCCATTTCTACTCCTAACAGCAGTGGATAAGAATTCCTATACCTCCATATCCTAGTTAACACTTGGTATTGTTCAACAGCTGATTATGAAATGGTAGCTCATTGCAATTTCAATTTGCATTTCCCTGACTGTAATAAAATTGACCATTTATCCATCAGTCATGTGAAACTGATTTTGTAAAATTACTATTTATTTCATCTGTCCATTTTCCAATTAGGTTATTTCTCTTTCTTATTCATTAGTTGGAGTTCATATATTCTGAATAATGTATTCACACAATTTGTAATATCTCAAAGAAGGACTTTTTAATTTTATTATAAACTATTATAATCAGTATTTCCCTTTAGATTATTCTTTTGTGTCTTATTTAAGTAATCCTCTACCCTAATGTCACAATGACATTCTCCTACATTAATTTCAAATAGTCTTGCCTTTTAGGGTCTATTTAGTGTACCTGAAATTAATTTTTGAGTATCATGTTAGGTAGGAATCAAATTTCATGTATCTTCCAAATGTATAATCAATTATCTCAGCATCGTGTATTAAAAATACATCCTTTTTCTTCCACTCTCCCAAATAATTATAACAGATATCCTTATACTCATGGGTCCATTTCTGGTCTCTCTATCCTATTCAAGTGGTCCATTTTCTATCCCTCTGCCAATAACCATCTATTGGGTAGAGCAAGTCAGAGAAAAAGAAATGTAGGACCTTCACAGGAGCAATAGGAAGACTGAGAGCTGATCTAAAAGAAACACTAGAAGCAAGGAGACAGGAGGAAATAATGTGCCCAGATATGCTTATTTGTCCGTTTCAGAAAAATTATAGCATTTCTTGAGCCTGTGGCTTGAAGCCTTTCGTCTGTTTTGGAAAATTCTCAGCCACTACCCTTCACCAACTACTGCTTCTGTCACTTTCTCTCGTCAACTCTTCTTGGACATTTTCACTCTGTCACATATATATACCTTATGTTCTTCTAAAATTGTACATCTGCTTCCATTTCATCCTTCAATATGGGTATTTTTTTCTGATCTACCACTTTCTTTCTCTTGTTTGATGTGTCTAATCTGAAGTTAAATCCACCCATTGAGTCCTTAACTTTAGTACTTCACTTTTCCATTTATAATATCCATTTGATATTTTTTAAGTTTCTCATTCTTGCCAACAGTCTCTCTGTTTTCTTTTAACTATTTCAATGTACTAATCATAGTTATTTTAAAGTCTATATTTGATAACTTAAATATCTGGACCTCCCTTTAGGGTCTGTCCTTATTATAATTTTTTATCTTATTTTTCAGTCTAGTCTTGTCTTTTTATATATCCAATTATTTTTGATAGCATGGAGGACATTTTTTAGGAAAAACTGTTGAGGTAATACGCTGCTCTGGATATTATTATCCTCCAGAGAATTTAATTTGCAGTTAATTTTACATACAGTTAAGGTCGAATCAGGATTAAGCTGATTTGAGCTTCAGTCCTATTTGGACTTGTCTAGCTCTGGTTCACTTTTACTCCTAGAGTGTAGCTTTGTAGGGTCCTAACAAAAAGCTTGGGATGTTGGGGCTTCCCTGGTGGCGCAGTGGTTGAGAGTCCACCTGCCGATGCAGGGGACACGGATTCGTGCCCCTGCCCGGGAAGATCCCACATGCCGCGGAGCAGCTGGGCCCGTGAGCCACGGCTGCTGGGCCTGCGCGTCCGGAGCCTGTGCTCCGCAACGGGAGAGGTCACAACAGTGAGAGGCCCGTGTACCGCAAAAAAGAAAAAAAAAAAAAAAAAAAAAAAAAGCTTGGGATGTTTAACAAGGCATCCTCTTCTTGATGGGCCCTGAACTCTACTTTTCATTCCTCCAGCTCTGTAAAGCTGCTAACAGCTCTGGTCAGCTTCTGGATCTCTCAGCTATTGCTTTTGTTTTCAGAATGTGTGGTTGCCTCAAAATGAAAAGCAACCCCCAAATGCTGAATTCACTTTTCCTGAGGCTTCCCTCTTAGTCCAGATCTTGAATCTGAAAATTATCACTGCCTACATAGCTCTCTGCACCTTCAAACATTTATTTTTGTATTTTGTCCAGCTTTTCTCTGAGGATTGGTTTAAAATATTCTAGTCAGCCATTACTGGAAATGAAACTCTGGTATTTAAGATTTTTTTGATGCTCTTGTAAATGCTATCCTTTTACAACTAATTTTCAATTGTAGTTGGTGTGTAGAAATGATTGGTTTTACTAATTTTTTTATATCCAGCAACGTCACCAAGTTCTGAGTAATTCCAATCAATTATTTATAGATTCGTTGGGGTTTTCTAATAAACCCTAGTTATCCATGTTATCTGTGAACTGTAGCTTTGTCTCTTCCCTTCTAGTGTTTACATATATTTAATTTCTCTTACCTTACATGTTGGTTGGGAACTCTAAAATAATGTTGAATAAAAATGGTGATAGAGGGCACCCTTGTCTTGTTCACAATCTTAAAGATAATGCTTATATGTTTTCCATCAAGTCTGATAATTTGTTGTGGTAATTTGTAGATGCCCTTTCTCAGAATAAATAAGGTTTCCTATAATCCTAGACAGCTAAGACTGGATGTGTACAAACAAAGTTGGTTCAGGGTGTTTAAGCAAACTCAAGAAACGCCAACTTCGTCAATGTCAATTTTCAGAATTCCAGGACAATTATCTTACTCCCAATACGGAGAGAGCAGGAACCTCTTACTTACCCTTTGGTAGGGTCCTCACTCTCCAGGTATATTATTAAGATCCATTTTTGCCTCTCAGGCCCCGAAGCAACATTAGCACATAAAAGTTTCTTTTCCTCATACCCTTTTTCACAGTCTCCTCACATTTTACATCACAAAGTTCTTCCTAGTATCTATTTTCCATTCTAATCTCCTTCTGTTAAAGAGCTCGGCTAATCACCATCTTTCAAACAAAAGCACTTTTTTATATTTAAAAAATGTTGTTTGCCCCTTAGTCTTTTATTCAACGTGCTAAATAACATCAACCTTTTTTACTTTACTTCAGGCCTTAGTATCTCTGAAAGTATCCAAAGTTCATCATAGTTGCACTTCAGTGCTAGCATCCTAACTTGGACAATATTATACAAGGTCCTAACCACATCAAGTACCAGGGGAAGTTTACATCATGGTTTCTTGCTCCCTGCATTTCACATGTTCTGATTTTTCTCTGCCTTTTAAATCATGCCCCTCCCTCCATTGCCGAATCATCACTCACTTGCAATTCACTCTAACCTTTGGATACTTTTCTGATGTGGGAGGATGGAGGCCCTCTGAGACGTAGCAGGACTCTTATACTTGTCCACACTTTCTTCCCTCTTGTCACAGTCACTGAACGTTTTAGTCCTGATGGGTTTCAGGATGTTAGCTTGCAGTCTTCTGCAATTCCCGATCACGGGCAGATGGAATCAGTATATCTTATACCTTTCTACATCACTGACAAACACATTAAGTAGCACCACACCAGAGGCCAATTCTTTCAGAACTCCAATCAGTAAAGCAACATTCCCATTTTCATATGGGGCACCCACCATCTAGCTGTATGTTATGGAACTTTTTTTTAAATGTCAATACTTGGGCCCTACTCCAAAAGAATCTGATTTAATTGGTCTGGGGTGGGGCTGCCCAAGTGATGCGAATGTGTAGGCAAGACTGAGATCACTGACCAGTACCTGATACCCTGTACTATATCTAGTATGTTTTAGCACAGTGGTTCTCAAACTTCACTGTGCATACAAACCACCCTGGGGGGGTCTTTTGAAAATGCAGACCCTACTTCAGTAAATCTGGGGTGGGACCTGAAATTCTGCCTTTCCAAGAAGCTTCCCGTCGATGCCAACAACATGAACCACATTTTGAAAAGCAAAAAAGCAGAGACCCTCACTCAAATTGAGCACATAGTTCACTGCTGAACAGCCTAGTCTTTCAAGTCTAACTCTGACACTTGATTCAAAGTAATTTCTCGAATACCCTCAGCCTTTGCCTAGGTCTTGTGGTTATTCCCAGAGTTCACTCTTTTTCTGTTTGCTGATCCGTATCATACATGACATCATTTTCTGGGTTGGCGAAATCAGTGAGCATATGAAGCTGGGTTTCCCAACCTATATCTTGGCATCATCTACTGCTGGCTACTGATCTCTCCCTCCTTACAGAAAGATTTTGGCCAAGAAGCCTTCTTCTCTGAGGTTTGCTGGGTGCTCTGGAGGGAAAGGATTCCAACCAGCATTAGTGCCCTTGCCCACACAACACACACCTTACACACACCTGAGTCTCAGCATTTCACACGCAAACCACTGTATTGTCAGACCCCTGCCTCCCTAGGACCTTCAGGTTTCAGGAAAATGAAAACTAGCTGCTCTCCTCTTCCAAAGAAGCCTGGGACCACAGGTATGAAGGGACACTAAGCAAGACCCTCTGCCCAAGCCCTACCTATTTTTAATTCTATCATAAACCGTCCTCACATATATATTCCTTGCTTCCTCCAGCCCACTGTTGGAGCCATTCTACTCACCAATGCTAAGCATCATTTGGTTTTAGGGATGTGTAGCTGGATGCTTGTATCCAGTCTACTCAAGATTATCTTGGCATTGCTTTCAATAGGATTATGAGATCCTCACTGGGGAAATCCAAGAGGCTTTGAAGAAGGCAGCAATCCCAGCTCAGTCACTTACCAGCTTTGTGATACTGACAAGTTATTTGATTGCTCAGAACTTCATTTTCTTCATCTTACAATGATGCAAAATCTACCCCATAGGATTGCTGTAAAGATTATATGAGATGCACGTGAAGTGTTCATACAGCGTGTGGTACTGACCACTGGTTCAGTCACGGGTAGTAACCTACATCAGAAGTCCATGTGAGTCCTATCTGGGATATTTCAAGGCCTGTTTGACGTTTCACAAATTCTGTTAGAAGCCTAGGAGAGATGTATAACTTCTGTTTCCAGACTGTGTCTCATAATTATTAAGCTCTGAACCACACTGTACACACTCCTGCTGGATATTCCTACCCCATCCCACCATCCTTCCCCCCGGCCCAGGAAAGTAAGAGAGAAATTTTTATCAGAAAATAAAACACCTTTGTCTTTTGATTTATTCTAACCCAAGTCAGGCATTAAATGTGGGCGTAAATACTCCAGCAGACTCCACTCTCCTTTACGGTTTCATTTTTCTTTCTAAGCCTGCATAGTTGGCTGCTGCAAGGAACTGAAGACAGAATAAGAGCTGGGCCTTTCCTGAGGGGCAGAAAAAAGAAACGGGACTTTCCTTCTTTCGCAGGGAAAGTGATGAGCCACAGAGTGCAGCGGAAAGGCAGGTTGGCCACACAAAAGACAGCAATTCTATGCTTCCAGTCAATTTAGGAGGACTCTGGATAAGCCTGCAGGGGGTAGTGAAATCCATGGCCAAGCCTTGGCCTGATCTGGTTGGATGTTGTTGGTTAATCGAGCACATCAGTCACCAGGACAAAAACTCCAACCCGCTCCATCCCAACCCGACAGAGATCTAAATGCGTAAGACCTGTCTGGGTAATGTCAAGACTCTGCAGAGCATAGCTAGCCCGCTTTGTGCTTCCCTAGCTCACCACATTTGCTTTTGCTCAGGCTCGTACAGAGTAGGAGAGGGAAGGGGGAACTACTTTCAAGTTTTTTTTATGGCAAAATAATCCCCCCTAAAATTTTTTTTGTAAACATGATCTTTAATGAGATCCATAAAAAGGCTCCATTTAACAGAAATGAACCCATGGCTGGAACTTCCCCCACCTTCCCATTTGTGGTGTACTTGGCCATGCAAACTTTTTAAGTTGGAAATTGCTGTCAGAATTTAATTGCTGATCAAGGGAAAGGTCAACTGAGCTGAGACAGTACTGAAAACTATCAACGTACATTTACACTATGTCTCGGCTTCCTTTTTTCAACCAAAATTTAGAATTCCTAGTTTGACAAGAATGCATTTTGACTTGTGAAAATACTTAAAAGATTTTAAAATAAAATCATATTTAGTTACCTATTTAATGGGTTGACCCTCCCTCCCCCCCAAAAAAAATTACATGAAATTGTCATTGGATCATCCTAGGAAACATGTGACACCCTGAATACGCTTCCTCAGGAAACTGGTCCTCCCATGTGACTTCAGATAGCAGTTATTCTGCAAATACACTGCTACACTTGGGTTGGACAGGATCCCAAGTCTTGCTGGTCTCTCAAGATCACCATGAGGCTGTGCAGCTCCAGAGGAGACGGGAAGAAAGCCATAACTGTGTGAATTCAGCTGCCTATGGAAGGCAGCCTCTCCCCTCCAGTCTTCTTAGTTGACACATAAGACACATACACACCTGAAGACCAATAACAAAACTATACAGATTCTATTTGGTCTGGATTTTCAACCCTGTACTCTCAACCTCTAGGCCATTCTTGGGCACAGAGAGGGTACTCAATAATCTCACAACTGCCAAGTGAATGAATAAATGAATAAATGACATATTACTGTTTCCTGACAAAACATTACTCCAAGCACAATAACCACCATTTTTTTCCAGAGTTATGAGAGGTGTGTAGCGCTGTGAGCCCAAAAGAGTACAATGTAAGTATTCACGCCTAAAGTATGAGGAGGGATGGGAAAAGGAACAAGGATTCCAGAGGTAAGGAGAGATAATCACATAGGAAGCCTATGAAAAGTAAGAGACTTAACAGAAGAGAGTCAGAGCTTGGTGAGCTCCCAAACCAGTGAAGTTAAGTGAGGGCACAAGAGAGAACCTTGGTGGTATTACATGGGGTCCTGTACAGAAAGCAGAACACAGCAGATACCCTAAGCCAGTGAGCCCATGACTTACTAGAAGGTCCTACCATGACTTCACCAAGTATCTTTGAACCCTCTCGCCCTATATCATTAAAGAGGTCAAAGACCCATGGTGGAGAGAGGGGGACACCAAGGTCATCTCAAAAACTCAGCGTGCGCTTTTTTTTCCTATTAAAAAAGAGAGACGGAGACTGAGAGAAAGAGCAGAAAATTCTCCAATTTTTGAGTTTTCAAGTTATGTAGATTTCAGATCCACTGTATCTACAATTTATATGCTGAGTTCATATTAGCTTATGTCTTTGAACACACATCTATCTAGAGGGGGATAGTTAATGGCATCCTGGATGAGAAGAGGAAGCCAGAAGAGATTTCAAAATCTAATACTGACGTTTGCCAAAGAAAACAATCCATAGCCAGACAGACAAATGCTGCCAAGGGCTGTACTGGGTGCTGGGACCACGAGGCCTGCCGTCAACGTGCCTGTGCATCCTTATACAGGCTGCAAATGCAGTGCTCCAGTGGGGATATCCTGCTTAAGGGGGGAGGCAAACCATAGACTCTGCTTCAGCTTGTCCAGAGAATTCTGCCGGAGCAGACTGGGCACCAAGCCAGGTCCACTCAACTACTGAGCATTTGACAGATTAGGAGATAGAGTTAATAGAGTTCTGGGGGTAGTTAAAAGATGTGTTTTGGACTAGCTCCTGGCTGGTAAGAGGAAAAGGAGAAGTCCCAAAGTCCTAGAGCCTTAGGAGAAGAAAGATCCATGTATACTATCAGTGTAAATAAACAGAATTTCAGTAAATCCCTCCTCGGGGGGGGGGGGGGGAAATATCATCCATTGGTAGATAAGTGGATTTTAAATTCCTACAGGACAAGGAAGCTGAGCACCTTCTTTGCACACAACAAGTAATGCAAAAATGGCTGAAAGAGGAAGTTAGGTTGAAGAGAAATGCAATAGCCCTATAGGAATCTGTTGATTGTAGTAAGACTAAAATGCAAAACGTTCCCTGGAAACTTGCTGCCCCTGCCCCCCTTCCATACATATCAGTCAATAATGGAAATATCTGATGTCATATTAGTACACTTCAACCCCCTCTTAAAATTCTCCATTTCTGAGACTGGAAAGAAATGGCCACCAAATCATGCAAGCATACATGTCCACCAGTGGCAAATTCTGTAGAACCAATAGGGAAAGTATGACCTATTTGTGACTCCAAAGTGGATCCCACCTTTGGGTGGCCCCTCACCTGCCCCTCAGTTCTCCACCTCAAAATCTAGAGAGCTCTACCATCCATGCCTTGGGAGCCATGCAGAATCGGGTCCATACACACTTGATGTTCATACCTTAAGGAGCCAATCTGTGCTTCCTGAGAGAGGGTAGAACACATGGCAGCTTTGATATCAGGAAGGTAGTTGAACAGAATGGGGCCACGTGGGACCAGAACCCTGACATCACTTAACTCCAGGGGCATCAACTGCATTGGGGGTGTTTACATAGATGACATAAATGGTGCCCCTTGGAGTTACACCACACAGCACTGCAGGGGACCAGAACTGAAGGCCAGATCTACCGGAGTGGTGCTAGAAGATCCCAGAATGAAATTTCTAAGGCTTCTGAGCCCCCAAATTTAAAATCATATTTTTAAGTTGGAAAAAGAAGTCTAGTGCATGACTTCACAGTGGTCTTTAAGTTTATGAAGTAACTCAACCAAACAAACCCTCATTCTTTATTGCCATGGAAGGCCACACAATAGAGATTAGGAATAGATTATTGCCTTGGGAAGCTAACCAATTAAGAGAACATTAAAATAGATAGATAGATAGATAGATAGATAGATACTAATATTTTTCTGCAGACAAAAAGTATAACCTCTGAAATCAAAACTACCTGGCTCCATCATTTTCTAGCTATATGACCTATTGATTCTCTGTTTCCTCATCTGAAAAACAGGAATAAAAATCGTACAGAAAACATAAACAAGATTTATACTTTGTTACATGGATTCTACAGGTAATCCCCCTTGGACCCACACTGGTGTTGATTAGCTGACAGGATTCTCCTCATACGCCACAAACAGGTCTGCTTTTACTTCAAGGGGGCCTGCACGTCCTCAGTTTCCCTTGATTCATACTCCCTTGGCTACTACCCTTATTCCTCTTGGTCTGGTCCCCATCTTACGCCCACCCACTCTCCAGCTCCTGTTCTAACCTTCCAGGCCCCACAAGGATCACATTTGACCGCATATTGTTAGAAATTCAACCGGTTTCTGAGTGTTAAATCTCTGGGGTCATGAACAGTTTCTGACAAAACTAACTCAACAAGTAAGACTTAACCAGCGTAAGGCATACAAAGAACACATTCATTCTATTTGCTTTATTTCACAACTGATTCCCAGTTAATACATTCAAACTTTCTAAGAGCATAAATAATAAATAATTGGTTACAGAATACTCAGACATGTCCCATGTGGTTCAGGATTTTCCCTTACTTTCATGACACTTCCTTCCAGCTAGTAAGATAAGGTTTTATGGTGCAGCAACTGGCCAATCATGGGGACACAGATTGATTACAAGGGCCCATCTAGGGAATGCATTTAATGGCAGAGAAGCCTGACAAGGCTTTGTTTTCAGCTGCTTGGTTGCTGGGTATGACACCCAACAACGAAGTCTGAGGACTATAACACCAAGATAGACATGAGAGAAGAAGTGACTTAGTCTGCTAAAGGCCCACAAATTACTGAACTTTGTTTCTGTAGGGATTCCTAGAACAAGCCACCTCAAATGCCATTACTGAAGCTAAGAGAGCTAGGTCCATTTCCAGGGCCTGGTCGTTATCATCATGCATGCCGTTGATCAAAGAACAGAACTACATCTCAGGATCTCCAGCTGTAAAACACATCTGATCATAAGCACGATGTGGAGGTCAATCAGTGCTCTGGTGGAGAACGCCAGCCAGTCTCCAGCAGAAGCATTGCCATCAGCACCAGAAGGCAGTAAGGCAGAGAAACTGAATAATGTGAATAAACCTGGTCCAGAAAAGCCAAAGAAAGGACAAAGTCAGGAAAGTAAATATGTCTTTAGTAGCATGTGGTTTCATGCTTGTAAATTAGGCCACAAAGTTAAACTTTACTTAGGAGCAATAAAAGCTATCCTACCATAAAAAAACACCCAAATGGAAGATACATTATCCCCCGACCTAATCCTACCACAAGATACCAATTGTTTCCACCCTTGCGGTGGTTTCCATGGAGAAGACGAGGCAAATTTCCTTGATGCCAAACTGTTGGGCAGTTTTCAAAGCCAGGAGGCTGATGCCTCTCCTCTCTCCTGACAGAGACAACTGTGTCCCAAGGATGTTAAAACCATCAGTCATTTCGCTGGGAAAGATTTTTCTCTAAAACAAAACAGATGTTTGACAAATACATCCATGTTTAAAAATACTAATAGTCATTCAACCAAAACCAAATCCTTTGTATTAATGCAGTCTTAAAATACCAAAATCTGGACTATCCCACGTGCCAGTGGGCAATGCCTCAATGCTCTTTAAGGGCATTCAACAATGATGTGGGGAAAATTAGGATGAAAAATATAAATCCTGCCACCATCACCAAGATAGAACAGTCAGTTTAGCGCCTATCTGGACACTTGTATTGCAGCCTCTCAACTGTGTTACCCTTTTCAGTCCATTACACTGCACCAAGCTTCATGCTTCCATGCCCCCCTGCTTTGTAATCATCTGCTCTTGTCCCCTACAGGTCAACTCAGCCTGTCCCAAACCAAACTCATCCTCTTCCCCTCAAAATCTGCTTTTCTTCCCCATTCCCTATTCAGTCAAAGGCTCAGCCCATCTACGTCTACTTCCATATTCATGTTTCCCAGAGTTTCCTCCTCTCTCTTCCCACTCACCTCCCCATTCAAGGTAATCAATGTCCCTGACCTGGATTATTTCAAAAGCCTCCTAAGTTGTCTACCCTCTTCCGGTCTCTGCACATCCATCATATGCACTATAGCCTGGTTCATCTTTCTGAGGCATTGTCATGTCACATTCCTGCTCGAGAACTTTTGACAGCTTTCCATCCATTCCCAGGGAATAAAGTCCGCATTTCTTAGCTTGAGTCAAGACTCCCCCGACACACGTTCCAACTTGATCCAATTTATCTTCCCACCTTTATTTTCTACTGCTCCCTTTCATATGCCTTACTTTCCAGCCAATAGTTTTTTCGCTGTCTACTCCGCATTATTCATGCAACATATACCTCTATTCATATACCTCCTTTTCCCAGAGTTCCTTACTGACCACAAATATACATGTACCAATCATAACCCCCTTGAAGGGTCAATCCCAAAGCCACCTCCTTCCACAAGACTTCTCTGCTGATCAAGTTTTATCTCCCGCCTCAGAGGACACGCCATCAGTTGCTTTCTTGAATTGTTAAGTATTTATGTGCATAAGCTTATTTATTCTACTAGACTATAAGCTTTTATGGTTAAAACAGAATATTTAAATTGTCTTTCATCCTCCAAGTTCCACATATAATGGCTTTCACATAACAGATGCTCTATGAATAGTTTTGGTTGAATAAACAAATAAATTATAAATTCAGATTTAAAGACCAGTTATCAGATCATGGCTCAAAAATGCTTAGAATG
Organism: Lagenorhynchus albirostris; assembly: GCF_949774975.1. NCBI lineage: Eukaryota > Metazoa > Chordata > Mammalia > Artiodactyla > Delphinidae > Lagenorhynchus > Lagenorhynchus albirostris. The sequence goes on along the minus strand of NC_083101.1, from coordinate 52,114,833 downwards.
GATAAGGCTCAAGATGTCTTTTGATATGAGCAGCCACAAGGCATAATGAAGGAAGAAAGGAAGTTGGAGCCATTAATGGGCATTCACTCACCAGCTACAGTAACTTTGGGGAAATGATTTAAGCCTCAGTCTTTTATCTGCACTACTTACTTTACAGAGTTGTAATATGGGTTATAAGAAAAACACCTGGGCCAGATTTGGATGCCTAGTTAAGTATTCAGTAAATGTTAGCGGCTGTGGTATTAATGACTGACTTACTGACCGCTTCCCTTCTGGTTCTCAAGTCAGCTGCAATCCACTCAACAGCAACATGGGTTTGGAGTTAACTGGCCAGTTTCAGGCTTTCAGAGTGGGAAGTTCTCCCATCTCAAGTCAGCCACAGAGTTTTTCATCTGTGTGAGACCTGGGCCAAGTCTGTGTGTTCAGTTAGACCAGTCCCAGCATAATGTTGGTTGTTCCATTTGCCATATTCACTTATTACATCATCTCCTAATTGCAGCAAGACAGTTTATTGATGTTACCCACTAAAAATTTAAGACGCAAAGATAGCCTATCATATATAGTCCAAACATTTGGAACATATTGGCCACTAATAATGTTGCTCTCCACCTGCCATAAAAAGGACTGTCAGGTCTTTTTCATATCCTTTTGTTGCTTTGAAAATTTTCCATGGAAAATATTTTTCAATGGCTTCTTTTCCTATTGATTCCAGATTTCAGTCCCTTTTAGTCATTGAAAGGTAAACAGCTATCCTTGTGGACTGTTTAGTACAGCAGTTTTTCACATATTTTAGTTTTTTGTTTGTTTTTTACCCAAAAAATCTCAATACATAGAGCAGAAATGCAGGGTTGCTCTTGGTGAAGCTATGGGGGATGGTGGGGAGAGATCCTCCTTCCCCCAGGCCATCTAAAAGCTGCTTAAGGGACTCCATGTAGCAAGGACTCATACCAAACACCACTGGTCTAGGACAAACATTAGAACTGCTAGAGACCAGAGGAAAATGACATTCCTCCTCTCCCTTTTACAAGAAGAAAGCCAAAGTGATAGGTTGCTCAAAAACTCACAGTGGAAACACAATAAAAGCAGATGAGAATCCATACCTGGAAGCCAGATCAATGTGCTTTTTCCCTATTCCAAACTGCCACCCAATGAAAATCAAATCTCCCTAGAAAAGAACTGTGTTGGAGATACCACAGACCACATATCACATTTGCTATAATTCTTGGTACCGTGTGAGCCCCCGGCCCTATGCAAAAGCATATATACACACACTGTGCTCTCAGTGCCCAAGACTGGGTCTGAGTCACTATATCTGTCTTTCAGATCTTATATTCTCCCGTCCTTCTTGCCTACTCTTTTCTGATACCCACTGGTATGGCAGGAGAGAAGAAGAGGCATGAGTGGATGGGGGAAACACACAGGATCCTAATGTCAACTTCTTAGATGTCTCCAAGTCACCACCTTTCTAGAGGCACATTATTCTTTTGGATGTAAGTAAAGTTGACTTCAACCCTCATTCCTACAGTAGAAAACCCAGCATTCCTCCCATTAACCCCAAGTCACCTCAGGCCCCAAGTTTCTGCTTCTGCTCAGTTCTCTCATTCTGTACTGGGCTTTGCTGGATACCTCACTTTACACCTGGCCTCACCACTGGCTCCCGGTTGTGGACTTAAAAGACTCTACTGAAGATTTCCAGCAAAGGAGAGAGGGTGAAGGTAAAATAATGGGCAGTGCAAAACTGCACAGTAAACAATGTAAACGTTCAGAGTTAGATATTCCTATTATTAAAAGTACCTCAGCCACTTCTTTCTCATGGGAAATTGTACTCACTTTTTTTCCCCACTCAGGGGCCTCTTGCCATGCTTCCGGAACCCCTTTGCTTTTCTTTTTTTAAATTCCTTCTCACTTCTCCCTAGCTTAACCCCACAAACGTCCCCAAATACCTTTTCATTTCTTACACAGAATGAGCTAGCTCTCTCTTAATCCGACCACTTCTTCAACCTACCTGTATCTTAAGGCACCGGTTCTCAAACTTCCTGACTGAAATCCATAATAGAAAATACATTTTCTATTGTGAACACACACACACGCACATATTCACACACATATATGATATATATACATCTATATACCAAAATTAAATTATGTTTGTGTGTATGAGAGAAAAAATATACATATTTATATATTTTTATATATATACATATATATATATATATATATATTCCCAAAAGTTTCATGGAACAATAGTTACTACTATGTACTCTGATATTTTCTATTCTCCTCTATTTCCTTTTGAAAAAACTACTGGTCACAATATACTAATAATTGATTTCAGGATTTAATCACTTAAAACCCACTGTCTTAGCTCAGGATGCCATAACAAATTACCATAAACTACGTGGCTTAAACAACAGTAATTTATTTCTCACAGTTCCAGAAGTTGGGAAGTCCAAGAGCAAGATGCCAGCTGGTACATCTCCCCAGTAAGGGCCTTCTTCCTGGCTTGTATGTGACTGTCTTCTTTCTGCGTCCTCACATGGCAGAGACAGAGAGAGACCTCCAGGCTTTCTTCCTCTTCTTATAAGGACACTAATTCCATCCTGGGGGCCTCATCATTATGACCCCACCTAAACCTAATCACCTCTCAAAGGCCCCACCTCCAAATACCATCCCATTGGAGTTAGGACTTCAACATATGAACTTAAGGGGATGCATTCAGTCTATAATACCCTCAGTTTGGAAAACATTCCATGAAGGGCTCTTCTTCCAGGATTCAAATAGCCCATCAAGGGGTTTTGCTGAGAAGCATAATTCCAATCTCATAAAACATGAAAATTACATCAGAAAAGCTTGACATATCCTCCCAATGTAATCAATAGAGTGTAATAAGAAAAATGTATGGGCTCTGGAATGAAAAATGGCTAGATTTAGATCTTTGCTTCAACTTGATAACTTCTCTAAGTTTCAGTTACCTTTCAAGTATACTGATGCAATAATAGCTAATTCACAGGAATACTGCGAGGCTTAAACAAAATAAGGATATTATGTAAAATACCTAATGCAGCATTTCCCCACAAAGTAAGTACAGAACAAATGATGGCCATTATCATTATTATTATTCACAAATGCAAATGATATTTGAAGTATCTGGCTTATTGAAGCTATCTGTGCCATTGGTTGCTTTTATTAGCCTGTGCAGTTGGAATGTGGCTCCTGTCTGTGGTCTGCACCCCTCTGGCGAGATAATTCCACCATGTATGTTACCAAGGGAGAATACAATAGTTAAATGTGAGAGGTGACTTGATTTTTTAATTTATTTCCAAAACTATCACAACATTTCATTGCTTAGAACCAGAATTAGGTATCCAGGCAAATTAGAAACTGAAAACACAACCCACTGGAAAACAAATAGAAAACATTTAAAGTAACCTCCATGAAGGGACTTCCCTGGTGGTCCAGTGGTAAAGAATCCGCCTTGCAATGCAGGGGACGTGGGTTTGATCCCTGGTCAGGGAACTAAGATCCCACATGCCGTCGGACAACTAGACCCACGTGCCACAACCACTGAGCTTGTGCGCCTCAACTAGAGCCTGCCTGCCGCAAACTACAGAGCCCATGCGCTCTGGAACCCATGCACCACAACTACAGAGCCCACGTGCCCTGGAGCCTGCACGCCACAACTAGAGAGAAGCCTGTGAGCCCCAATGAAAGATCCCGCATGCCGCAACAAAGACCCCACATGCCACAATGAAGACCCGATGCAGCCAAAAATTAATTAAATAAATAATAAATAAATCTTAGGGAAAAAAAAACCTCCATGAACTTTCACTTGGTTTCCTTTGTTCCCCCATCACCTCCCAGAATTCTTCCCCTTCTCTGAAGAAACAAAAGAATGGGATAAAAGCTACTTCCATGACTGCATCACTAAGTGATGTTAAGAGTGGCTTGTAGAGGCTATGGGTCAGCTATTTTGAAGCCAAGAACCCAAAGGCTTATAAAACAGAGTCTTCGAATCTCCTAAATTGGAGTGATACAGGGCAGAGCCATATTAGCCCGAGCAGAGCCTGGATTCCTAATACGCTATTCTGATAATCAAAGACTACGGCCTTTCCCATCATTGAACTGGAGACCCAACATCAGCAAGTAACTGAGAAGCTTGGAGATGAACCCATCTTAGTGCTGACATTCAATGTCATCACCCTCCAGAGCGCCACATTGGAGGATTCACCTGCCAATTCTTTGGGGTTCTTTTAGGTTTATCATTTCCTTTGGGAAACCTGGAGGGAACTTCACACCCTGCTATGTGTACATCAGAAACAAAAGTGGTTTGTTTGTTCTGCCTTTAGTTACAGAACCTATAACTCACAGCCCTGTAAAAAGCAATGTCAATAAAATGGGGGCGTTTTTTATCTTGTTTCTTTGTCCTGATCATAAAACTGCTTGAAGATGTCCTTGTCACCATACCTCTCATCAGATGAACCATCTTTATGAGGCTACTTGAGCCAGACTCTCCTAGTTAACCCAGCTGCTACTTGAATTTTAACCTAGGGCAACACTAAAATGACTCGCCAGGGACACTGACCTCTACAGACCAAGGCCAACCCATGCATCCCTGTCCCATTGGACTCCATGATCATTGATCTAAATTCAGAATGCTAACCAAACTGGGGAAGGCCACGCTCTGTGGTCAGCCTGGAACTTCAGCTCTCTCACAATGATTGGTATGCCAGGGAAAACTCTCCCAGACTACAATCTCTTGACACTGTAGCCCCCATACCTATCACAGTGTCTGACACATCATACACTGTCAATAAATGTTCGTTAGATTGAATTGACTTGACTTGTGGAGGCCAATATAATGCGAGCAACAAGAGCAAGTTGAGGCAGTTCAATTCAGTGCCTTAACTTCCCATACTGAATTTTTTAATTAAAATTTTAAATCAAAAGCAGGTATATATATCACCCTAAATTCTCTGATAATACTGCATCCTCTAAACCACCTAGCTCTCCCTGACTTTTATAAGCATAAATCAGAATATGTGGTACATGAATGGGGTTTTTGAAGGGTCTAATCTTATCTCATGACCATATTAAATCTGCATTTATTAAAAGTATGTCATTTTACAGGCCATTCCAGCCTCAGTCCAGCTTGTAGGAGGATGTAAGAATGAGTTTATGATTAAAACCCTTTTGGAAAACAGGAACAAATGATAACCAGTTGTGATACTTTTCCACATTTTTACAATATTTAAAAATATGTTCAGATATCCAAAACTGATCCCACAATTTGATTTATTTACAAGTCCCCTGAAGTGCTTAATAAGTACAATATGGTACAGTGAAAATCATGCTTATTACTGCTATTGGGTTGGTAATTCTCCAAGATGAAATCATACTTTTCAGGTTATAAATATACATTTTATTGTTGATTTTATGCTGCATTTTGAAATACTGCTTCTCTGCTTTCATATTTTCAGGGCCTTACAAGGGCATCATAAATCAGCCCCAAACTGGAGGAATGCTAATTGATATCAGGTGATTGCAAAATAAAGGCTAGGTTAAACTTGCTGTGTGTTTCATAAATTCCAATTCTTGTGGAACTCTTTCAAAACCAAGACATGCAAGGAATTCATCTTTGAAGATTAATTAAATAAATGTAAGCACATTAGACATTTTAAATATCTAAAAGAGGGCTTAGCAGAGGTGTGCAGCAACTCAGCTCAAATGCCAAAATATAGAAATATGGAAGAGATAGGATGTACATGATGTCTTGTCATAGGATCCAATACTTTCTTAGTTAAAAAAAAAAAAAAAGCAAAGTTCTATTACCCACAAGTTGATCTGAATGAATTTTCTAACCCTCCTTTTGCCCCTTTCTCTGTTCTTCTGATCTTACAATCCATAAAACAATTTGTTGCTCTGAATTCTAGGTATAGATCAACAGATGTTACTGGGAAGAGCAAAGTTGCCATTTCTCAAAGTTTGATAGACCAAAAACAATGATACACTTCCGATTTGGGGGGCGATGGTAATGGGAAAAAGCCTATGGACCAGCATAAATATTGGCACATCAACCTATGATTCCTATCAGATAAGCTATATGGGATAGAAAAATTTAATTTTGAGTAGTTGTATATTAATCTCTCTCAAAAAATTACTGTAACAGCATTTCCCAAAATGTGTTATTTCACAGAAGAACACACACAAAAAATGTTAATAGTTGGGGACTGTGTGTATGTGTGTGATCAAGTCTATAAGTTCATGAATATTACTGCTGAGAAGAATAAGTTTTAACAGTTACTGAAATAATAATGAGCAAATAATTGTCTAGTCTTGGTAATGTATAGACAAAGGCAAAAGTATGGAGTGAGGTAACATGAAAATCAGTGAATTTGGAGACTCATATATTAGAACATACTTCCAAAAACTCCTATGCTCAAATCATATATACTAGAACTAAAGATCTTAAAGATTGGTGTTGTGCAACTCCCTCATTTTAAACATACAGAAACTGAGGCCTGGAAAATTAAAATACTAGCTGAAGGCTACAAGCTTGTTAGCAGTAGAGCCAGGACAAGAATGAGGTTTCCCGCTTCTAGACTAGTTCTCTATTCATATGACGATGGTAAGGACAGTGACTGGGCAGTCTGCACCTTCTCCTTTTCCAGAAGGTAAATGATGCAGGAAGTATTTCTCACCTTGCTCAGCTCACAGGTCACTTGGGACACTGCTCAATCACACTAACAAAAGTTCTGCTAAAGAAGACAGTGGTGGTTTTGCTTTTATGACCTTTTAAAAGTTACTGAGAAAGACCAATATTCTAAAAAGAGATTATAAACTGTGGATTATAAAGACATTTCTTGATAATTTCACTTTGATGACTTCCTTATAGATTGACTCTGACAGTATCCGAGCACCATGCAGCAAATACAAGGCGTCCGCTCCTTGTCCCACCTTTTCTCTCATCCTCCAATCACCTGTGGATATTATTCAAGAGTGAGAAAGGCACAGGTAAGGGCTGAGTGAATCCCACAGAGACGTTCAAACTGTGTATGTGTGTGTGTGCACGCTTTTGCACAGGACTGGGTATCACCTGGAATAGGTGCTCACAGTGAGTATGTGTGGTAGGTGATATCTCCAACACTCTCCTTTTCCAGGCATATTTTCTTTGATCACCAAGAGAATCGGACAGAAGCCTAGTAGAAGCTACAATAACTTGACCTCCAACAAGAGAAGGAAAAGTGGATTTCCATATTTGCTGCTCTTCTGAGGAGAAAGTGGAGGTCTCCAATAACCAGAAGACAAGGCAAGGGAAGCAAGTAATCCAATACCTGCTGTGAACCAGGCCTTGAGATATGTCCCACTAATGCTCACCTTGACCTTGAGAGGGAGAAAGTATCATCTCCATGGAGGATCTGAGAGGCTGAAGAAGTTGCCCAAAGGCACCCAGATCCATCTGACTCCAAAGCCCATTTTCTTAGTCCAATTTCAACTTATAGTTAAATAAAGATCCAAAGAGATGAGGTAACCTCTAGGGTCACAGACCAAGTAGTGCCAGAGATGAGACCAGAATCACTGACTCTTAGAGAATTCTACAACTTCTACAACTTTTAGAGAATGCTATAACTTACAAACTCAGAATTAACGACAAAACAAAACAAACAGGTTAGTACAAGACTGTTAGAAACTCCAAAGCAGCAAAATAAAACAAATCATACACCATTACTAACATGTGAGATGTGTTAGCATGGGGTGTGTGTGTGTGTGTGTGTGTGTGTGTGTGTGTGTGTGTGTGTGTGTGTGTGTGTGTGTGTGTGTGTGTGTGTGTGTGTGTGTGTGTGTAGTTGCATATATCATCTGTATTATGTCAGCTATATGTGTGGCAAGGAAAAAAATTTAAACATTAATGAATTGCGCTTCTATTTACATTTCCATTACTAAAAGCTAATTGTTTGTAAGAGAAAAGGATTTCTTTCCCTTAAGAACATTTCTTCCTGCACTACAGCAGCAAATAAAAGGGTGTTCTGTAGCTGGCATTCTGGATGAACTTAAGACTGATGAAATTCAAACATTCTTGTGTAAAGCAAACAACATCTGTAGTCAAAAAATAAATCACTAAATGAATTCTATTCCCTCCCTGAAGATTAAATATCCAGGCACATTACTGGATAATTTACTTTCAAAAGAATTTCTTTAGTGTCAAATTTATATATCCTCTTTGCTGTTACTTTTTACTCTACCATAACCTTATCATTCTATCTTATGGATTTATTTGTTTTATATTAAAATACAATACCATCTTTGCCACACATTAAATGAGAAGGCAGAAGAGAATATGCCTAAAACACTGGCAAGGATAAAACTGACAGCATAATAATTAACATTAAAAACTCTGTGGCATTACCTGTTCGTCATTTATGTCATTATCTAAATGGGAGTCTCTGAGACAGAGGGTCTCTGCTCCACAGAACCATTCAGGAACCTAGGATTTTTCCATCCCATGGCTGAACCAACTTCTAGGGATGTGAGGTTTTCTACTTGACCCTTGGGATCAAAGTGGTAGACAAGTGAAGAATGACAGAGCATGGAGATTGGGTGGGAAGATTTCAGGGGCCAGGGATGGAATTATGCTCATACACCATTGACCACAACCTACTTACATGGACCCACCTACCTGCAGAGAAGGTTGGGACATTTAGTTTTTCTGTGTGCCAAGGAAAGTTTTTTTTAAATGGGGTTTGTTGTGCACCATAGCAGTCCTAACCAATGAAATCTTGATTACGGAAGAATCATATGTAAAAATTAAGGCATACTCTACTTATAGAAAGAAGGTTGACAATAAAGCAGAATGAAGTAGCTTAAACTAGCTCTGAATTTTAATTTAAAATGTTTTCTGTAAGCTGTGTCACATCATTTGTAGAAGGAGATGGAGTGTATGTATGTGTGTGCACACATGAGTATGTTATAAAAGATATCAGATAAACCTAAACCTATGTCTTTATGGCCACCATACCTCTTCCTTCGATGCCTAATCTATTCCTTCTATGCTTTAGTTTTCTCTCCAGATCACATTTCCTCCTTTGGTGTGAATCCTCCTATCCCAAGCAAATTCTACCTGTAACTTCTAAAGATGGTCTTGACTCTATCCCCACCAATACCTTTTCATTAGAGGAACTGTTCCACCAAAGGGGGGCACTTCTATGAACCAAGAAAACACTTCCCATACCAGCTGTATCTGAACTGACCAAAGATGGATTGAACCAAGCAGAGTCATTGTTGTAGGAATCTGTAGTTGTCTACAAAGTCTATAGCCCTGGACATGAAAGGTCAAGCTGCCTGCCTACCACAAAACCATCCTTAAGTCAAGTACAGCCCAAAGTTATGGGAGAAAAGTAAGTAGGAACCTTGCAGAGGAAGATGCTGCAGAAAGCAGAATGGAGCAGGCATGCAGAAAAGTAGACATGAGAGAAATACCCCAAAAAGAGAGCAAGGGAGACAGGAGCTGCCAAAGACAATGAGGCCCAGCTGAACCCCTACCACTGGGTTCCATGAGCATCCCTTATCTTCTCACAATCAATCCCCCCTTTCTCAGGCTAATTCAAATAGGCTCATCTTTTTTATAATTAAATGACTCCTGCCTGAGATACATATTAGCTCCCTTCATCTACTCCATTCAACCTTCCCCCATTTACCTAAGTAAAATGATCCCCAAAAACATTTCCCCTTAGCTTCAGACTTAATAAATGCAATTCTCAGGGGATCCAAGTTTATAAACAATGTGGAAAATCTACGAAACAGAGACAGCCAGGCAAGGTGAAGAATTGGTCCAAAGAAATCATTCAAACAAAAGGGAAGCAGACGAATGGGGGGGGGGGCGGGCACTCTCAGGAATAATATCAGTATTCTAGCTGCTTATACAATCTATCCACACCCTCTTATGATTCCCTCAACACACTAAATTGCCCTCCTTGAGGTCTTTACTTTTTTTTTTTTTTTTTTTCTTTTGCGGTACACAGGCCTCTCACTGACGTGGCCTCTCCCGTTGCGGAGCACAGGCTCTGGACGTGCAGGCTCAGCGGCCATGGCTCGCGGGCCCAGCCGCTCTGCGGCATGTGGGATCTTCCTGGACCGGGGCACGAACCTGTGTCCCCTGCATCGGCAGGTGGACTCTCAACCGCTGCGCCACTAGGGAAGCCCGAGGTCTTTACATTTTATAACCTCTGCTTGGAAGACATTTCACCCCCCAAATCTCCCCCATGTCTCGTCCTCCTCATTCAAGTATCTGCTCAAATATTACCTGTCAAAGAGGACTTCTTTGCCCATACCATTCTATGTTCCCTGCCCACCGCTGTCATTCTCTAGCACACTGCCCTGGCACTCATAATCTGAACTTATCTCGGTTTTCTTTTTTATATCTTTGTTTCTTTATCTACTGATTTCCCAGCAGAATGGAAGCTCCAACGAGCACAGTAGCTTCCTGTACTTGTCACTGCTATATTCCCAGCTATACTCAGAGAGCCAAGTACAGACATTCTAAAAATATTTTTGTTAAATACCTCAAGTCCAGTGTCTAGACTCAGACTAGTGTCCAGCCACTGAGATTTGGACACAGGACAGACGTGCAGAGAGGTATGCCTACATGAGATGAGGGCAGACAGCTTATGTCTGTTGTAAATGGAGTGTCCATGGTGCACAATACAACAAAAATAAAACACAAACTAAAGAGGAGATGGTAACACAATTTACAACACAAATACTAGTCATCAGGAATAATTCAAGGAAAGGATGTGCTTTCCCCACACCTTAAACAGCTGCATGTTGTTAGTAAACCCAGAGGTACGCCAACAAAATGAAGCCAGGCTAAACTAGGACATTTGGGAAGATGAAATTTTAATGTCACTGTTGGCCTATGTAAAGGGAATCCACAGCCAACCTCTTCCTTAACTGTTGATGAAACAACATGGTTTTGGAAATAGTCTCTTTCTAAAACCATCCCTTCCTGCTCCCATCTTTATCTTTCTCCAAACTTTTGTTTTTCTAAGGCTGACAAAAATACGTCATCAAAGGGTGGAGACAGCCACTGTAAGATTTACCAAGATGGAAAATTTTGGAGGAACAGAGCTCCTGGAAGAGCTTGTTTCCCTTGTGCCTTGTCCAGGGCCTGGCATGGAACAGACAACTGATGTTGTTGAATCAATAAATGACTAATAACACTATCATGTAATCCTGGAGCTCGAGAGCTGGGAGGGTGCCTTAAAATCAGCTCAATTTACAGAAGACAGGACTGAGTCTCAAAGGAGATAAACAACTGTTCCGAGGTCACACTGACTCCCAGATCCGGATTCAACACACTCCTCTTTTTTACACTCCCTTCGTGCATTAGCATACTGCCTTCTAGATTACAAACCCTTTCTCACACATGGGAGGATCACATTTGATCCTCAGAGCCCCACTCTGAGGAAACAGCGGCAGGATGATTATTATTCTTATTTTGCACTATAAAGAAAGAGACCCAAAGAGGTTAAGACACTTACTTGCCTTTATATAATTTCTTAGTGATAGGTATTAGGACTAACTCCTGGTCCAGGGGTCTTTATAATCCACTGAAATTCATGGAAGATGAACGCTTCCGTTTTTGTTTTTATTTTTTGGTTGCACCACGCAGCATGTGGGATCTTAGTTCCCTGAGCACGGATCGAACCCTTGCCCCCTGCAGTGGAAGCATGGAGTCTTAACCACTGGACCACCAGGGAAGTCCAAGAGATGAACGCTTTGAGCTGAAAATGTATTCACTTGCTAGGGCTGCCATAACAAAGTACCACTCACTGGGTAGCCAAAGCACAGAAATTTACTGTCTCACAATTCTGGAGGATACAGTATGAGATCAAGTTGCTGGCAGGGTTGGTTTTCTAAGGGATATGAGGAAGGATCTGTTCCAGGCCTCTCTCCTTGCCTTGTAGATGGCTGTCTTCTCCCTGCACCTCTTCACATGTCTTCCCTCTATACCTGTCTGTCTCTGGGTTCACATTTCCTCCTTTCTAGGGACACCATTCCTAATGGATTAGGAGCCCACCCTACTCCAGTATGACCTCGTCTTAACTAATTACATCTGCAACAACCCCATTTACAAATAAAATCACATCTGAAGTACTGGGGGTTAGGCTTCAAACATGAATTTGCGAGGCAGAGGGGGCAAGACACAATTCAACCCATAACAGCTAGAAAGGGGTATAAAAATAGAAAGACAGCTTTTCAGTGAATTGATTGATGAATAACTCGAATCAGCAAAGATAGAGACAGAGATTGGTGTGGCAGAGCCAATGCTTACTGCAGGAAGTGGTGAGAAAGGTAGAGTGACAAGGTCGAGCGGCCCCAACTTGGGATGGAAAGGCCCTCCAGGAATCTCTCCCCACGAAGGGTGTGGCAGGTACCTAAGGACTATGAACATGCCCAGAGATTTTCTGATAGCCTTAGTCTCCTGCTGTGACTCTAAATAGCAAAGCTAATCACTTCAAATAAAGGATAAATCTGTTTCTATTTAAAAAGTGTTCAACGGCATCCACACACAGCATCTGGGATAGATCAAATAACTCAGAGGAGGAGGAAGCTTAAGTTGTTACAGTAGGTGGAAAAACTGTTCTTGGTGTCCCACATCACACCCTCTTGACCCACCTCCGACTCCAGGCCCCCCTCCATGGTAAATCATAAGAGTGTCCCCCTTCAAGTGCATGGTAGGTGCCTCTTTCTGCCATTCTGCTTTGAAAACTTCTGCAGACATGAGGGACCAGAAACACTGGATAAAGAGGACCCATGATGTGTCCTGAAACCCCATGATGATGCTGGACCAACCTCCGTCCTTGGGATGGACAATCCTAGGGGGCATTCTGTACCTTTCAAAAGAGTTCCTGTAAAATAAATCCTCCCAACTGCCTATAGCAGAGGCCTCGATAATTCTCTATAATGTTTTCTTTTGCTCCTTTCCCATCTCGTCACCTCTCCCCCATTTCCGCTTCTTGGGATCACCTCCAAAATATACTACCTACACCCAAGTCCTTGCCTCAGGCTCTGCTTTGGGGAAAATCTAGACTAAAACAGTAAAGAGTGAAACTGAGGTCAGCTACAAGGATCTCAGCACTTAAATGTTACCTACTATGACCGTGCACTTGCTCCCAGAGGATCAAGTTCAGTAAATGGTCTGGGTGTCTGTTGTGTGCCAGGCACTTGCTAGGTGCTGAGACTATGAAGTGGAGCAAGACATGGCCTCTGCCCTCAGGAAGTTTAGAATCTCCTGGAAAGGATTTATGGCTTGGAATATTCTCTAACTCCTGCTGAGACACAAAGATCCATCTCCATTTGGTATTTTTTTGATCCACGCAGCCCCCAGTAATTGCCAAAAAATCCACTTCTCCTGCTTCAGAACATCCCATTCAGTTTACAACCCAGGTTCCCACGGCTCCAATTTACATGTGATTCACATAACGTCTGTTTAATTTTAAGGTTTATATGGCAGCTTTTTGAAATCCCAGAGACTATTTCAACTTTTTCCCTCTCCCCTCAAACACCAAGAGGATGGAGAAAATTCATTTCCTGTGTAAAAACGCAAGATGACAGAAGGTCTAAGGTTAAACCTATTTACGAAGGAAATCGTTGCCAATGTTTAGAAAAGTCTGCTTTTATTTGAAAAACTCACTGATCTACCTGGCTTCTAGTGTCTCGTGGCATTATTACGATGAAAGAGTTTCGAACCATAAACTGCAATGGGGAGGAAAACAGTTCGCATTTGTTTTTCCCCAACGTGCAGTGAACTGTTTGCTAATAGGCCGATCAATTTGTTTCACTCAGCAGCCACCTGGGAAGGTCCCCATTTTCCCTCTGGGGTTGTCTGAGAACACCACACCCCAGAGCCTCAGGTTGGCCCAGCTGCCCCTGCCCTCCTAGTGTGTTTTCTCTTTAAGTGCTGATGGCATGAACAGTTCTGGGCTTCACTTCACATCTGGCCTGGAGCGAGCTGAGCTGGGTTCCCTCAAGCTCACACTCCAGACACAACTCCTCCTGTGGAGGGAGGAGAGAAGGGTTGAGTGTTCTCCACAGTCAGCCAAAAACTGATGTCACTTTCCTTCCTCCATGCTCCATGCAGACAGCAGCTCCCTTCTTTCTCCTTCCTGTCCAAAAAGACTCTTCTAGTTTGGATCTTGATTTGAGTCTGGGGGCATCTTCTCAGTACCTGAATGCAGCCTATGGCTCCAGCACAATCATGGGGTTTCAGAATCATCATGGGCCCTGGAAGGCCATGTCTCTTCCAGGTCCAGCTCAGCCACACAGGACCATTCTGCTGCTCTCGCGCCTGTAAGCTGACGCTTCTCTGTATGGATCCACCACCTGCTCATTTCTACTTTGAGGTCTTAGCATCTAAGGGGAAAATGAGGCACAGGTCTCCTCAGCCCTCAGATCCCCCAAACATGTCAGGGACTGTGCTATGGGTTGAACTGTGCTCCCCCCAAAATTCATATGTTGAAATCTTAACCCCCAAACCTCAGAACATGATCTTATTTGTAAACAGCGTTGTTGGAGATGTAATTGGTTAAGATGAGGTCATACCGGAGTGGGTGGGCCCCTAATTCAATATGAAGGTATCCCCATAAAAAGGGGGAATTTGAACACAGAAGCACAAACACAGGAAGAATGCCACGTGAAGATGACGCATCTACAAGCCAGGGAAGGTCAAAGATTGCCAGCCAACCACCAGAAGTGAGGCATGAGGCCTGGAACAGAGTCTCTCTCACAGCCCTCAGAAGGAACCAATCCTGCAACACTCTGATCTTGGACTTCCAGCCTCCAGAACTATAAGAAAAC